>NW_016805440.1:296296-398381 GCF_001698545.2 Rhinopithecus bieti | reverse complement strand
AAAATTAATAGGAAGACTTTTGACTGTAGGATCAAGGTATGTTTTCAATCAAATTCCACCATTAGTAATACAGCATTTTCAGTCCCCTCAAAATAAGTTAATATTTTGCCAAGTGAAAAAGAGAAACATTACAGGACAGTATGTCTAAATATCCACATTCTTTTCTTGTTATTTACATATACAGTATGTTATAAACACAGAGATTATAAATAGGTTAGAAAGGCTATATACCAAAATATTGACTGTGGCCATCTCTGAATAGTGATATAATTGATTTGGGGTATTTTTGTTTTTGCTTCTCTGGGTTCTTGATCTTTCTACAATAAAATCAATAATTTTACAAATGAATATTTTAATGTGTGCTTGTGAATATTAGTGCCATTGGATATGACTCCCTATATGTTTCTTCTAAGGGTCAGATTTTCTGGAAATAGTTTGAAGATACCAACTCATGGTCAGATGTTTCACATTTACCCTCAGAAATGAGTGCTACTATTCAGAAACAGAGTTAAGGGTCTTCCCTGCCGTTGGACATTGGGAAGATGTTGACAGTCTTAACTGACACCCTGGCTAAACCATTTCAGGACCACTATGGTTAGGTCTCTTGGTTGTTCTTTTTGTAGGTGCCCGCTTTGCTTGTGGGATTTAGGAGGAAATGCCACAGATTGTTATCGGAAAAGTGAGTTATTTGATGTATTATTTAACATTGAAAAGTTCTTTTAATGAGAAAAAATTGGTAGTTGGGTCTGTTTATTTTTGTGGTAATGCTTTGAATTAAAATTCTCTAATAAGCTTATCATCAAGATTTTGTAAGATGGTTGTTCAATGTTAGTTTATTATTACAGGATATGTATTTAGTAATGACTTTAGAATAGACTCCATTTGTAATCTGCTGCAAATAGAATTTTAATAATCAAGAAATTGTTACATTTATGCCATGTTAGTCATTAAATTGAGCCAGGAAATAACAGAGTTGATGCAGATGAAAATATTAAATCTGTAGCAGAAGACTGGATAAAACTATTTGATCATTTCAGGTTTATCTCTGAGTTAACTCATTGTGAAAAGATTATAAATGATTTAATTGTTCTCCATCTGTTAGAAATTCAATTAAATGCTGTTTAGTTTATGTAACCACAAACCTCCTTTTATCACTTCATTCTCAGTATTAACTCTACTGTGTATTGACACCACTGAAGGGTAGATTACAACTATCTAGAAGGGAAATAGAACAATTCTTACTGTACATGCCATGACTTATCCATTCTCTAAATTTTGTCCATTATATTTCATTCATTCAACATATATTCAGTGGTAGAAATCAACAGATCCCCAGAATCCCCGGGCACATTATGCCCTCTACCTTCAGGGCTCCTCTGTCTATTGGGAACTCTCTGTCTCTCTGCACTTACCCTGCAGTGTTGCCATGACGTATTTACATGGTGACTTCTTCTCAAATGATAAGGAGTTCTTTCAGGTCAGGGACAGTATCTAACTCGTTATGAAGTAATAGGACAAAAAATATATATATATATATATGTGGGAACTGGAGTTCCCACATGCCATTGTTTAGCAGAATGCTTTAAGTGTGTATTTCCACATATTCAGAGGTGTACTCAGAGGAGTAGAAAATCTTAGTTGCTTTGTATAATACAGTGAGGAAGATTGCGTTTCCTTGGGGTGCTAAAGGATGGGGTTCACACCAAATTGGAAACCTGAGAGTTTGGTGAACGGCTCACAAATTATCTGTGGTGAAGAACCAGGTTTTTGTTGTTTGTCTGGGGGGAGGTTGTTGTTTAATTTCTAATCATCACTGATCAAATGCTTGTAAATGCTTATTCTCAATTTCTGTACTAACTTTGTGATGTACTGATAATACCACACTCTGAGTAAGACCGTTCTAGAGAGTGGGGAGGTTGAAGGACTCACAAGAACAAGGATATCTAATATTCAAATGTAAGTTGTTATTGCTAATCTATATGAACCCTTAGGTTACTACATTTTTAAATTTTATTTGACATACAAATGCTTCGTGAGATTGGACTTTGTTGTGGTTGTTGCTGGGGAATAGGGAGTTTAAAAAACAAGAAAGGGGCCAGGCGCAGTGGCTCAAGCCTGTAATCCCAGCACTTTGGGAGGCCGAGACGGGCGGATCACGAGGTCAGGAGATCCAGACCATCCTGGCTAACACGGTGAAACCCCGTCTCTACTAAAAAATACAAAAAAAGCTAGCCGGGCGAGGTGGCGGGCGCCTGTAGTCCCAGTTACTCGGGAGGCTGAGGCAGGAGAATGGGGTAAACCTGGGAGGCGGAGCTTGCAGTGAGCTGAGATCTGGCCACTGCACTCCAGCCTGGGCAATACAGCCAGACTCCGTCTCAAAACAAAACAAAACAAAACAAAAAAAACAACAACAAAAAAAAAAAAACAAGAAAGGGAGTTAGTTTTATGTCTTGGTCAACATAGAACAGAGACAAGAGAAGGGAGTAGATGACAATACACAAAAACTCAGTAAAATCAAGGGACTGAAGCCAGAGTGACCTGGAGAATGTAATCTCTGTAGATTGCTGACTCCCCAAAAATTCCACCAAAAGACACAGATTAAGCAAATCAAGTGTATTATCCTTGTAATAAGGGAAATCACTAACTTGACAGAACCATAGTAGCAACTTGCATGATAGAATACAAAAAAATAAAAAATAAAGAAAAATACTTATAAGAGTGTGGTTTAAGGTAGGTATTTCAATGTAGGGGCCTGATTAGAATAGGACAGAGTTTGTTACATAATAGTTCAACATTAGCAGACACAATGAAAAAAAAGGGGGGGGGGGATTTGAAGGAAGCCTTGAAAAACAGTCCCTTGAGAAGCCCAGTTGAATAGTTTATTGTTCTGAGAAGGAAGATATGTGCCTTGATGTAGGCTACTTGACTAGTCTACGGTTGGAATAAATAGACTTTGGAAAGTTCATGAGACAAACATCCTCCTGAGAAAGAATTCCCTGGAAAAATAAAGTCAGGTTAATGCAGAGTTTTGAGTATAATAGTAAATTCATGCAATTAGAGACGGTTAAGCTACAGGTTTCAGTTCTGAGTTCGCAGCTGTAAACCCTAGAGAAGACATTAGTTTCTCAGAGTTTGTGTGATAGGAAATCTGATCTTATGTGACATCTGGGTTATATTTGTTATCCCTAGCATACAGCAGTGTTATTCACATAATAGGGACTCCACAAATACTTGCAAAAAAGGAATGAATGAGTAAATAAATGAATAAGTGAAAGAGAACACCACTCTAATACTGTCTAACCCAATGCCTAAAAACTCCAGTTTTAGTGTCTACTATCATAATGTCTTCTTCTTCTTTTAATTTTTTTTTTTTTTTTTTTTTTAGATGGAGTCTCGCTGTATGCCCAGGCTAGAGTACAATAGTGCAATCTTGGCTTACTGCAACCTCCCCCTCCCAGGTTCAAGCGATTCTCCTGCCTCAGCCTCCTGAGAGCTAGAACTACAAGCATGTGCACCATACCCAGCTAATTTTTTGTATTTTTAGTAGAGACAGAGTTTCACCATGTTGGCCAGGCTGGTCTCAAACTCCTGACCTCAGGTGATCAGCCCACCTCAGCCTCCCAAAATGCATTATCTATTTCATTAAGAAAAAGGAAAAGGCAACCATACTAAGCTTCAAATAAGAGCATGTGAGCACACCTGATGACCCTAGACCCACTGGAATCTCACATAACTCATCCTGAATTGGTTGGGAATCAAGTCTCTCAGGATTAGCCCTGGTAATCTGAAGGTCACCAGTCATCAAGAAGTGGCATCTCTACCATGTTGGGCAATCATAGCCCTGAACTCAAATTTCTGTCTGATGTATTTGGTGTGATCCCTCCTTTTATACCCTTTTAATTTCTGCTTGGAGAGACCCACTGACCTTGTAGCTGACTGTCAGAGCTTTTCCTTGCCAGGCCAGCAATAAATTTAGCATTGTTTTGGACACTGATTTGGTGGTCTTTGTTTCTTAGTGCTCAACAATTTTAATCGAATCAGAATGCAGAGATATAATGGATACACGGACTATTAATAAAGCACTATTCACAATAGCAAATACTTGAAACCAACCCAAATGGCTATCAATGAGAGACTGGATAAAGAAAATGTGGCACATATACACCAGGGAATAATATGCAGCCATATAAAAGGATGAGCTCATGTTTTTTGCAGGGACATGGATGAAGCTGGAAACCATCATTCTCAGCAAACTAACACAGGAACAGAAAACCAAACACCACATGTTCTCACTCAAAAGTGGGAGTTGAACAATGAGAATACATGGACGCAGGGAGGGGAACATCACACACCGGGGCCAGTTGAGGGGTGGGGGGCTAGGGGAGTGATAGCATTAGGAGAACTACCTAATGTAGGTAACAGGTTAATGGGTGCAGCAAACCACCATGACATGTCCATACCTATGTAACAAACCTGCACCTTCTGCACATGTATCCCAGAACTTAAAGTATAATAAATAAATAAACACATGCATACGTACGTACATAAATCCCAACCCCACAGTCAATGAGATTCTGAAGTTATAAGTGTTGCTTTCTCTAAAACTATAGACCAAAACTATAAAAATGATAACTTATAATAGTGTAATTTTAAAATGCAATTATTAAAGACTATGGCATATATTGTGGCTGAATGGTTTTGTATTTCAAACAAATACTAAAATATTCTATGGACAATGTCATGACCTTTTCAAAACCAAAACTGCCCCCTAGAAAATCTAAAAAATTTGGTCAAGAGTCCAGAAATATTTCTACCCACACTATTTAAATTATGTACTTTATAATACTGCTTGAAATTCCATTACACATTAAAAAAAATACAGCATTTTAAAATGTAAATGCAGCGTTACTTATTTATATATTATCATGAGTTTGGCCAAATAGGGGCATATGCTCTGGGCATTTAGTAGATATCCAGGAAGAGTACAAGTCTGAGTCAGCTCCCTCACAGGGCTACTAGGACAGAAAGAAATTACAGTAAGGAAGTAATCACTGGGAGAGTAATGACCCAAGAGAGATGGGAGTATCCTAGTCTGTACACTCAAGGCACCGAATCACAAAGGGGGGGTCTGGATTGTCTGCTTGGGAGTTGGGGCCTGCTTGTAGTATTTTTAGGATACCTTGGTTTCTGAAAAACCATGCTTTCTAAGCAGAAAGGCAGAAATATCTCAGCTATGTGTTTTTAGAATATCTTAGTTTTGTTTGTGTATCTCCAGCTGAGCATGGGCTTCCAGACTGATAGTCTGCATTTAAAATATTCTGTTGAAGTGTTCAGTTCATTTATCTTTAATTAAAATTTTATTAAAATTATAAAACTGGTGTGAAGATTAAAAGCAAACAGTACAAATTACATATGTGATGTGGTGACATTAAATATTCACCCCACCCAGCTAATTTGGGTAACTTCAGAGTGAATAGTAAAAACTAACTACTGCTTCCAACTTTGTTCTTTTCACTCTCCCACCAGTTGTCCCTGAAAATCTCTCTCAAGAGTAAATGCTTTTTCCTGGCCTGCTAGACTGCTTCTAATTGAGCCCTGCAAATAAATGATCCCTCATCAGCCCATCGGTGTGGAATGATAGGAATGGCAGAGTGGACAATAAGTTACCTGTTATCATCTCAAACATGAAAAAAGTTTCATGATCAGCACAGCCCATTCAGCAAATGGAACATGGATACCTTAAAATGATGAGAGAATTCAGGGCACATTAAGATGTCTCCAGCAGTTTCAGGACTCACAGGAATGGTGACTATGTGCAGAAGAGCAATAGCACTATAGGTACCTGGCATGACTCCTACCCTTGTGGGTAGACCTGGAGATGCTGAGGAAAATAAGAGTACCAAGAACTCAAAGTTTAACAGGGAGAGACATGACAGCTTTAAAGCACCTCTAAATTCATGACATATCTCACCTTTTACTAATCAGTTGAAGTTGAGAACAATAGTTAACAGAGCACAAGTTTAGAAAGGTGCAGTCATCTACTCAAAACCAGTCTAGAGGTGTGGATGGTAGAGTGAGCACTGGAACCAGCTTCTAAACCCTACAGTCTTTTCTACTTCACTAAGCATGGAATTCTGAGTGGTGTGTGTGTGTGTGTGTGTGCGCGCGTGTGTGTGTGTGAGAGTCAGAGAAAGAGAGAGAAAAACAGGTCAGAACATTTCTGCATAGGATAAACAAAACCTCTGCCTTCCTATTCTGGATATACAGTTGTATTAGTTGATGTCTTAGCTACGTATTTTTGAAAATGTAGCACTTTCCCCACCTTGGAATGACGGACTTATTAACCTGGTTATTAATAGATAAATCAGATTAGTTGTAGAAGCTTCTTAAAATCAAAGTTAAGTTTTGTCTAACAATTTCTGCTAAGAAGAATAAATTTAAAGAAAAAATATACACTTTGTTTACTTAAATGTCATTCAGATAGAAAGCAGGCAGTCTAAAAAATGACAAATATTTCAAAATTAATGTTGATTATAAATACAAAAATCTACAATGGTTTGGGAAAATAATAGAAGGAAACTAGAAAGAACTCATTGAAGCCATCTTTTTCCAATAAGAAAAAACTCAGTCAAGTTACTTCTAGGTTTCTTAGCTAGCACAAGAAATCTTATATCAATTCTTTCACTCAGATCAGGATCTACATGTTGGATTAATTGCAAAGTGCAGAGTTACATATATCTTCCTAAGTTCTGGGCCCAGCATTCAGGTGCAGACTGTGGGGCCCGTGTTCACTGCGGTCTAGTAGGGACCCCCTGGAGTAACCAGCAATGTCACCGGACAGTGGTCTGTCTAATTCTCTAGTCCTCTTGATATGAGAGGAGGGCAGGGAAATACTAGGTAAACAAGGGTGGGGTCCCTGCTGAGGGTTCTACCCTCCGGCCTGTGCTCATGGACCTAAGTGAGGACAGGCACTCCTGTTTTCCCGCCCAAATGTTGCTTTTTCCGAGACCACTCTGGCCCTCCCCGTGCCCCCATCCTGTGCCTATGAGAAAAAAAAAAACACCTGAGACCCTAGCGGGCACACACACAAGCAACTGGATATCGAGAGCAGCAGAGGAGCAGAAGGACACACCGACAGGCACCAGCAGACACCGGCAGGCCATTGACAGCGGAACGATGTGGAATTCGGCGCGGGGAGGGGGAGTTGGAGGACAGTCCGGCCGCTGGGCCGCCCAACTCCAGGGAAGGCCACCTTCCCACTCCATGCCCCTTGTGACCTCTCCATCTACTTCACTGAGAGCTACCACCAGTCAATAAAAAACCCTGCACCCATCCTCCAAGCCTACATGTGATTCATTTTTTCCGTTCCACTAGGGAAGAACCCGGGATACAGAAAGCCTTCTGTCCTTATGATAAGGCAGAGGGTTTAACTGAGCTAATTAACACAAGCTGCCTGCAGATGGAAAAACTGAAAGAGCACACTGTAACACATGGCCACTGGGGCTTCGGGAGCTGCAAACAATCACCCCTAAATGCTGCTGTGGGGTCAGAGCCCAAAAAGCTCCCCACAACCTGCCCATCTGCATGTCCCCCAGGGGTTTGAGCAGAAGGACATTGAAGAAGCGAGCCCTGTCACACGTTCTGCCAGGGGGATAAGGAAACTTTTCCCATTTCACTCTCAAAATTTCTCTAAGTGTCCTAAGGTTCCTTACTACATCCCTCTTCTGTTTAAACTGCCTAGACTGACCTTTATTCTTTGAACATCGTCACACAGAGAAACAGACAAGGTGCATCCACCACACAATAGCCAGAGTGAGATTTCTAATACAAACACCAATACACGTCACTTCCTTATTCAAAACCTCCAATGGACTTCCCCCTGCGACCACACTACAGCTCACACTCCTCTCCAGGACTGTGGGTCCTGGTCTTGTTCAGTCACAGGGACTTCTGTGGAGCCTGTGTCCCCATGTGATCTGCTCTGCCCATCACTGCATTCTAGCCACATACCAGGATCCTTCCCACCCCAGGGCCTTTGTGCTTGCTGTTCCTTTAGCTTCAAAGTTTCTCCAAAACTTGTCATTGCTGCCTCCCTCTCACCACTGAGGTCTCAATAAAATCATTACTGTCTCACAGAGGGCCTCCTTGACCACCCCAGGTGCTCTCTATTGCATTGTCTCATTTTATCTTCTGTTCACTTAGCTCTCACATGTCTAGGAAGTTTATTTATTTATTTATTCATTTGCATATTGTCTATTTTCTCAGACATAACAGTAAACAACTGAAAGGTAAGAACTCGTTCATATTAACAGCACTTAAAACAGTACCAACAACATAGTACTCACTTAATTACAGACTTTCGGGTTATCTTTTAATGTTGTTGCTCAAGTTTTACCTTTAATTTTATTTATTTTTTAAAAGAATGAATTCTCATTTGAGATGACTTGAAAGATATAAAAGATTATAAAGGAGAAAACAAAAATCACCAGGGATAAGTATTATTAACATTTTGATCCATTTCTGCATATATCTTTTCTATAGAACATAGAGATAGCCTTAAGCATAATTGGGATTATGTTCCATACTTTAAATTACCATAAACTGGAGGGCTTAAAACAACAGAGACTGGCAACCCATGGAACATGAGAAAATATTTACAAACCATATATATCTGATATGGGGTTAATACCTAAAATACATAAGGAACTCCTACAACCCAATAGCGAAAAACAAATAAATGACCCAGTTAAATATGTGCAAAGGACTTCAATACATATTTCTCAGTAATCAATAAAAAGACATTCAACATCATTAATCATCAGGAAAATGAAATTCAAAACCACAGTGAAGTATCACCTCACACCTGTTAGAATGTCATTATCAAAAAACAGAAAATAACAAAGTTGGTGAGGATGTGAAAAAAAATTGGAATTCTTGCGAAGACGTAAAACAGTATAGCCACTTTAGAAAACACTATAGAGGCTCTTCAAAAAATTAAAAACAGAACCACTATCTTATCCAGAAACCTCACTTCTGGGTGTCTATCCAAAAGAATTGAAATCAGGATCCTGAAGAGATATTTACACTCCCATGTTCGTTGCAGCATTATTCACAATAGCTAATAGGGAGAAACAACCTAAATGTCCATCAGTGAATGAACGAGTAAAGAAAATATGGTATGCTTACAATGGCGTATTATTTAATCTTTTAAAAGGAAATGCTGCCACATGCTACAACATGAATAAAGCTGGAGGACAGTATGCTGAGTGAAATAAGCCAATCACAGAAAAACAAATACTGCATGATTCCACTTATATGAGGTAATCTAAAGTAGTAAAACTTTCATGAGTTTTACTACTTTAAAATGGTGGGTAGAATGTTAGTTCTACCATTACCTGGCAATGGTAGTTGCCAGGGACTGAGGCAGAGGGGAAAATTTGAATTGCTGTTCAATGGGTATAGTGGTGCAATCACGCAAGATGAAAAAATTCTAAAAGTCTGCTGAACAACATTGTGCTTATAGTTAATAATACTGAACCATACACCTAAAAATTTATTAAGAAGATAAATCTAATGTTAAGTGTTTTATACCATGATTTCTTCAAAAAATAATAAAGAAATGGCGGAAATTTATTCTTTCACAGTTTGAGAGTCCAGAAGCCCCAAATCAAAATGTCATCAGGATCATCCACTCTCTGAAGGCTCAAGGGAAGTGTCCTTCCCTGTGTCTTCTGAGCTTCTGGTGCTGGCAGTCACTTGGTTTGTAGATACATCACTCCAATCTCCCGCTCTGTTGTCACATGGTCTCCTTTCTTGTGGGTCTCTGTCTCTGTATGTTCATGTGGCCTTCTATAAGTACACCAGTCACTGGATTTAGGGCCCACTCTAATCTAGCATGACCCCCTCTTAATTAATTATATCTGCAAAAACCCTATTTCCAAATATGGTCATATTTCTGGAGACCTCAGTATCTGACAGGAATTGCCTCAGCTCCCTCAGGTTTTACCCTAAGACTCAATATGAAGTTATGCTTCAGTTCTGCAATGACACAGGCCCACTCAGTCCTCTTGCCCTTAACCACTTGGGTGAGGCACTTTTATTCAGTCTTCAAGGACAGGCAGGTTGTTTACCATCAGCCTACCTGACACTAACTTTACAGATTTCTCTTTCATCCCTACTAGAGATGAAGAAATGGTTTAGGAGCTAGAGATAAACTTCCCTGACCTTAGGCCCATCTTTCAAAAGAAGTTCAGCTTTTCAGATGATCTAGGACAGCACTTAGATCCAGTTTCTTATGGGGCCTCCTATTGCAGATCTTCTCTAACTCACAGATAAAAAATTGGCATAAATTCTCTTTTGAAAGCTTGTGAAACATTGAACATGCCCCTGAACTTCTGGGATTTTACTTTAGTAAGAGAACAGAAAGAACTAGAACATGCTGAGCTATAAAGTGCTCAGGCAGCATCCTCTGCTCATTTCTGGTGTTCTAATTAGCCTTTTCCTAGGAAAGTATCATGCAAACAATATCAAAATGCATTTGAAAATAAGGAATATCAAAATACTTTTCTCAGAGGCTTTAGAGATTTTGGTTTAGACTTGTGCTTCAGAAAGCTAGTTCTTATGTTAGAGTACAGAGAATAAAGAATGAGAGAGATTAGCAAGGAGACTGGTCAGTAGGTGGTTTTGAGATTAAAAGGAAGTCTTTGAACTAGGGGAGTATTAGAGAGGAGGAAGCAGTCATAAAACCCTATATTTGTCTTAACTAATAGGTGACTGTGACTTGGCCAACTTTCCCGTATTTCAAGGAAATGTGTCATTGAACAGTTTAGACAGGTACAGACTATCAGAAAAATGTCTGTCTGAAAGAGACTAACCAGAGTGCCAATAGGGGAGAAATGACAACACAGAGTTTTGATATTGATGCTTGAACTAATTAACATGCAAGGTATAAAATCTCTAGGTGACTCACAATGGTAGAATACCATTAGATCCAACAGGTTTTTTAAAGCCTACATGTACCCACAGAATGAAGATGGACTGAAAAGGACAGGATATTTTGCTTCAAGATCATCAAATATTTGAGAAAAAAAAATTTTTAATGTATTTTCTAAATAAAACTCTATCTTAGGCAAGATACCAGTGTGCTTGTTACAAAAATATTAAAATAACTATCAAAGAAACCATATAGGTACTCAGAAATTAGTTTAGTGATTAGAGCTTTTTTTAAAAAAATGCATTTCAACCCCACCATTTCCAGTATTAAAAAGTGTATAATTAAATGCCTTTATTTAAAAAAGGATTTTTAAGTCATTTGCCTTTAAAATTCTAAAGAGGAGGAAGTGTGGAACAAATATCTTTGTACTTCCTTAGGCACAACAAATATGACACGATCCCTTTTATTATTTTTGTATGCCTGTAGAAATGTTCTACACCAGAAATATGATTCAATTTAAGAGGCTTTAACCTTATTTCATGTGATTCTCTGCTGTTTGTCATTAAGACACTTCCGATTAAAGGTTTATTGACTCAGTGGATACTCTCTATTATATATTACTGTTTTAAAAGAGCAAAGCTAACTCATTAGTTAGAAACCAGCAAAGCATGCAAGTGCTTTGTTCAGCTGACAATAAGAGAGAGAACCAGAGGAAATTTACTGCTGGAAAGTATTATCACCAAAAGATATTCACTGAGCTGACAATTTTTGACATTTCCCATGTTCCTTCTGAAAATGTTTGTGTTAGAATCAGACCTTTCAACATACCAAATCGCATCTGATTGATTTCCCTGTGATTTTGCAAACTCTGGAAACTGCAGTACAAGCAAAATGGGCAAAGTTTCTCTGAATTTTCACCACAGACCCATAGCCACACGAAGGATCTGACTCTTTCTTCATCCCTGCCCCCACCACCAACACCATTAAGACTGTACGTAGATAATAAACCTTGTGTAACTCGTGATTCTGAAGCCCTGAAGAAGTAGAGGCAAACAATCAAGGGATGCAACTAATGTCACTAACAATGCTAACAAAAATAGGCTTCATCTCTAACTGGAGGGGAATGCCTGGGTCTTCTCTCTTTCCAAGGTAGGTTAACTCAAATACCTACTCCAACCATGCCTTCTCTGTGGAGCCCCTAACCTTCCCTTGCTGCGGGAGCCTTGTTGTCTGCCATCTAATGACCTAACACGATGCCATCCTTGAGTGGCTTCTGCTTCCACAGCATCTACCCTGGATTTCTTCTCCAGACTTCTTATTGCTGTTTCTGGGACTCAGCTTGCCACCCCATTAACCTTCCTTCCATCAAAATGTCACTGCCCTCACTGAGTGGGGAAAATTCCCTTCTATGCTCCCAGACAGGATGTCCTGTTTTAGAGTATGGATTTGCGTTTTCTAACCACGGGACCTTGCCACGCAGACTACCTGAAGACTTATACATGTTTGTTCCTCTAACAGGGGATACTGCATGACATGCCTTCAGTACAAGGGACCCACTTTACAGCAGCTGCAGGCCTGATAGAGCAACGGAGCGGCCTTGGGGAGACACTGCTGAGGCACCACCTTGGAGATGGTGCTCAGTGAGAAGGTTGACGCTCAGTTCATTTTTATTTATTCAGCTGTTCCAATATATTTTTTAAATAACTATCTTTTTCCCATTAAACTAAATTACTTTGATCCATGGTTAAAAAAATCAATTGATTATATGCATATATGGATATATTTCTATCCTCTCTATTTTGCTCCATTTCTTTCTTGTTCTGTCCTTATGCTGCTACTACCCTCCTGTCTTAATTGTTATAGCTTAATAAAAAGTTCTGAAATTGAGAATAGGATAAGTTTTCCAGATTGTTTGGCTCCTTTCTTTCAGAGATATTTTGCCTCAATTTCCAGCCACCCCACAATTCTAAACTTTGCCCTCTGTTTTTTCAGATCAACAGGACTATGACTTTCTCAAAAGCTTCCTGAGCAGAGGAAGAAGCACCATAAAGCAACGACCGTTATATGGTTTCGTAGTCCATAGGTCCAGGAAGCATGGCAGGGAGGTAGTAGAGATCCCTCATACAATTATTCTAGGTGATATATCTGAAAAATTTGTGCTTTCAATCACTGAAACTTTAGACTGTGTGCGTCTAGAAGTACTGGTTCCCAGAAGGGGAATGCTTCTATCAGGAGACTTGGGTAGAGCCCTATTTAATATTAAGCTGCAGCTGCCACACAGTTTCTTTGAGTTGTCAGTACCAATAGACCAGTAGGCAAGGAAAGGAGTCATTAAATGGGCAAGAGTAACTAACCTTGATTTTAAGGGGGAGGCAGCACTGCTTTTATAAAATGAGGACAAGGAATAATATGACTGGAACCCAGATAATCCACTGAGCATTTCTTGTTACTTACCTACCCAATTTCAATGGAAAACGGAGATGTACCGCGCCCATAGCCTGAGAAAGCTATGAGAACCAAGGGCTCAGAACCCTAAAGGATGAGGATATGGGTCACCCTGCCACGTAAGCCACATAAAATTGCAGTAGTATTAACCATGGACAAGGAGAATCTAAAATGAGTACTAGAGGAAGAAGAAGAGTATCAGTAGTGAGTTTCAGAAGCTACTGTGGCAAGAGGCTGAGCTGGTCCCACGAACCTTCCTCCTTTAACTTTCACAAGAAAACAAAAACAATCAGAATTTGGGGGAAGTAGTTGTTCCCAGATGTGGGGATCTTAGTATATAAAACCAATGGATCCAAAGAATAAACTGTGGCAGATGGTGTGATGTACTATCTAGACTCCTTCCTTTAAGACTGAAGCATTCATTCCCCTAGCTTCTGAGAATGCATGCTGATGACAGATTTAGGAATTGTCCTCATCCAAATTAAGCTGCCCCTCTTCAGGGTCAGCTGATATCCAAAGACTAATTGAAGACAGTTTTCAAAGGGCCAGTACCCTTGCCTTGACATAGCAGAACTCTGAAAGGTCATCCTACCACCAGCTCTCCTTGGGAGATGTGGAGGCCTCAGTCGCATCACTTCAGTTCAGCTTCTTCCTCTGCTCAGCCATGCTTTCCTCACTCCTTTACAAATGCTGCCCGCACTACTCAATGAATCTTCTGCACACAAATCATGGAATATATTCCCAGCAGAACTGAACCTAAAACAACCTCATAAGCCGTGGTTTCTGCATGTGTAAAACTCATATAGCAACACCTACTTTACAAGGTTGCTAGGAAGAGTAAATGAAAAACCACATGTAAAACATTTAGCATAATGCATAATGCATGCAATGTTCAATAAGTGCTCATTATAGTGGGTCCTGTTATGAGTTAATTCTTGGTTTACATGTCAATAGTGACATCACTATGAAAAGAATCTAAAGCCTAGGCTTTAGTGGCTCCTAAAACTTGGAATAAGAGGGCCTTCCATATTTCCCCTGCCCTCTCTCCAATTCTAGTTCATCTTCAAGCCTGAATCTCCTAGTTCCCATTTCAAACCTCAAAGATTTTGTAGTGTCTATGGCTTTTCTCATTAAGGATGGCAAGAAAAGAATCACCATGGCCATGAAAGAAATGAATGAAAATTATCAGACCTAGACTTGAAAGAGAAATGATTTTCAAATTAATTCTAACTTGATTTGGAGTGCCATGGAGACTGTCAAATGAGAATTTGAAGATATGTTACTGACCTCGAGAAAATGAATGTCCAATTCTGAGCATTCAGGTCCTAACCTAGAAACCATGGAGTTGTCTTTGGAAGGATATCAAGTTGAGAGTTTCTCTGTTCCCAGCATGCCTCAGAACTCTAACTGAACAACCCACTCTGCTAAAAATGAATGCGCAGCCAACCACTCTCCTCCGTGGTCAGCATTGTGTCCAGGCGGGGTCAAGGGGAGCTGGCTGCTTAACAGGAAATCTTCACGTCTTTCGGTCAGAATTATTCCCATCACCCTGTCCAGCCTTCTGCACCACTCAGCCACCAATCTGATATCCTCACTGTCTCCAGAGGAAACTACACTTCTGCCAATTTTTGCTCACACCGTGCCTTTTACGTGAGAAGGGCAAATGTTCTCCAGTGGACCTCCTCCAGTGGATGTCCATATCCCTCATCCCACCAACCATGAAATCAAATACAACATCTGTTTATCTGGGCAGAGTTAAGACCCAGATCTTGTTTTTATACCATTCCTTTGCTAAAAGGAGCCAGAGGTTCTTAAAGAAATTGCTGATTCCAGAGCTTAGGGAAGGAAAGTAAAAAACAAATCTGGAAGATTTTGCTGTGTCAGAAAATGAAGAAGCACTTAAAGAACAGTGGCGGTATGTCAAAAAGATGTGGAATTGTGTTTTAGGCATTCCTTCTGGTCAAATATGATCATTGAACATCACATTGAATATTGGCTCAATGAATTCTATATAATTCAGTAAGATAAAGAACCAAGAGTCCATATTGATAAAGAATCGATCTTTGTCTTTTCCTGAGGTTACAAAAATATTCCACATTTTCTCCTAAAACTTTTAAACTTTTAGAAATTAATTAAATCTTCCATCCACCTCAAATTTGTTTTTGTGTATAATATGAAGTAAAGACTGAGGTTCATTTTTTATATGTTTATTCAGCTGTTCCAATATTTTTTTTAAATAACTTTTTCCCATTAAACTAAATTACTTTGATCCATGGTTTAAAAAATCAATTGATTATATGCATATATGGATGTATTTCTATCCTCTCTATTCTGCTCCATTTCTTTCTTGTTCTGTCCTTATGCTGCTACTACCCTCCTGTCTCAATTGTTGTAGCTTAATAAAAAGTTCTGAAATCAATAATAGGATAAGTTTTCCAGATTGTTTGGCTCCTTTCTTTCAGAGATATTTTGCCTCAATCTCCAGCCACCCCACAATTCTAAACTTTGCCCTCTATTTTTTCAGATCAACAGGACTATGACTTTCTCAAAAGCTTCCTGAGCAGAGGAAGAAGCACCTTCAGAGAAAGAGCCTTATGTATGTGAATTTCACCCAGTGTGGTTTTCTTCTTGCAAGGGTTAAATTCCCTTCAGTTCTTGCTAGTTTGTGGTCTCTCTCCATCATCTATAATGGGTTAGTTTAATACAAGCTATTTGACCATGACTGAGAGTCTTGTCTTTCCACTGTTTTTCAACACTGACTTCTGGGTCTGTGCTGACTGCTCCTATCAGCCCTACCTGGTGATTCCTATCAGGTGGGTGAGCTAGGCACCATCCTCTGCTGTCCCTGCAACTTTTTATTATCTCCCTACCTCTAGAAAAAGTCAATGTCTCCCCAGCTCTATCCCTAATGCACTCAACCACACCATGGCACTGTTGTGCTCCTTGCTGGCCATCTAGTTTCTGTCTACCATTATGCTTCCCTCAAGACTTATTCAGTATGATGGAGACAGAAGCAAAACCAGTAAGTATCCATGAACATCCTTAAGAAAGGTGGAAGAGCCAATGGAGGGTAGGAAGGAGGAGCAGGGATCTCAGCCACATCTGATGCAAATGGGTGGGCAGAATGGAGGTACTGGGGCCAGTGATACTAGAACTCAGAACAAAATCCTGCTTTCTAGACAAGAGCTATTTGTCAATGTCTGTTGGTATCGAAGAAAGCGTTTTTTACTCTATTGACACTGTCTATTTTGTCATCCCTGGGACCACTAACCCTTTAATTATTGCCAAGGGAACCAAAACTGTATTTACCCTTCTAGCTACCGTTGATTCTCCGGGCAGCTTGGACATCACAGTCACGTCAAATCTCCCTTCCCTGCCATGGATTCCTTTGTCTCTCTTTCCTTTCAAGGTGGTAATTCTTATTTCTGAACCACCCCTATTATTAATCTGTTTCAACTTCTACAAAAAGGCAAAACTATGCATTTTCTAATGAAAAGGAAACTGATCCTCTTTTGGAAATCATGCTTGTCTTTGAAAACTCTGCAGCTACTTCAGAGAGAAGAGCATGAAGAAAAAATAATCATTATAATCATCTTCAGCTCCATGACTGCAGTTTAGTAAGATGTGAAGAGCCTCAGGTTATGAGACTTAGGTCAATTGTTTTGTTTATCAAAGAAAGATAAGGTAAGCCCTAAACAAATTCAGCTGCATGCTTTTTTCCCCCTGCCCTTTCATTGAATGATACCAGTTGTCACTTTTGCTTGCAGACTGACATTAAAAAAGATGAAAATATTGCTTTCTTAGTACAGATTCCTATTGGCACAGCTTTTGTTCAGACTGCGATGCTCTGACAAATTAGCCCAAGAAAACAGAGCAGGAAAAAACTGTCTTTACTTCTGCTTGTTATCGTCTTTAATATTACCAGAGCATTTATTGTTCCATATGCTTCCGGCTCTTTGCTCCTCATTAGAGAATGGGATCTGCATAGATTATTCATTGGTAAACACCTAACTAGATTGTAAACTCTCTGGGTGAAGAGGTTGTTTTAAATTCCCACAGCACTCAGCATACTTCTGGGCATGAAAATGCTCAGTAATTCTTCTTTGATTGTATAGTACACATGTTGTTCAATATTAATATTCTATATTCGACCTCTGTTTCCCTGAGTGTCAAGGATCTGTACTAATTTTGGGCTGGTTCTGTCAATAACGATTTTTTTTTCATGAGTTTTGTAAATACAGTGGGAAAACCTTTAATAACAATGGTTAATGGGTTATTATCTTGAGTTTTTCCTGTACAGAGTAATCAAATTGAAGGAGATAAGGCCTTTTAGCAAACTCAAATCCTTATAATAATACTTCACATTGTCAAAATAGCAATTTCTGTTTCAGCACATTTAATGGTAAGAAACAATATTGATAAGTATGATGTTGTTTGGGGTGGTGATTAATGCCTTCCACATGTTTAACCAGCTAGAATTTGCTAAATAATTTCTAATTTTCCTTTGCTTTCCATACTCTGCAGATTAAAATAAGGTGTTATTACTTGGGGTGGAGATGGGGGAAATCTCTTTGCCTTACTATCTTTGCTTATATAGGAGGAATAGTAACACCTGCCCAGCCTACCTCTCAGATTTGTCGTGAGGGTCAAGTAGGATGATGCATGAGAAAATGGTTTGTAAGCTGCAAAGCTTTGCACAAATTGAACTTGTTAGTATAATCTGCATTTTACATAGGTCAAAGCTTTACAGGGCAAAGACCCATTCTAAACTTGTAGGATAACCCATTTCTAAATCTTCAGCATGTAATGTGAACTATTTCTTTCAGTGCCACAGATCAATGATAATACTGCCTAGTCACTTATTTCATCTGACAGGAACCTAAATAAAAATAATTAAAAGCTGATCTACATACCACATATTCCTTATTGCTATATAGCACCTCACAAGCCAGTCAGAGATCAATTAATCAACGTTTTCTTCAATTATGGTCTGTCAGCAGATAAATCTACCAAACCAATCACGGGTATTACAGGCCCATAGTTGTGCAGGAATGAATTTTGCAACTGCTGAGCCATTTCTCTTGAAAGGAAAGGGTGAGAAATTATTGTTTTACCTTATCTTTTCTGCAATCATAGGAAGTTTCCAACTCATGAAAGGGTGTTACTGACAGTCGCAGTAAGACATTTGGAATCCATGTGTAAACTTTGTGATGAACATGGCCCCGCACAGAGGACCTGAGACATTTTGAGGAGGGCCTTCTACGTTTCTTTTCCCAGCACATGAAGGAAGTGAACCCCGCTAGTGTAGCTCTCTGTCAGTAAGAAAGAGCACAAACTCCTGCTCCTGAACCAACATGAAAGAATGGATAATATTGCCAGTAATCTTGGGGAAGGCATGGGATTCAAAGGTGAATATTTTTGTATGTTTGTGTGTATTTGCTTTGATGTGTAAGATAATAAGACAAGCCAGGCACAGTGGCTCACAGCTGCAATCCTAGCACTTTGGGAGGCTGAGGCAGGCAGATTGTTTGAGTCCAAGAGTACAAGACCAGCCTGAGCAACATGGCAAGGCCCCGTCTCTACAAAAATAAATAAATACATACATACATACATACATACATACATACATACATACAGACAGACATACGTAAATAAGCCAAGCATGGTGGCATGTGCCTGTAGTCCCAGCTACTCAGGAGGCTGAGACTGGAGGATCACTTAAGCCCAGGAGTTGGAGGCTGCAGTGAACAAAGATTATTCCACTGCACTCTAACCTGGGTGACAGAGCCAGACCCTGTCTCAAAAAAAAAAAAAAAAATAGCTGAGAAAGATAAGACAGTTTTCATTAAGCACGGAAACCATTTCAACTTTAAATGCAAACTTTTAAGAAAGGAAAGATTTTACTGTTTTCTTCCTCTAACAAATATATTTTATTCACACATTTCATTTATTAATAAATCCCACCACACTTAATTTTATTTTTTGTTTTCTTTTCTCCTTCTCCGAAAAATAATATAATAAGGGAGAAACCCAGGGACCTGACTGCTCAGCCAGACCTGGCCTTCACTGCACTGGACTCCCTAGCAATATGGGGCTCTTTAAGGCTTGTTTTCCCTTTGGGACTAGAAGAAGCTTCATGCACAAGAAACTTCTTCATTGGAAACTTATCCAAAATAAGCTTTAATTTCTAAGTTTGCAGGCTGTGGATCCTGGGTAACTGTCATGGATTTAGGGGACCCTAGAAGAGTTGAAATCATGAGTTCCCTACGTCTCCTCCTCCTTTTCCAGCCTATCCCCTTTTCCTAGATAATTTAATCTGCTATAAGTTACAGCCAGAAATAGATTAAGATTGTGCTTCCATGACTTTTCCAGCTTTTAAAAAAAGTATCAACATCTGGGTCCTACTCCCAGATATCTAGTTGGTTTGAGGTGAGGCCTGGAAGGCAATATTTTTTAGAAACCCCCCCACGTAATTTCAATGTATGGCCAGGGTCGAGACCACAGATTAGAATGTAACGTGCAATGGATCCTGGAAAATTACCTTTGCCTGGGAAAACCTTGATTTATGGGAATTCGGGCCTATATTGTAAATTAGTGTGTGGTCACATGTTTTTAGGAAATATACTTGAGTTTCCCAAATGTTGCAGGTATGGGCTTTGCATTGAGGCAGTCCTCTGTATCTTGTTGCCCCTGTGGAACTTTGGAAAAGTGGAGTATATGAAAGAGTTGGAGTAAAATTAATCTTCTTTCAGAGATTCAGAAGGAACTACAGATGCACCCATGGGTGCCCCAGGCAGAAACTGCCAAAGAGAAGAATGAGATTCCAACCAGGTTGCTGAGAGAAGCCCCTTTCACGGATATTGAGAAAATAGAAAAGGAAAATTGAAAACAAATTCTTTTGAATTACTTTCTTACATCCTTGAGTTCACTAATTTATTTGGGGAATAAGAAGAGATTCATTTTTAAGAGAAGGGGTTGATTTCTCCATGAGAACAAAGGATTAACTTAATAATGGGATATGAGGAGCCAAGGAGTTTGCCTGATTGTATGATAAAGGCAGTATCTTGTCCTGGGTTACGTTTAATTAAAAGAATATTCTGTTATGTTTTGAAGGCCTCTGAAGAAAATAAATAAAAGATATTTATGAAGTGACTTGGAAAATGAACTGCCCACTACCTAGGTCTAGATAATATACAAAAGCAATGATGACGATGAAGCAGTGCTTTCTCAAAGGCATATACAAGACATCTCACCCTGTGATTACCTTGTCCTTTAAGGGGGACAGCAACCTCTCAGAAAAGTCATTGGATTAAGTAGCTTTCTGCAAGACGAGCTCAAGATTCAGATATGTCACACAAAAAGCAGATTGTCAGCACAAATTGAGGACATCCAATTGGATCATAATACTAGGAAGGGGAGTTTTCAGTGAAATAAGCAGTAAGCAGTTTCTGTTTCTCTCTCTCTCTCTCTCGCTCTGTGTGTGTGTGTGTAAAATTGGATCACAATACTAGGAAGTAGAGTTTTCAGTGAAATAAGCAGTTTCTGTTTCTCTGTGTGTGTGTGTGTGTGTGTATGCACGTGTGTCTGTCTCTGTCTCTCTCTCTCTCTCTGTGTCTCTCTCTCTCTCTCTCTCTCTCTCTCTGTGTGTGTCTCTCTCTCTCTCTCTCTCTCTCTCTGTGTGTGTGTGTGTGTGTCTCTCTCTCTCTCTCTCTCTCTGTGTGTGTGTGTGTGTGTGTGTGTGTGTCTCTCTCTCTCTCTCTCCCCCCCGACTCCTTTCTCTCATCCTCCCTCCCTGCCTTTGTCTCTCTCTCTGGCTTCATTTTTCTCTGTCCTGGATCCTTACTTCTTCCTTTTGGTTTACTTTCTATTGCTTTTTCTCTATTTTACCTCTTCCCTTGGATCAGGTGGAATATGAGCCAATTGTACAGATTCTCCAGAAAGAAAAATATTCTTTCTTCTGTTCCTCAAGTCCCAAGAGTTCAAGGGAGAACAGAGAAAAAGAAGCTTAGAATAGGTGACTGGAGTCTACTTTGTTGAAGGCTGCAAGCAGAACTTTCTTTCCCTTGGATTAATCTTTTGGACCACACAAAAGATAATAAAACTCCTGTCAAAGATGAAGGTTTGGCCCTGGGGAAAGAAGCCGAAAGAGTCCTTTGGCCTGTTCCTGGTCAAGGGTCTTGGGCTAGATGCACAAAGGGAGTCACTGAGGCTCCCCTTTCATTAGTTCCAGTCACTGTGTTTGGAAACAAAATCTCTATCAGGAAACTAGAGAAATAGTGGGGCCAATTCTCCAGCTGAAACTGATTGTAGAGCTTCTTCAAAAAAACCACAACATCAGCAGTGCTGGCTGAAAATGTAGAGATTGGGTCCTGGCCTTCTCTATTTATCTCCATAGGACATACAACAAATAACAACCAATATTGGTACCCTCTGCTTCACCACTATTTCCTTATTTCTTCTCCTTGGTCTCCTGGAGCTATTTAGTTTACTAAAGTGTATGCATTATGTTGCTTTCATTGGTAATTGAATAAATGATATGACTGGTCTGCCTATCCTAGTCAGCATATCTTTTCTGTGCACTGGTCAGAGCCACATTTTTTACCTAAAATACCTAAAAGACTGTAATTTTATGAAAATGCAAGATTTTCATACCTTCCCCTATGTTCTACATGAGGATATCTGAAACTTGACACACACTCTGGGGTTAGCTCAAATAAACAAATAAAGCCCAATATTCTTGGGTGAGTTGCAAATGACCACTGATTTCCAGAATCTGATATTGTTCTATTACACTTGATTTTTAAAAATCGATTTTATTTTCCTGAGTTGTGCATTAATAATAAGGTGAAAGCAATGTTTTGTTATTTTTTACTCCTTTGTTTTAACATACACATTTTATCTATTTAATCTGTCATTCTCTACCTCTGATGAGAATAAAGGCAGATATTTCTTACAATACTATAGATTAAATTACAAATGACTCTGATCATTAACTAATGAGAACATTGCAGTTATTTTACTACAATGTGATTCAATTTCCCTTTCCAAATGTTTGTTTTATAGCCCAGCTCTTCAGGAAAGAGCTCAGAGTCCATTTAGATAATTTCAGCAGCCCAGACTTTCATTTCACATGGCCAAAGATAAAGATACAGTCACTCAAAACCAAAAATGAGGCACAAGTGGAAGGTTAGACAATATAGTTCTCCAGCAGGTTCTCTTAGAAAAATTGTGATATTTGAATTCCAAATTCAGTATTCCAAATTCAGAGATTGAAATGTCAAGAACTATTAAAGGTCTGAGGTTTTTCCCCATGTATAAGTTAAGAAGTTAACCAGCTACAGCTTCATAGACCCTGGGGCAGACAAACCAAGTCTCTTGGGTCAGTGACAAAGTGTATAACTCACAGCATGGCAAGCATCATGAGCTTCATGTTCATGCCAATCACTCTCTCCATCCCAGCCCTCCAGCTGCATGGAGCTGATGTGGTGCAGTTGAGGTAGATGTTGAGTGTGCAGTGAGTTTGTGTTACACAGCTGAGGAATCCTGGGCTTAGGAATCCAATTATTTTATAATGCACTGCCAGCAAACCTACCCTGAACTTTGTCCCAGAAGGACACATTATTATAATGGAGAGTAAGCAAATCGGCTCTCTGCTCCATAGAAAAACACTATCCCTATCTTCCAAGGCTGTTCTCCATAAAACATCCTTGAAAAGATAATTCAGAGCAAAAGGTTGTCATTGCTTCTGCTAACAAGACATGCAGAGAGATCCGTGGAGAATTGTCCTCCAACATGAAGGTTACTAGAAAGCATCCCATCAAAGTCTGTTCAGGTCACTTACTAGTGAGTGACAGCACATCTGTGCTTATTCCCTGATAATCCACCTCGTCCTAATTAGACTATGAATTCCTAGAAGGAAGAGATGGTTTGGTTCATCTTCATATCTCCAGGACATAGCCTAAAACCCTGTACCTAACAAGTGCATGATAAATCTTTAATAAATGAGCAAATGATTGGAGGTACACAGCAAAATTTACTTTATGGTCTATCTGCAGATGTAAAATATGTCACATTATGGAGAAATTAATTTTAATATTCATTCATTATTATATTCAGGAATAAACTGATCCTTAATAGATATGGGTACCCATGGGTAGCAAAGCCTCTACACATAAGCTTTCATTACATTTTCTTAAAAAGCTATTGTGTGATTATGCTTTAGATTAGGGAGATTTTTCTAGGCAAAATGATTAATTAGCATATTGTGAAAGTAACTAAAATAATTCCTTGGCCTTGGTATCATATCAGTATGTATGGAATCATCTTAATGGAAGGTAGCTAAATTAAGCAAGTCTTACATGGCTTTGTGTAACCACCAAAAGAAACACTAAATGGCCACTAGGAGAATAAATCAGAACATTTCAACATCAAGTCTTCAAATTTTGACCCTTGCCTCCCAATACTCTGCTGATCTCTTAGACTTAGTTTCCATTCCTCTGGATCATCTTAAGAATATATGGATGATGATACTCTCAGGCAGGTCTTAAAGTCTTCATGTTTTAAGGCAGCTAGTAAAATGATGCTAGAACTCAGAGACCAAAACTGAGAATGACTCTGAAGGTGCTGGCCCAGGGAGCAGGCAGGAAGCCTAAGACTCTGGATAGGTCATGGCTCCCAGGATGGGTCCAGAAAAAGGAGGACAGTAAAGAGAACATCACATAGACCCATGAGTGCATTTATAATGTGTTTAATGGACTTAAATGACATGCCACAAACGTTCATCCTGGAGTTGTCAATAATCAAACCAATGAGGGTAGGAATCTCATTTGAAAATAACACACTGACTTAGAGTAGATCCGTGGTCAACGTCCAGCACCTCTGTTGACCTATGTGAGCTTAGGTTAGTTACATACTCTATAAAATTATCTGTGATAATACCCACCCCACAGGACTTCTTTAGGTATTAAGTGAATTAATATATGTGAAAGGGCTTCACATGCCATGATATGAATGGTGGTTACTATCACTGCTACTTAGAAGTGGTGTAACAGCAGCTTGATTGGGTTGATGACATGACAGAATAGAGCTGTTTTACCCAGCTCCAAGCCTTTCACTGAAAAATAACCCAAACAATTAGGATGGCTGGGAAAAAATGATAGGAGTAGAAAAGTTTTAAAGTAAGAACTAATCAGATATTTCTTTGTAAATATTTTAATAGACATGAAATATCAGAGGATTAAATGTAATGTTTGAGCTCTGTGATTTTCAGATTGCATACAAGCTAGGTTTCCAGAATGGCAACGGGCTTTACCTTTTTCTTTTAAATTGACTTTTGAGTAAATCTGTGCTCCTAAAAACCTATCGCCCTACATGAAGGCCACCAGGTTAAGCACAAAGGCTCCTCAAGGATTTTCTTTTTTTTTTTGGCTTATGACTTCCTATTTTAGACTTTTTCACCTCCACTAAAACCTCAGGAACACACAAATGAGAGATCACAAGACAATAACTTAGGCCCCTGTGTAATTATAATTCCAAATATAAATAGCATTTGTTCCATTACTGTAAATGGAAAATTTTTTATGGAGATCCTAAATGATGATTACCTTTTAAATGACTTTTCTTAAATGTGTGAAATAAACAGGGTATGATGGATTGGAAAGAAATCATTGACTCATCTGAAAAATTCAATCTGCTCATCACTCCACCTTTTAATATTTCTCCAAGGATGTAAATTTTTCTTCAGTGCTTAGCAAAGTGCCTAACACATAGTGTGTAATTAATAAAAGTTGAATGAAAGGAAGAGAGGAAGAGGGAGAGAGAATGAGGCAGGAAAGAAGGAAAGAAGAAACTGAGGAAGAAAAGAAAGTAGTAAGGAAAGAAATTAAGAGGAATGAGGGAGAGAGAAAATAAGAAAATTAAGAAGAAAACAGGAGAGAAGGAAAGAGAGAAGGAGGAAGAGAGAAGAAAGGGGAAGAAGGGACTTAATGAGGGAAGGGAGGAGGAAAGAATGGAAGGAGACAGAGAGGAGAAAGGAGGAAGGGAAGAAAATCATTTAAAAGGAAGTAAGAGATGGAAAAAAGGGAAGCATGAAGAAGACAAAGGAAAGAAAGAAGAAAAGAGAAGAGGAGGAAAACTCCTGTCATGTAGAATGCTAAAAAAAAAAATGCAAACTTAAGTTATCCATCATGAAAGTTAATTTAAACTCAAGCATAAAATGACCTGGCACAACAAGAATTATTCTTCCACTGAGGTCAACCTAAAATATCCTAGAACAAAGCAGGACATTTAGACTGAACTTTTTTAGTCAGTCATTTGACATACCTGTATATGTGAATGCAACAAACACATCTCACAGTTATTCCATCCTGAGGCTCACTCAATTTCTTTCTCCCACTCCTAACTCCCTCTTTGCCCTACCTCTAACTCCATAATGGGTCCACCCAATGCCTGAAGCTTACTCCATTCTGAGGCCTCATCTTGTCTTTGGGCCTCAGGTAAATGTTGAGTGAGGTGGTCAGTTGGGGTTAGAATGCCAATTGATCTCAATATTTAGTAGTTTGAAATTGTAAATGTTGAAGAGTGTCTAAAAAATACTATATCAAACTTTTCTGACATCAAAATGTGTACTCTTCAAAATGGTAGCATTAAACGGGCTATGTCCAATTGTCATGTACCTGTTACTGAGGGGCTCTTGCTTTCTACTGGGGTTCGTGTTTTCATCATCAATGACCAATAAGGACAATGACCAACATTAGTGATGTTTTCATCATCAATGAACAACAAAAATGATCAAAGAAGACAAGAAATTTAATCTTGCACCTGGTTTGGGGGGAGGTCCTGGCAATTTTTAATTAGCTTCCTATTGATCAGCAATTCTAAACTGGTATCAATTTAATCAGGCCTTTGGTTTACAGAAAGTATCATCTACTTTAGTACATCAGAACAATTGAGGGTGATTTTGTTTTGGTTTTTGTTTCTTTATCATAGAATAAAGAATGCACTATTCCCTTTTATGGGCCCTTACTCCACACAAATGCACCTTCATTTGAAGTCGTGAAAAGAAAGCATTGGCTTTATGATAGAAGACCTGCTATGATACCTAATTGATAAAGTTACACACCGTTCCCCACCCTTGTATCTCTCAATCCTTCTCTCCTCTGGGCCTCATTTGTTGGTTGTGTAATTGCATCCTGTCTTCCATAATTTCCAGATTCCCTTCCCTATCTTATTTTTACCACTCAGTGTAGCACCAGGTCATTAGTTCTTTGCTAATCTCCTCTGATGCATATTGACATGCCCTTCCCTTCATCTTTTCAAATATATCTTTTTTATTTTTGCCGGGGAGAGAATCACATTCCTTGTCCAGGCTAGAGTGCAGTGTCTGGAATCACAGGAATCAGCCACACTCACCTATTTTTATTATTATTGTTGTTGTTGTTGTTATTTTAGAGATGGGGTCTCACTATGCTGTCCAGGATGGTCTCAAACTCCTGGTCTCAAGTGATCCTCCAGCCTCAGTCTCCTGAGTCACTAGGATTAGAGGCATGAGCCACAGCACTTGCCTCCATCTTCTCATGTTCTTTGCTCGCCTCTTTAGCCCTCTTCCTATACCTAAGAGCATAAGCCTCCTAAGGTTTAAGTTTCCATTTCTTTCTAATATTTTTGATATTTTCCTGAACTTTCAGAAAACTAGTCACTGTTTCTTCTGCCCTGGGTTTATTCTAATTTTTACTTCCATTTAAGCTTTCATTTGTTCAACAAAATGATTCCTACTATGTGCAGAATTCTGCCTATACAATTTCCATACCAACTACATCAACAACAGATTCCTATGCATCATCCATATCTAAACTTGCCATTTCTTGATCCTTGACATACATTTCCTGGGTACAAGGTAAAAGTTGTGGGAAGAAAGCCCTTCTCACAGTTACAACAGATATTTCCATTCCCTGGAACATAGCTCTGTTCATGTAACAAGTATGTCAGGAATGTGTGAAGCTAACACTGTGCATGCAGTGTTCCCTCTTGCTGCTGAAAGAATGGGAAATTTGGGGGAGCTGAGTGAGGAAATTCATCCCGAAATGACTGGCACAACTCCACAAATTCTTTCAGAACAACCATTCCTCTATCATAGAATATAACCCTGCTGAGCTTCAAAGGCCAAAACAATGACAAAAATAATTGATATAATACCTTCATTTCATTAAAAATTACCTAAATCTGTGATTGCTAGATTGCTTTTCCAATTTCAGTCATGTAGCTCCTGTGAGCATAGCGGAGGACAGTTTTAAATAAAAGGCTTAAGAGAATAGGAAAGAAGGAAAACAATCCAAGCAAGAGAAAAAATTAAGGATTATGAAATCTGGTTTTACAGTTTATGCTGACAGATCTTTATTTTGGATTTTGCTGCATTGACTTGTACGATAGATGTAGTTTATGATCATCTCCATTTAGGAGATTTTTATTCTCTCTTTAAGAGTGTGAGGCAACTAAGCTAATTGCTTTTGCAGTTCAAGAAGAGGAAGGTTTAGGTCAGATCTCCCCCTCAAAATAACTCTGAAATTCAAAAAATAGAAAACATAAAACATAAAAACCTACCTCACCAAAAGGACAATTTGGGGTGCATGCAGGAACAGTTTGTATTTTTGCTGATTTCAGGAAAGAAAAAATCATTTAGAGGGTGACTGTGAAGTGCAGTAGTGAACCAGCAGCTTAGTTAACTTGCTGGCTGGAGGGCACGCCTGCTCTTGCTGCAGCTTTTATCCTTCACATCCCTCATCCCCAGGCCCAGAACGCCAGGCCAGATCATTTGCGGAAGTGCGCCACTGCCATCTACAGGAGCTGTTGCACTCACATGCAAGATCCTGGGTCAAGTCACACCACTCTGTACAACTTGTTTTGTGTGCTATCTTTACTAGAAGACCATAGTTAATTTTTCATGAAGAGTAATCACTCTGTGAAAAGCCTAGGTCATTGTTCAATTAGTATAAGCGATTCATGGACTAAATAACCTTAAGGGGTATATTTCCTTGTTGTAGGCAAGCTGTTTTTAAATCCAGTGGGTTTGCTTTTAAATAAATAAATCAGTAATTCATCTACCGTATTGTTCACTGTCAATGCACAATCATACAAGCAAAGCCCTCATCTAAGAGCAGAATATTTCCCTTGCCGTTAGTTTCTAAAATATTCTCCAAATAAAGAGTTCTTTTTTTTTTTTTCAAAACATATAAAGTCAAGTGAATAGGATTCCTCTTTTTAAAAGAAAAGCACACTGGTATGTTTAATATTTGAAATACGATTAGAGGTTCCTGTCTCTACAGCACACAGCATACCTCAAGGAAGTTTACATAGAGCGACTCCCCAGATGATGGTTTTGGGTTTATTCAGCAGGTGATGCCCCATGCGGAGAACAATACTGAGTTATTCTAGAAAACCAGCCTCCTACAAATGTATTTCCAGTGTTTATTTACACTGGAGCTCCGTTAGGCATAGGATAAATTTTTCATATGAGACCAAAGATGACCAATAAACACAGAAAAGTTCAGTATCAAATCAAACAATAACTCTCATGCTGGTTTAAATGGTATTGTCTCTGCTTCGATAGTAAGTCTGCATGTGTGGTTTGACAAATCTCAGACAACAGTATGCTTAACCATTCCAGATCTTCTCCTTTTTTCTCTGCACTAACAAACACTCTGAAGACAATGATTTTAAAGCATTTCAGAAGCACACTTAAAAGGATAAGGAAGGCACAGAAAATGTGAGATTTCTTTCCCTGATTTCCGGTTGATCGACCGCAATAGCACTGCTGACTTACTGAAAATTATATGAAAATCAAAAGGATAATTAGAGCTTATTTCTACTTGAAGCAACAGCCTGAAATTTTCATTGAATTTACACAAACTGGAGAAAAATCAGACTTGGCATTATCTCATCCTGAAATTTCTTGCTCATACCATGAGGGTCCATCTTCTTAGCTGGGGCTGGGGAAGTGAAGGAAGGGCTGTGATGTCATGTAGGTTTATTGCTGCTGCATTCTACTGTTGTTTTTCTTCCCTTTGTTTCATCTTTCTTATGTTTAAATTTATTTTATTTTGTCCTATTATTTTCATCTATGAAAGGAACTCTAAATCCTTTTTAGCATGAAGTGAGAATAAAATTCAATAGGTAAATAAATTTTGTTCCTGAAGTTTACGATCATCCTTACACTTCTCATTCTTAACCTTTCTCTAGAATCCTATGTATCTGTCCAAATGGACAAAACCAATGTCGTCAATTGTGAGTCCAGGCACTGGCTGTGATTGCCCCTGTGAACCTCAATATGCAGTTTCCCTGCCAAGGTGGAAGGCTGTTTGTGTAGCCAGCTCGCCACAACCCCTGCACAAGGAGCTTTACGAAGACCATCAGAAGCACAGATTCTTCATCTGTATATTACTTCCCTGGGACTACCAAAGCCAATTACCACATACCCAGTGACTTATAACCATAGAAATTTATTCTGTCACAGTTCTGGAAGCCAGAAGTCTAAAACAAAGGTGTTCTCAGGGTCATGCTCTCTCTAAAGCCTCTGGGAGAGGATGCTTCCTGGCCTCCTCTAGCTTCTGGCATTGCCCACAATTCTTGGCATTCCCTAACCTGCAAATGCATCACTCCCGTCTCTACCTTCACCATCACGTGACCTTCTCTTCTATATCTCTGTCTTCACGTGATGTTTTCTCTCTGTTTCTGTCTCCCACTACCTTCTTCTTAGAAGGACATTTATCCTTGGATTAGGGTCCACCCTCATGCAGGATGACCTCATCTTAACTGGATTACACCTACAAAGACCCTACTTCCAAATAAGGTCACATTCTGAGGTACCAGGCATGAATTTTGGGGGAACTCTACTTACCTGGACTAATAGTACCTATTTTAGCTATGGTGACACATACATAGTACTCTGAGTGCCACATACTGAGCATTAATGTAATGGTAGCTCTTATTAAAAACAAACTCTACTTTGACTTCTCATAACTTTCTCCACAGTAATGATTTTTCCATCAGGAGTACAAACTCAAAGTGTCTTTTGTTGTTGTTTTATTTTCGTACATTTCTTTTAAAGAAATCTCTTTGGTTTATTTTGGATATTTTGTTTTGTTTTATTTATTTTCCAAAACAAAAGGATCAAGGTGTTGTGTTTACATATACTAAGCAGGATACTTCTTTGCAGAAGACAGGGAACTTCATTATGTACTTTGACACTCCCAGTGGAAAGAGGGGTGGAGTAGATGTGCAATACAGAGAGGTTAGGTTACCGATGCTTGCTAGATGCTAGAAGCATCTCCTTTGGGACTTAGCAGTTCTTAAGTCTGAATGGCTTGGGCCCTTCTCAGAATTCCATCCACATGCACTTTCTTCTCACTTGCTTTCCTTTTGCTTCTGGGCACCATGGGCAGTACCCTTTTATTCTCCCTCCCAATCCATTAATCCAGAGAAGCTTGTGAAAGCCTAAAGCATAAGATGCAGCAAAGCTAACATGAAAAGACATGTCAGATACAATTCAGAGCAACACCCAGTAATTATTAGACTCCAGCAGATTCAAAACAGAACCTCCACTGAGAGAGAGAAATAAAAGATTATTCTATCCATTTGATGTTCTTGTTAACCTAATAGCCTTTCTTACCATCACTCATGCTCCAGAGAATTTTGGCGTGGAATGAATCTTGGATGTTACACTCTCGCCTCATTTAAAGAGAACCAGGTCTAGCTTTACTATGGTTTACAAACAATTATAGTTTTAAACTATTTTAAAGTCTGTGTTTTCCACCATTAGGTGTTTACAGAATTTCCTTGGCCAGGAAAAAGTCCCACTGCGTTCAATACAGACCAATGTGTGTCCATTCTCACATTCTGGAAGCCATTTCAGAGCATGTAGATGGCATGTGCGTGCTGGTATGTGTTGCCAGTGTGTCTATTAGATGCACAGGCCATGTAGAAGACATCTGTAAACACAGACTCTTTTCCCACCACATTCTTGCTCTCTGAGTCAGCAGCACACATATGGCAGGAAGAACTGGAACATTCTTCTTTTAGGGGGTAAATTTGGAACCAAGAGTTGATGTTTCTCCATCTGTGTGGCAGTGGAAGACATTTAAAATAAATACAAGCCCTTGTAATCTAAGCCAGAACCAAGGAGGAACAGGATAATGCTGAGACCTATATCTAAGAAGTGGTAAAAATCAGAGTTCTGTTAAGAACAGAAATAGTCTTCCTTCATATGAGAGAGGGCCATGCATCTCTAACAGAAAGTGGCCCTCACTTCAGCTAGAGGCACCACCTTGTAAATAAACCAGCATGAATCAGCCTCTTGCCCCTGGCTGATAAGAAGAACAGGAAACAATTGGAATATTTCACCCTGAAGTTAAGGTAGCTTCTGCCTCAGGTTCCTGCACCTGTTCAGAGTCTCATGAGGGCTGTGAGGTCCTAGGAAGTGTGAAGCACTCTAGGTGGTGAGGAGAAGCCAGGTGGCAATCAGAGAACATTTTGATGTAACCATTTCTGGTAAATTGCTTTAAAAAGATCTAAAGAATTGCTGGGCCACCAAGACTCTAGTAATTAATTGTGAATTCTTTTATCATTCAATCGTTTACCTAATTTTTAATTCATAATTTTGTCTTTCTTTCTAGAACAAAGAGGGAGCCTCAAAACTATATATACTCCGGACCACACAAAAGCTGGACATGCCCTTGGCTCTCACTAAGGGAGCCAGAGCCCACCCCTCTTTCTGGAAATAGCACCTATTTAGGAGAGACAAACAACTATGACTGGATCTAGGCAGACCAGTGGACTATCTCCTACTGTTGGACACAGTTGAGTTTCCCAGGTGAGGATTTGAAGTATCTGACTGCAGGCCATATAAAAAGATATGTGTAAAGAAGGTGGTGATCGAGGAAAGAGGACATTCACCCAGTAGACTCTTCTTGCAAAGCCTTAAAACTATAGGCTCACTCCCTGCACGGACCAAGAATTAAGTAAAACTATTCCTTTCACACTCATTAGAGCTCTAAATCATCCTTCATGAAGAAGCTGTGAGCGTTCCCCTCAGTACTTGTGGCCAAGGCAGGAGGTCCTCAGAAAGAGATGGTCATGAATCCTAAACTAGTGTGGGGATACAGGGAATGTGGGGCTAGGAATAAATGAAAAATTAATTCCTAAACAGATTTATAATTGGTTTTTGGTCACAACAAGAGCCTTTCATGGCTCTTGTAGCTAAGAAAATACCCAAGAAAGAGAAACACCAAGAATTAATTCCCTATCCTCCATCCTCCCAAATATTAACAATAAACACTTCTTTTGAGATTAAAAATAGGGGCTCTGCCACACCCATATTGCATTTATATGATTGGAGGACATCCTCTGCTGGTTTCACACCAAGGAAAATGACTGCAAAAACACCTAAACTTTCAATTACAACCCAGGTGGTGATGATGAGGAGCTCTTGTAGGAGACGAAATGCATGAGCTTTGCCAGACACATGCCTGTAAAGATTGGGACTGCTTATTGTCAAAGTAAATTTCTTCTAACAGTGGGCCTTTATAAATGTATATGCCAGTTCTCTAGGAGTATGGTAGTATCTAAAGGCAGGGAAGATGTGGATTACACTGGGAGCCCAAACATCTTGATGAGAAAAAAAGTTACATTATTTAAAGCTTTTGGACCTTTCAGGGAAAAGAAGTTGTATAATGATGCTAAAGACTCAGTCTGGAAAGAGAGAGGAAGGAGGCAAGGGATATCCTTAGAGAACCAGACAGATGAATTGGGAGGTCAAAGAACTTAGAAAATGTGTTATATTATTAGATGATGGCAATGACCTTTGTTTATTCATCTACCTATGTCCTATAAAACTTATTACAATGTTCTACACAGAGTAGAAACTTAGTCAACATTTGTTGAATGAATAAATGAAGTTTAATAAATCAGGCTTAACCATACAATAGTAGGTACCAATGAATTAGGTCAGTAGTCTTTAGAATAAGCTGGAGAGCTTTTTAGAAAGATGATGTCCCAACCACACCAATTAAATCTGGGATTTTGGGGTTTAGGACACAGATATATGTATTTTTCAAAAATTCTTTAGGTGATTCTGCTATATAGAGAGCAGTGAAAACTACTAAATTGGGTGCTAAGCCAAGGTCCCTTCTAAGATCAAGATGCTGTGGCCTCTAAAACACTGTCAGGCTCTTTGGTTAATGTGCCAGTACCAAGTATAAAACTCCTTTGACTGTAGTCAGGATCAGCTATATAATTTGTGGGCTCAGTGCAAATAAAAATGCAAGACTCCTGATTCAAAAAGTATTAAGAATTTAAAATTATTAAGAATTTCAAGACAGCAACAGCAAAGCACTAAATCAAGTGTAGGATCCTTATAAGCATGGGTTTTGTATGACTGAGCTGGACCCACACACAAATCCAGCCCTGTCTATAGCACCCAGTCCTAGGAATTCACTACCTCGTAATCTCTATTTGCATCACTACTACAACTCTTTGTTCATGTATTATCAGAGAGATCACTCTTGGACACTCTTTCCTGCTCCATGAAATTTTAAGAAATAAAAGATATTGAAGATAATCTGGCAGATTTGTAAAATAATCTGGCAGATTTGATTCAATACACACCAATATGTGTCCATTCTCACATCCTGGAAGCCATTTCAGAGCACTTGTATCCAAGGAATGAATTTCTTTGAAGTTGCCTCTGTTACAGTAAAAATAAGATGAATAACCTACTGATTTTGATTTCCCTGGACCTTATTTTCTTCATCTGTATATGAAGACAGAATTGTCTGCTGCATCCGATGACTATGAGAATTGAGATGTGTGACACAGATGTGTTTTTCCATGGTCCACCGTGGTTGCTCCGAACCAATTTTAGGGTTCAATTTAGTATTTATTGGTTTCTACAAAATGTAGCCAAAGCCACAGTTCATTAATAAAGAAATAGATATTTTACAGAAATTATATGGGGAGATGGGGAGAAAAATGATTTTATACTGTAGATCCACAGCAGAAACATCATCAAATTCCCATAAAGTATCTCTGTTGTTCCCTCAGAATTTCTCTCCGTTGGCAGCTCCCTAATCTCACATTGTTTTCTTCCCTAAATTAATCTCCCTAAAAATTTTCCTCATCCTTCTTTGATTATTTTGAAATATTGAGTTACTTCCTCAGTTTACAAATAAAATTCAGCAAAATAAAAGCTTGTTAGTCAACTGAGCCATGATCATCTACTGTACCTCGAACATGTTCTGTGAGCATCTCACCCACCACACCCAATCCAAGAGGCATCTCGAAATATCCCCTCTCGCGGGAAGATGGTACAGATTTGGAAAAGTCTGCTGCCAGGAAAATAAGATTTCCTCCATGTAACTATATAGGTAAAGTAACTAGTTTGCAGTAAATGTTAATTCCCTTCCTCCTCTCAGCTTTTTCATGGTTTCTGTCTGAACACTTCCAGTTATGAGAGAATTTCACTCACAAGGTAAATTCATTCTATTTATCAACAACTCCACTTGTTGAAAAATGTCTTCTTATGTTGACTCAAAATCCACTTCCCTGTAACTTCTGTCTAATATATGCCATTCCCTCTAGTACAAGCTTCATTCTTTTCCAAGACGACAGCTTCTTCCTTCACAGGTTTCTCCCAGTTATTCATTGCTCTTTCTGTGACAGACTTTGCAAATCCTGGACTGTACTGGCTTCCTTCTATTGAATAGGCTCCAACTTTTCTTTATACCAAACTAAATATAATATCCTAATGTGGTCTTTGATGTAGTCTAAACTGCCAAAGGATCATTTCTTCTCTAGTTCTGGACACACTCTGATTTAATCAAAGCATCTCAATTTTCTCAGCTCTTTCGGAAGCCCTCTCAGGAGGCTCTTTGGAATAGCACGAGGTAGAAGTGAAGCAATTGTGTGAAGCCTTGTGATTTAATACTAATCATGCTGAAGCTGGCCACCAAAAACTTCACAAGTCAGGGATGGAAGGATGGGTAGAACTCAGAGCAAAGTCATCAAGTAGCATTAATTGAAGTTTCAACATCCCAAGTGATAGGTTCCTTAATCTAGTTGAACCCAGGGAATAAATATTACTCAGTAACAGCTTGTCTGCTCTTACGTCTTCAGTGATTCAACAAATCAAATACTTAGTGTCTCTCAGGCACTGTGTTGACATGGTCCCATTCTCAAGCAAGTTAGAGCCTAATGAGAAAACAAACAACTGCAGTAAAGGCTATAAAAGAATATAATAAAGTCTAATAAGAAACAGGATAAAAGGAGGGACATACTTTAAGTGTGTATGGTCAAAAAAGATATTTTTGCGAAGATAATATTTAAGCTGACATCTGAAAGAAAAGGAAGATCTAGCCAGACATAGAGTAGATGAAGAGAGGTTATGGCAGCAAAGGGCTTGCCAGCCGGGGGAGTTGGGGGCGGGGTCAAAAGTCCCAAGGGAGAAAATGTTGGTGTGTTTGAAGGAGCTGAAAGCGTGTCAGTGTGATGAAAGCTTAGTGAATCAGAGGGAAGAAGGCAGAAGATGGAGATGAAGATAGAAAGATGGGCAGGGACCAAATCACACAAGCCCTGGAGAGCCATGGGTCAAAGACTGAGTGTTATGGAGTATGTGCTACTAAAAGTGTTCAAAGAGCTTTAAGCAAGAGAGTAAAATGATCTGATTTAGGCTTTAAGAAGATAATCCTGGCCGCTTTGTAAAGGATAAATTGGAGGAAGGCAAGAAAGGATGTTGGAGACCAGTGTGGAGGCTGTTGTACTTCAGGTGAAATTGATGGAGGATTGGATAGCAATGGTAAGTAACAACACAGATAGAAAAGATCAGAAGATTTGAAATGTAGTCTATTTATCACAGTCTTAACTGAAGTTCAACTCATCCAATCCAGGTATTTACATATACCTAAATATACCCAACAGTTCTTAAAATATGGTCCCCAGGCAGGCAGCATTGGCATCATCTGGGAACTGTTCAGAAATGCCAATCTCAGGCTCCACTCCACACAATGAGCCAGAAATTCTGGCGATGGATCCCAGAAATCTATGTTTTAACAAGCCCTCCAAGAGATTCTAATATGTACTAAAGTTTGAGAGCCACTGACCTAGAGAAATTAATTAACTTGTGACTTTCTGAATACAACAAACATGCATGGGGAGTTACTGGGCCAATAGTATGTAATTAAAATACACTTGCTCTATTGTTAATAAAGCCTGGAATAATACAACAGACTTCAAATATTATTATAGTGCTCTGCAATCAAATTCTAGTTTCTACATTCTAGGAACTTATATGACAACTTTGCCATTAAGGTCAAGAGAATCCTCTTCTGGGCCTGCTGGAACATTTTTTGTCCTTACATAGTCCCCGCTAGGCTTCTACTCTTGTGTTTTCCATGATGCTTTGTATAAGGATGGTTGCATCCTTGTATTTGATCTCAGGTTTTAAAGTCTGCTTATAAATTTGTTCAAATATGTCATCTTTATTATTTGGATTCCATAGAGATTCCTCCTTCCAATATACTTGGAGAAATATTGCTTGGCTGCTTTGTTAATCATGGGAATAATCTTTTTGGTTTGCTTTGCTGCTCTCTGTCTCATCCTAGAAAGAGAGAGAAGTTTGATTTATCACACTTAGTAGACAAAAGTCACTACCTGATGGTGTAAATGTAAAATAGCTGTCTCCTGCATGCAGTACAGTGGCACTTCCTTTGGCATGCCATTAAACATGCCCCTTGGAAGCACTGGTTTAAAGACATCACTATGATTGTCTTTCACAACATTGTTGGGTATGCTACTTCATAGTGATTAGTATAGATTATTAATAATTACATATTTATAGTCTTATTCAAAGAGTAGTCACTTGAATTTGGACCTAAGAAAGGGAAAGACATTGTCCTGTCTAGAAGCCAGGAGTCAGGATAAAGTGAATCATGTTCCCAAAGTGTGGACACCATGGAGAAAACATAAACAGAAAGATTTCCCAGTAAGAAACTCAGGTCTGGAATAGTGTCTGAAACACTAGTGGGTCCTGGAAAAATTAATTGTTCATTCAGCTTTAACAAGGAATGAAGTTCTGATACATGCTACAACACGGATATACCTTGGAAACATGATGCCAAGTGAAAGAAACCAGTTACAAAGGGATAAATATTGTATGATTCCACTAATATGAGGTATCCAGAGTGGGTAAAGTCATAGAGACAGAAAGTAGCATAGAGGTTACCAGGATCTTGGAGGAGAGGGAAATGGGGAGCTACTGTTTAATGGGTTCTGAGCTTCCATTTGGAAAGATGAAACAGTTCTAGAACTGGATAATGGTGAAGGTTGCACAACATTTTGAGTGTACTTAATGCCACAGGAACGTACACTTTAAAATGGTTAAAATATTATGTATGTTTTGGCACAATAAAAAATAAAATAAAATTGTTTAAAGAAGGCACTGAGTAAATACTGTTTACTGATACCTCCACAGGGCTATTAAAATGATGAAACAATATATTAAATGACTGTAAATACTCATTGTCATATTCTTGCATATTCTGAAATTATTATATTTACCCTCTGCATTGTCAGAAAACATCGGAGTTTTACACAAGACATCTGTATTTAGAAAGCAGGCTTTGTTAGCAACAGAGTTATACAAATGTGACCACAAATACTACTCATTAGGTCTCGCAGCTCCTAGACCATATACCTTCATCCTTGGTCTATCAAATATTCTAGACATCAGTGACTAAATCCACATATTTTACAAATTTACTTTAGACCATATGTTCATCTTAATTCATCAAGGAAATAAAAATTGTACCATGAATCCCTTCCCTTTCTTTTTTTACACTAAACCCAAGAAGTCAGTAAAATGTAAAAGCTAAGCAGTTTCTAATTTCGGTTTACACATTTTCTGTAAACTGCAAAATCCACCAGAGGAGGATTTTATGTGTAATAAAACCTGCATAGTTTTCTCAGAAGGGGTTTCATACCATACGATCCTCACCAATCTAGAAAGAAAATGCAATTCCTGATCTGTAACTGCTAGCACACCCACCTGTCCCTTCTTCCCTAATGAGATGAAATTATAACGAGGAGAGAAAGTTGCAAATATCCTCCCCTTGGCTGATTTATGCTTCTACATTGTGTGTCAAATCCTTTCTGAATCCTTTTTGTTGCATATATGAGAAGACATTTAGAAAAAGATTTTGGAATGCCTTTAATCTTCTAAATCAACAATAAAGAAAAAAATGAAATAAAGGTCAAGGTTTTGATACACTGCTTCTAAAATACATCCCATACTGAGTAAAATACCATGAAATCATCTGTCAGAACCGACTTTCATCCAGAGACTACATTCCAAGAGCGTGAAGAGAGCGAAGTGGCTATTGATGGTTTTCTTAGATTCCAATGCACCTTAATCATAGTCACAAGACTGTGCATTTTCATCACTGCAGGAGCTGGCAGAATTTTGTGACAATCCTGAGAAATGCTTTCATATGGCCCCTTCTATGAATTATGAATGTTTCACAAAGCTCTATGGTAAGTGGAATAGCCTTGTTCTCCACAAATGCAGGGGAGGATTAAGAGGTGGCCTTCCTTTGTTTCTTTGCCTTGAAATTTAATATTGTTTGCAAACACAGAAATTAAATCTTGATGAAGGTAAGTAGGTTTTAATTAGTTGTAAACAATTATTTTATCTTATAAAGAATTATATTTGTTTATTGTATTCATTAGAGATTATGTAAATACTACCATTTTCTTTCCAGACTGTGCTTAATGTGATATAAATAGATTTACAAATGACTGTTTTAGTTGGAAAAAAAAAAAACTCAGTTCTCATTATTCATTCTAGTAGTTTTCTATAAAGTCACCACAAATGCTGAATAAGCAAACACTAAACCATTGCTCCTAGGGGAAGTACAGTGTTAGGTTCCTGCAAGCCTCTAGTCACACTTTTGTGAACCTTGTTTTATGTGTGTCTCTGTTTAAATACATCTTATTTAATATTTAGTGTTGACTCATTAACGTTGAACTCAGCCACCAGCACTCATGCCTGAAGGAAGTTTATTTAACACATGTATTTTTCCGGTAAGGCACTTTACAGTTTTCTTCCACTGAGGAACAATAGACAACACTTCAGCACTATACTTGGGGACCATTTTAAACACTGAAATCACCAACAAGTAAGCACAAACATGAAAACATGGCACTCAATACACTGAGAAAAGGACTCTTGTTTACAATATAAAAGCTAAAACAAGAAGACAGAGCATTGCCTTCCTTGACCTCAGCTGGGAACATGTGCTTCAGATGACTCAAATTCTTCCTGCTCTGCACATGTCCTTGAATGGCCATGAAAGCACTAATAGTGTTGATCTTGGGGTTATAAATAAATTTTAACAAGTAGGAAAACTTACAAATACCAATTTCTCAAATAATGGGAATCAACTATATACATCGTCACCTGAGACGTGTCTCCGCTCAAGACCATTTTTCACCTCAAAATAGTGGCCAGTTGTTAGGACACAGTCAGGAAAGCCCACCCAGTTATTGTGAGATCTCTGTTCCACTGTAGTCTTCATTCTATTTCCACAGACTCCAAACAGTCTTATAATAAAAGTTACCTTACTCATTTCCCTTTGCTCTATAGGTTCCCATGAGCGAATTTGGTGTTATGGCAAGATTTGAAACTGTCTGACCTGTTAGGGGTGAAAACAACCTGTCTGGACTGTCTGCCTCTCACTGTGGGAGCAGCTCCTGGCTTAGAAGTTCTAGACAAGGTCCAAAGGCAGTTAACAGAGAACCCACATCTTAACACAAGAGATTCCAGGGAGTCACACAGATGGCCCCCATGGAGGGTCAAGCTGGAAGAGGAAAGGGAGGTGAAATATGAGAGAAGTTGAGAGGATACACAGCAGGAAGACAAGCTTTCAAGGAGCTTCAGCGTGTGCATCTGCATTTAGACCACAAAGAGCAACAGTGCTGGAATTTCCACTCTCTGAGGTGTTTGGTATGTGAGTCCCATGGTAGGGAAAGTTATTTTGAAAGAATTATGCAAAATTGAAGAGAATGTTTATTTAATAAGCATCAAGTTTTGCTCAAGCTTAATAGATTCTCAACTGTGTGACTTTAGGAAATACAATCTGTACAGTGTCTCTGAGGTAACCACTTACCACAGACAATAATACAACTCATACAGCTAAAATAAGCATCTCAAAATTATCTGCCCAGCCCTCAGCTTCCCAACCACTCTGCGCAGATATGTGTCTACTTTATACCTAAATATTACCCAAAGTGGAAACTATCCACCTATATCTCATTTCTGTGTTTTATCACAGTAAGTCCCTATTCCATGAATTTGCTTTTGCCATTTTTATGACATATCGATGTCTGTCCAAAAGGCTCCCATAAATTATTCAACTTCTAGTAGGTCACCTAAGAAAGGCCAAGAGAGGAATTTTCCATCAAATTAGTACTTTCTTCACCAGAAATAAGAGTGGAAGACTCTCTCAACAAGACACCACAGAAGAGGTGGGTGTGTGGTAAATTTCCTCTTTGTTTTTCTTCTGTAGTGTTCCATAGATACCTCCTCCATGACAGTTTGACTATGTGATAATTATTTGTTAATATGTTTGGTTTTCCTCTAGATCCAACCTTCCTTGATGAAAGGATGTTAGGTGCTCAATAAATGCTTCATGAAGAAATGAATCTAATAACATTCCAGGTCTGCTTCTATCTATACCTTATCACCTACATTTTTTGGCTTTATTAATTAACAAAGAAGTTGGGAGGGAGTAAATTTTTTTATTCTAAGAACTCACTCTGCTCTAAAGTCCTCTGAGCAACATGTGGGCATCAGGGTCTGTCTGCATCCCAATTAATATGTTTTCACTGAGCTTCCTTTCCAGGCTGGATGCACACAGAGTGCCAATGCGAGTGTCGAAGACCTGCTCCCTAACCCTACTTGGATGATCTGTTCTAGTCCTTTGGAAGCTTCTTCCTCTGACAGGATACTGTCCTAGAGATTATCCCACTGCCCAGGGATAAGGTAAGGAGGCAGAGACCTACACTCAGTCCCCAAATCTTATCTATGATTCAGGCATGAGAGATCATCATGGCTACTGATCCTTCTCTGCCCTCTTTCCCATGCAAGTGATCCTACAGGATTTCTAGTATTCTAAAGGTAGCCCAGAGCCATAAAAGCATTTAAAATAGCATTTTCTGAAGTAAGGGAAGAGTACTTGATGTGGAGTCTGGAGATTAGGATTCAAAGCCAAGTTCCGTCTCTTTGGAAAAGTCATTGGTTAAGCTTTGAGCTTCAGTTTCCTCATCTGTAAAATGGATGCAATAATAACAATCTTGTGAAGTGCAAATAATATAATGGGTGTGAAAATATTAGATGAACTAAAAAGTTATGCACCTACATTTACTAACTTACTACATGTAAGTTAGTGAATGTAACAGCTTTCACCACACAGGCCTTCTGTCTGGTCCATTAAGTTCATTCCTGCCCAAGTCCTTTGTACTTCCCTCTCCATCTGCCTAGAGTGCTATTTGTTGTGTTCCTTCCTGACTCATTTCTACTTCAGTCATGTCTACTCAAATGTTACCTCCTCAGAGAGAATCTCCCTGGCCTTTTATCGCCTTAACCCACTTTATTTTTTCTTGGCAGCACTTATTGCTTATATTATGCTTGTTTGTCTATTGCCTTTCTCTTACCGAAACATGAGGTTTTTGAGGGCAAGTACTTTGTCTTTTGCTGTGTGTCCACAAGCTATAATGACCCACAAATAGTAGGTGCCTATTAAATATTTGTAGAATGAATGAATAGATGTGTAAATATAAGCATAGGAATAAAAAACATCTAATGATGAGATGCAATTATAGCCAGAGAAGTAATGAAGATGAAGAGAAAACATTTGATCTGGAATTGACCCAAACCAGAATGTTAGAATTTTGTAAACAAAGTTCTATCAACTTTTTCATAAGCATAAATCATCAACACTTCAAATTCGTATGTAGATTATAAATTATTGCAAACAACAACTTGCCCTTATCTCTTTGTATGCCCCTCTCCTATTGCCAAGCAGAGTAGTCAGTGAAAGTGGATAAAATGTTAGTTTATTTTTTATAAAGACATTACTTCAATGCAATGCCCCTGACAACTTACTAGGATATTGATTTAGTATTAATTCAGAGAAAAGGTAATAGCCCTTAGACAAATTAGACATTGTTTGTGTCTACAATTATATTTCTTGGTGATATCTTGTTCAAATTGACCCAATGCTTGTAAAATCTGCTAAAATCACAGACTGGGGTAGAAAGGAGGGCTCAAGAATTGCAATGTATGGAGGAAAATACGTGTTCCTCCATGAATTTCCCCCTCTTCTTTTCTCTCTTGTTGCTGTCACAACCTTGCAGACTCAATAAAGATGGTGATAAATTAGGAGAGAGGAGATGATGGAGGGACCTGTGGAAGAGGAAAGAGGAGAAGAGAAAATGAGAAGACGAAATCTAAGTGAGAGCACATGAATATGGCAGGAGATCTATGAGTCAAGAGGACCTGTATTGAATGTTTATCTTTTCAATGACCCATAGTAATGAAAGCCAACTGCACAAAAAAATATATACCTACAGGAATCTTGCAAGATGTAGAAAAAATCACGGGATGGTTATTTTAGAATATGGACACAAATTCTTTATTTAAAGCATTAAGTAATGTTAATATATTCATTCTGCAAATATGTATTAAATGCTAGCCATGGATATTACTAAACCATGGAGATTATTAAAAAGAGCCTGAAATCCCTTCCCTCTCTCTCTTGCTCCCTCTCTCATCATGTGACACACCAGCTCCCCATTCACCTTCTGCTGTGATTGAAAGCTTCCCAAAGTCCTCACCAGAAGGAGATGCTGGTGCCACACTTCTGGTACAGCCTGCAGAACCATAAGCCAAACAAACTTATTTTCTTTATAAATTACCCAGCTCCCAGTATTCCTTTAGAGCAGTGCAAAATGAACTAACACAAAGGCCATTGCAGGTGAAGGGGAAACCAGAAGCAGAGACGGGAATTGGAGTAATGAGAATTGGCAAGAACTCTTTGAGGTGAATGGGCAGAATGAAAACATAAGAGAACTGATATCAGAGCTACGAGGAACACCTACATCTAAAGATTGGACAGAGCAAAAGGAACTGTGGTAAAAGGAGCCCCTTTTGCCATTAGGCTGGCTCTTGCAATTAGCTAGTGGAATATGGAAGGAAATGGTGTGTGCCAACCTAGGCCTGAGCATGAAATCATTTTGCTTGACTCTTAACTTGATCCCAATCCCCAAGGCTACCTGAAGCCATACTGCATATGGCAGGGACTCCAACAGCTTCAGTTCTTCATCTCCATCTCCACTCTTACCACCACCCCCTTCCTTAGAGTAAGGCATGGTCAAAAAATGAACTTACTGTGTTAAGCCACTGAGATTCATTGTAAGAGTAGCCTAATCTGATGAATTCAGAAATGTTTTATTTCAAGATACAGTACAATGTTAATAATTAGGGATTCACAGAACCATTTGGACAGCTAGAGTACAAAGGTGAAAGAAAAACCACAGCTGGCCTACAGGAAATTTGGATGAATAGGAATCATAGGAAGCGCCTGTTGATAATCTCCCTTGACTGCAGCACCAAAGCGGGTGATTTGCAGAAGCTCTCCTAGAAGCTGTTGTAAATCTCATGTCTCTGGCTGCTCACATGTCTGCCTACAGCAGCCAACAGAGAAAAATGGCTTCAGCTTTCTTCTACCTTCCAAATCTTGTGTCATGCTTCTCTTTGGCAGAATCTAACTCAGAACTCTGCAGAAAGAGAAAATCTAGAAGATTTAATTTTACTGCCTCTACTGTGAGATGCAAAAGAGAGTTTGGAAAGGGACTGGGAAGACATTACGTTGATAACAAACTAGCACAAAACAAAAAGAAAGAAGAGTGGGAGGGAAAGAAGGAGGAAAAGCAACCTTTTTGTGGACTCTAAAAAATGGAATGGTGCCAATGTTGCAGAGATGTCATATAGAAGCAGAACTTAAAACAGAGCTTTAGAGTTACTGGTATAGACACCAGTTACCAATGAGAAAAGAGCACAGTAACATTGTGGAGAAAGTGCCTGACATAGTTGAGAAAAGGTGAGACACTTGGATCAAAAACAGGGAAGAAAAGAGTAAGTTTTAAGGACAATTTATTTAACTTAAAAAGGACAGAGTTGAATCAAAAATAAGGAAAATGTGGCCAGGTGCAGTGGCTCATGTCTGTAATCCCAGCACTTTGGGAGACCGAGGTAGGTGGATCACCTGAGGTCAGGAGTTCAAGACCAGCCTGGCCAACATGGTGAAACCCCCTTTCTACTAAAAATACAAAAAATAACCAGACTTGGTGGTGCATGCCTATAATCCCAGCTACTTGAGAGGCTGAGGCAGGAGAATCACTTGAACCTGGGAGGCAGAGGTTGCAGGGAACCAAGACCATGCCACTGCACTCCAGCCTGAGTGACTGGCTATTCCAAGCTTTTCATCTTATAAGCAAGAAAACAGAGCTCCATATTGTCCCAGTGAATTCCCAAATTTACACAATGGAGATTAGAATATAGGAGCTAGAATCCAGCTCAGGGGTTACAGCCAAACCAGACTGAAGAATCTAGTTCTGCCCTGCCACCACCAACCCCCTACTCTTCAACCAGGCCTAGTACCAAGAGAAATTTTCCTGTGGATAAAATGAGTGGGAATAGAAAGGTAGTGTCAGGCTGTGCTGTGCAATGAAACTGAGTGTCTGTCTCAAGATCTGGTTTGCCACTACATGCTCACCAGAATGTCTAAAGGTAAAAATGTTGACAATACCAAGTGTTCACAGAGATATTAAGTAAGTGGATCTTCCATACAGTACTTTAGTAGGAATATAAATTAGTATAGTCTTTTTGGAAAACTATTTGGAAGTATTTACAAAAGCTAAAATATGCTTATCCTGTGACCCAACAATACCACTCAGGTATGTGCCCAGAGACATGTGTATCTATTGACTAAAAGATATGAGCAACAATATCTGTAATTACTCAGTTCATAATAGGACAAATCTAAAAACAGCCTACATGTCCATCAACATCTAAGATCCATCTAATTGAACGAATAAATAGATGGTGGAATGTTTAGATAATGAAATACTGTACAACAATGAAAAAAACTATTGCTATGCTCACCAGCATAGATGAATCTCAAATATCTTCTGTCGAACAACAACAATAAAGCCAGATACAAAAAAAGTCTGTAGTGCATGATTCTATTAATCAGACTTTATGAATAGGCAACTCTAAACTGTGGTAGGAGAATTCAGAAAGTGGTGGTCCCCTTTGAGGGGAAGGAGATATTGAAAGCACGTGTAAGGGAACCCTTATATCTTTATGTAAGTGGTGCTTGCATGGGTTTTTTCATATGTGAACATTTATCAAGGTGTGCACTTGAGATATGAGTTTGAATGTAATTTATATTTCAATAAAAATACATTTTTTAAAAGATCCAGTTTGGCCATCTGGTATGGTGAGTCACAATGAGGGGTTTCAGGTTCTAGCTCCATCATTTTCTATCCCTCCTATTCTGGGTAAATCACTTAACTTTCCAAATTTCAAATTCCTCATCTAGATTATGAAATCAACACCTACACACTGTGTTGTTGTATTAGGTAAAAAGATGTGAGAAAGCCTGTGAACGCTAAGATCCTGGGATTAATAACAATTATCCTCTGGAATTCTACTATTTTATACAGGCCTACTTGAATACAGATTCTATGTGGATATTTTTACCCTGTGTAGCTGTGATAGTTAATTGTTTATATCAACTTCACTGGATCCCAAGATGCCCAGATATCTGGTTACATATTATTTGGGGATGTGTCTGCAGGGGTGTTTCTGGAAGAGATAAGCATCTGAATCTGCAGACAAGAGTAAAGAAGATTGCTGTCTCCAATGTGGGCAGCCCAATTGATTGAGAACTAAATAGAACAAAAAAGTAGAGGGATGGAGAATTTGTTTTCTCTGTCTGACTGTTTGAGTTGGGACATCAATCTCCTGTCCTTATTCTCAGGCTTTCAGACTCAGACTGGGATTATACTATTGGTTCTCCAGCTCTCTGAAGAGAGAGCTTCCTGGGTCTTCAGCTTGCAGAAGGCAGATCATGGGTCTTCTCAGCCTCCAAAATTATGTGAGTCAATACCTTATGATAAGTAAATAAATATTATTGGTTCTATTACTCTGTAAAATCCTGACTAATACAGAGGCCAAAGAGCCCACCGTTTATGACTTGAATGATTTACAGAGTAGGGCAAATGAAACAACAGTGATCAGGGCCCAGTTCCAAGGGAGCTAACCTCAAAAGCAATATTCCCTTAAGGCCCTGAATGGTTCACAAATAGTGTGTTAGCACTAGCCAAAGTTGAAGGCAGCAGGGAGTTTCTCTTTGGTAGGCCTTGGGGGGCTTTGTTCTAGACACATAGATATTAGGGAAAAGGTGGAAATGTGCAAAAATGGCTGATATGTTTCTGAGGCCAGGAATATAACACAAAAATCCCTGTAGTTCAGGAAACAAAGAAAACTAGGGGACATACAGCTGATAGTCTACCATGCTTTGCAATACCCTGTCCAGAAAGTCCTACCTTCCACGTTCATGCTCATTGCCCCTGCAAAACATCCTTATATAGAGTCCTCCTCCTGGAAGACTTTGGGGATTAACTATAGACAATTCTAAATAGTCCTCAACTCTGTTTAATTCCAATATCTCTCATTTTTCTCTTATTAAGAGGATACTTTATTGTTGTTTGCATGGTCTTTCATATGTATGTTTTGTAAACAACCCTGTGTCTTCTCTTCTGGGAGGCTTCCTTCTCCATTATCTTACAACATTGTTCTAAACAAAAGAAGTACTCAACTAATGTTAGCTAGCACTGTGCCTGTCACATAAAAAATAACGAATAAAGATTTTCCAAATGAAGAATGAATTAATATGAACAAACACTGACGAATTTCTAACTGAATGCCTAATTTAGGGCCTGGAATAGTTTGGACAGTAAGAGTAACAGAGTTTGATGGATATTCAAATGAATATCTCATTTGCAAATTCTAACTGACCATTCTCACTGTTGTTGAGATAATGACTTTCTTTAAATCAAAGTGTTTCTTTCTTCTTTTTAAAAATTGCATAATCTTGTTTCAGACCTATTTTTCCATACTGCATTCTATCAAATTTACCTTTTCAGAACTTGTGATACAATGAGGTCAACAACTGCTCTTAAAGTGAAAATTATACGGCAATGGGAAAAGGAAGGTGTAGTAAAGATAGCATTCTCACATAGGTCTTCAACCACTACCAGCAGCATCAACAGCAGAGGCAGAATTACAAAAATAATAATAATTGGTAACATTTGTTGAATGTGTATTATCTACCAGGGCCTAAGTTCTTTACATACCATTTAGCCTTCATAAAATCTCCATAAAGTAAGTTAAATGCCATTATCCAAATCACATGAACTTTTTGGGCTTCAGATTTTTCATCTGCAAAGTCAAAGTGTTGAAGCAAAGAATAACAAGATAATGTACAGCTCATTGCCACATACTATTTTAAGGTGCTCTCATATATACTATTTAATTTGCCATTCCAGTTACCAACTTACTATAGCATTTCCCAGGAACAGTCCTGAATTTACTGGAAACTATCCTGGAAGCCAACTTTACATATCTTGACATCTAAAAGTAAACAAATCAATTTCCAAAATTATTGTAGGGTATGTAGTTTCATTAAAGTTTCTTGAGGAGATCAAGGGAAGTGGTTATATCACATGGCCCCCACTAACACACTATCTTTCTTTCTTAAACTGCTTGGCTTCTCCAAACTTACCGCCTCACCTCTCACTCACAATCTGCCCTCACTATTAAAAAAAAAAGAGCAGATCTGAAAACACTAAACCAAACAAAACTAACAGTTGGTCAAACTAATAACCACCTAGTCCCCTCATGCTTCCCCATGGGAGCCTTGATTCATCCTACCAAAGGAATAACAACTTAATGGAGTAAGTAGGACAGATACCCAGAGACACATGGCTAGTTTGCTGCAAATCTGGGACTGGAATCCTTACCCCAGTTTCTAAGCAGTGTTTTTTCCCCTATACCACAAAATTACCTATAAGGGTTCTTCCAACTCTGAAATAATACAATTCTTGGAAATGTAGAAATAAAAATGGTACAATAGTACAAACAAGTAACCACATGTGTAATGTTCTTCAATTTTTGAGAACTACCAAACACAGTTTCCCCATCTTTTACAGGGTGTGTGGATTGGATTTGGAATTATTGTACAGGGCAGTCCTTGGGCCACTGACTGTCATGGTTTAACATGCCTGGGATCAATCCCAGAGACTTATCCCCTGTCTCCTAGGCAAGATCTGGGAAAAACAAAATAGAAGGAACTAGCATTCATTGAGCATCAAGAATAAACCAGGTGCTCTGTTTGGCACTTACACTATCCTCACGACAGCCTTTCGAAAGAGGCATTGTTCCCGCTTTATGAGAACAATGAGACATCAGGAATCTAAACCACTAGTCAAAGTCCACATAATTTATATATGGCAAAGCTACACTTTGAGTTCAGAGAATATTTGAAACAAAAGTCCTACAACAATCTCTCCACCAGTATCTTGGTCCATTTGTGCTGCTATAAGAGAATACCTGAGACTGAATAATTTATAAAGAATAGAAATTGATTTTTCACAGTTCTGGAGATTTCAAAGGCCAAGATAGAGAGACCAGAATCTAATGAGAGTCTTCTTGCTGCATCATCCCATAGTGGAAGGGAGAAAGGCAAGAGAGGGTGAGGCTGTGTGTGTGGGTGTGTGTGTGTGTGTGATAGAAAGAGTGTAAAAGGGAGCTGAACTCCCCCTTTTATAACAAACTCACTCCCAGGATAAGAAATCTACTCCCACTATATCAGCATTAATCCATTCACTCTCTCCTCGTGGCCTAATCACCTCTCATCAGGCCCTACCCTACCTCCCAACACTGTTGCTTTGCGGATTAAGTTTTCAACACATGCTTTCTTGGGGAGGACACATTCCAACCACAGAAACTAGACAATTAAGTATGCCAAAACCTAACAAATTTAACTAGCCTTATGGGGCATATATATTCTGTAATCCCTGTTCTCTCTCTGCTGAGGTGGTGAGACTTAAGGACAGGTCTGCCCCTGTCTGAGCACAAGTTGGTAGATCTCTGTTCTAAATTTTTCCTTTAAAAAGGACAGCTGACCTTCCACCAGTCTTTTATAATACTGGAAATTATTGTTACAGATGAGAAATGGTGATGTGTTAAATTGACGTACAGTAGTGATAAAGATAGCAAAGGAGACATAGATTTGAGAGGATATGTTTAAAAGACTGAAGTGGCAATTCTTACTGATGAATGAGCTTCAGAAAGTAGGACAGAAAAATCAAAGATAAGATAGTGAGAGAACTCATGGGGGCCTCTCTGAAAAGAAGAGAGGAGGCTAAGAGAAGGCAGGGGTGTGAGTTCATGGGGGTTGGAGAAGGTCCAATGTTCAGGCCCTGCAGTGGGAAAGAGATTGAAATCACTGAGGAGCAAAAAGAAAGCAGGTTGAAGTCAGGAGGTTGATGGAAAAACAAGTTTGGAGAGGTTTAAAGACTTGTTACCAAAACACCAGGAGTTCCGTCTGTATCCCGTTGCTCACCGCACAGAAAGCCAATCACTGAGACAACAAGTATTGCCAGGAAAGAAAGGCTTTAATGGGGTGATATCAGCAGAGAAAATGGAAGATCAGTCTCAAGTACATCTCCTCAACAAACTAAAATTTGGGGTTCATAGCTGGGAAGGAATGTTGCTACATGTAGGGAAAACAGGAATTAGGAGGGGTAAAGAGACAATCATGACAAATAAAGAGTCTGGTGTTTCATTGTCTAGATGCAGTGATCTTGTGGGTTTCGATTACTTAATACTATCTTGGAGGCCTGAGGGTCACTTTCTTGAGAAAGGAACTCAGATAAGACAAACACAATTTCTAGCTTTAAGATCAGGATGGTCAATTTCTATGTTTATTCAAAAAAACCATAAACATTAATTCTATGGGACAATTCTACCAGACTCAGAATCATTTTAGACCTTGTTAAGGAGTCTGGAGTTTGTCCAAGAGTAACAGAAGAAGAGTTTTAAGAAAAAGAGAAAATGATCTATGTTTATGTTTTTAAATTTTTGTTCAGGCTGTCAATGTTCCTTACTCCTGATATTAGAGTACAAATGTCACCAAATAATGCTTGTTTTGAGCATTATGCTTGTTTTCCTCATAGATCTTACCATGATTTATAATTATATATATTTTAATTTATTGTCTGTTTTTCCCACTAGATTGTGAAGCACATAAGGATTGTCTGTTCATTATAAGCTCACTTCCTAATCCAGTGTCTGTTATATATTGGCTGCTTAAATATTTATTAGATAAATGCACTTCTTTAAACTCTCTGGGATGAGAAAGGGGCTGATACCTTTTTGTCCCCAATAACTTCCAGACCATTTTGTGATAACTATCTTTCCATTATCTCTCTTTTAAAAAAGTCCATGATATCTACACTTGATCTTAGCCAAAAGGCCGAGAAGCGATAGTCCATGATATCTACTGCTATCCAATTTTCCATTTTCTATAAACCTTTTCCTTCCTCATCAAAATTTGAACATTTTCTTTATAGTCTTACCCTCCTTTGACGTTTGTGTGATGATCTTTCAGTACTCTAATACCACATTTCATTGGGCTTGGGTACTCAGATTACTGTCATCTCCCTTATATTGTAGCCCCCACCCCCACAAGCCCAGCCACACGTTGGCACTTTCTGCCTCCACACCTCCTTGTCATTCTTCACTTGTCATCTCACTTATGCACTCCTCCTGAGCCAGGATTTCATTATCATCACTTTCAAGTCCCCATGTCCTCTCAGTTCATTACCCCCATCCTGGATCACTTCCTTCTACACACAAACTGTGTGGGCATGATCACCCACTCATGCAGTGCCCTCAGGAGTAGGCTATGTGCCCTCACCCTCTTTCTCTACCACAAAGCTGTGTCTTTCCCACCCTAGGAAACCCCACTTTCTGTTTTCTCTGATCCACCTCATAAATGGCTGAGTATTGTTGGGAAAATTACAAATATGGCAGGATCACTTTAACAGAACTCTCTCTTACTTTGTCACCTGTGCTGCTAGTCAAGTATTTCAAATCTCCATGGAGGATCATCCCTTCCACCCTCCAGAATCTACTTTAAACCTCTTCTGTTATCCCCATGTCCCAAGCTTCCACATTGACTTCAGGAACCTATATCTGTTACTTACTGATAAAATAGATATAATCTAATTTAAATGCTCTTAAATCTTTCTTCCCTTTCTATTTGTCCTTAGTCCTTCAATAATCCTTTCTTCCTCTTGTATCAGAGAAAGATTTGTCCTGCTTCCCTTTTATCCACAGGCATGGTTTTCCTCTTATATATTGGTTCTAACCCCTCTTACTTCTCTCTATATATAAAACTATCAATTAAAAATATTCAATAGATAGATGGAATATATATCTCTATATATTGACTTCTTTCCCTTGATCCATAAGTATAATTACATTATCTAAGGAATTCTGCTATCCTCCTGAGTCTTTTTGTCTGGAGCTCTTCTTATTCTTAGTTCAAAACACAATTTAAATCCCTATCTTCATTTTGTGAGCCCAGCTCACTAAACAAATCTCCTGAAATCTGATTTTCAAAGCTCACAAGATGCTGATTCTTCTCAAAAACTGCTACTGTCCTCCTGGTTATCAAGTTCAAGTATATTTCTCAGTCTTCATCCTTCTTGACTTCAAGATAATTTGATACTGTTCACCACCTCTTCCCTCTCAAAATTTATTCTTCTTTTCATAGTCAATTAATCAGCCATTCATTCAAGAAATACTTGTTAAGTACTATGGTAAGCAAAATAATTGGTCCTCCAAAGATTTCTACATCTTAATCCCTAGAGCCTGTGAACAAATCATGTTACATGGCAAAGGGGAATTAAAGTAGCGGATGAAACTCAGGTTGCTGATCAACTGACCATCAGATGGTAACATTATCCTGAATTATCCAGGGGAGCTTAATGCAGTCTCAAGGGTCCTTAAATGGTGAAAAGAGAGGCTGAAGAGTCAGAGTCAGAGTGATGCAATGTGAAAAAAACTTGACTGGCTGGCTTCAGAGATGGAAGGGGACTACAGTCAATGAATGCAAGCAGGCTTTAGAAGTTGGAAAAAGCAAGAAAACAAGTTATTCCGTAGAACCTTCAGAAAGGGATGCAGCCCTTCCTACACCTCGATTTTAGCCCACTGAGACCCATTTCAGATTTCTGACTTCCAGAACTATAAAATAAACTTATGTTACATTAAGCCACTAAATTGTTGGTAATTTGGTACAGCAACAATTAGACACAATTACAAGTATCAACTAAATTCTTTACTAATGAATTAAGCCTGGCTATAGAAGCCACACAGTAGGATATCAACTCACCTTCCCTGCTTCCAGTGTTAGCTAATAGCTCCCACCATTCATCTATACAGATGCCCATAAACTGAGCATGTCTGATACAGAGTATTTTAATTTTTTTCTATTATGGTTATGATTTTTCTCATTCAAACATTCTGTAGGCAACTCAAAGGTTACTGATAAATTTTCTTAGAGACTGGATATTCTCTATGTATTTAATTTTTCTTCTTGCTTCTGTTAACTCTCAAGTGCCTCCTATCAATTATTTCCTACAAAATTATTCAATAGCTAGTTAGTCTAAAGTGATCATTATATATATTTTTGTATACTGGAGCAGAAATTTGGCTGAGATCAATCATTATACTCTTCAGTGGGTTGCTGATTGAGTTTTTCTCTCACTGCAGGATGATGAGGAAATTGTAATGAATGAGATGTCCTAGAAGTGAGAAGGGTAGGGAAAATCATGTATTAATATATAGTGAAGGCTTTATTCTGTGTCCTTCAATGATGGTTTCAGCACAGCATCTGAAGGTTTCCATTAACACACAGGGAATGCCAATCTTGCTGAAACCCAAGGATATCAACCAAGGCTATTTTGGACGCTTTTGACTAGAGCAAGCACAGCCTGCTCTTGCTTGAAGATTAAAACATGTGACAACTCCCTAATGGTGTCCTGTGGGACAAACTTAAACCTCTCCCCAACACATACTTCCTTCTACATTCAAATACTATCCCCTTCAAATTAAACGTTTCTCCAAAGTCAGTTTCTGAGGAACTTGTTCACCTTTTGCTTTAAAAAGACTAGAAGGATTACATGAAATTTTCAAAAACAATCTTTAGAGTAATCAGAAATACAAGTGTTCTTAAGTTGCTTTGTTAGCTGTGTGTTTGTCTTTTACCAACACACTAGAAAATATTTATTTTACTTTGTACTACTACAACTTCCCAAAATATTTGAAAGCAACTACAATATTTTCTAAAAAGAAGAACAATTAAATACTTCATCAAAAAGAATTAGAGACTAATGTTGAGTATTCATATATTAGTAGTATAGACTCCACGCAAAATAAAACCAACACGTGCCATTTCCCAAGGTGTGATGGTAGTGAGTGAGAGATTTGCAAAGTGACAACGTCCAGTGACTGTTTTTCTAAAGCCTCAGAGAACACAGCTCTCAAACTGATATCACACATCCTGACCCCACCAAAATGACACAAGATGTAGAAGAAAAATCCCAGGAAACTGAATTGTGGCAACACAAACACGCCACTCACCAGGGACAAGAGTTGGTACCTAGGGAGGACAGCTGAGCATCCAAAAGTATCACTACTAAACACATCTCAGATTTAGATTTTTTTTTTTTTTTTTTTTTTTTGAGACGGAATCTCGCTCTGTCGCCCAGGCTGGAGTGCAGTGGCTGGATCTCAGCTCACTGCAAGCTCCGTCTCCCGGGTTTATGCCATTCTCCTGCCTCAGCCTCCCGAGTAGGTGGGACTACAGACGCGAGCCACCTCGCCCGGCCAGTTTTTTGTATTTTTTAGTAGATACAACCATGAGATTCTTAATTCAGACTTCATACATTTTGAACTATTTTTCTTCACATGTAGCATTTTGGCACATTTCAGTTGACCTTTGTTTCTTGAAGTAAATTTGAGATGAAATTATATCTTCCCGGTCAGTATCAATGAGATGACATCTATTTAGCTCTGCTACTCTGGCAAACTCTACTTTTTTTTTTTTTTTTTTGAGACGGAGTCTCGCTCTGTCACCGGGCTGGAGTGCTGTGGCCAGATCTCAGCTCACTGCAAGCTCCGCCTCCCGGGTTCACGCCATTCTCCTGCCTCAGCCTCCCCGGTAGCTGGGACTACAGGCGCCGCTACCTCGCCCGGCTAGTTTTTTGTAGTTTTAGTAGAGACGGGGTTTCACCGTGTTAGCCAGGATGGTCTCGATCTCCTGACCTCGTGATCCGCCCGCCTCAGCCTCCCAAAGTGCTGGGATTACAGGCTTGAGCCACCGCGCCCGGCCAACTCCACTTTTAAGAGGAACTGAAATGTGCTTCTAGCGAGCCGATTAACAGCTTTCTTTTTCGCTGTGCATATGTATGTGCATGCACACATGATACAGGGCTTTTGGATGAGGTTTCCAAACAGCAATGCATTGTTTAATCTCTTCTGTGATGCCTCCAGGGATTAGTTAGGGGACACAATTGCTAATAAAATTTTACACCAGTAAACTTGGCTTGAAGAATTGCTGTAAAAACCCCACTGATTGTCATAAGCATTCATTCATAAGAATGCACACTACTGTGCATATGTGGGGCAGGGCATTTTGCTAAGCCAAAAGCGAATTTTCATGCTGTTGAATTTATGCATTTCCCGCTGCTACTCAAAATGCTTGTCTGAATATTCAGGCAGGGGAGAGTGCTCTCTGTGGAAAATGCTCTTGTTTGTGTCAAAAGGTCTGACCTGTGCTTTAGTTCCCACTCACAGGTAATTTGCAGACTGTGGTAGATAATCTTTAAAAAAAAAATCCACCAAGAAAGAACACTGGGTTAATTTTTGCCTAAAAGGAAAAGGGCTATAAAAGGCATATTAGGAAGGGAGAAGATGGTCTTAAAATGGAAACCAAAACAGGCATTTGGGAAAGATAAATGCAACATCCCCTTCACCCTCAGGAAATGAAATTTTTCTGACAGGGTCGGAGACTCTGCTTGGCAAACCTTCTTAAATTAATTACCTTCTTGACATTTTAAAGGAAGGTTTCAGATTGTAAATTTAACCCAGACAAAGCATTCTTTTTAATCTTGTCAGTATGCAAACTACTTTGCACTGCAGTCTGTGAATTATTTATCAGAGGAACGACCCCAAAGGGCGAAAGGAAAAAGCAGGCATATTTGATCTGAGATTCCACGGCTACATGTAGTTCTTTGCCTTAGATCTGTACCTGTTGCAACTACTTAACTTTTTCTGCTTTTGATGTTCTTAATACCCTGAGCATTCCTTGTCTCTGGCATGAAGAAATTCAGTGCCATTTTAGAATGCGCTTATTAAGATGAGTAAAATACATGGCTCGGTAGGTTTTATATGGCAGCAACAGTCAGGTTGGTGTGAGGAACAACGGGGCTTCTTTTCAATATACTTGCTCGTTACAAGTGCTAGACAAGCAGTGTCTTAACCTACCCTAGTGCCTGTGTGAAATGGAGCCTGCAGAAATGGATTCTCAGGGAAATTAAGTCTTCCAAGTATCGATAAATTGGTATACATAATATTTCAACAGACAATAGAAGATTAGTTTAGGGCTTAAAGAAAATTGAAATTTACAATGCCTAGAAGTTATAAAATGAAGTTGTGGCTTTAGTTCTAGTATTAAGTGTTCCTAAATTAAATGATTTTGAATCAAGAACACCCATGCAATGGGATATGCTCATTACTTCTAAAACATTATAAATATATATATATATATGTGTGTGTGTGTGGAACTCCATGAAAATAGGTAAAGTGCACACAAAGTAATAGAGAATAATGTCTGTTGTCTCCAAGGCAAGGTTTGCAGCATGATGGAGAATCTCAACTTTGCAAAGCATCCCAATGGCTTAGGTCCTAGGAGACTGGATGTATGCGTAGATAATAAGGTCTTACCAGACAGGTCTTCCTGGGCCCTGTTAACGACTCTTCTCAGGAAATTCCTGGGCTTCCCTTGAGAGAAAAGGGAGGGATGCAGCCTCATTTGCCCTTCTCCTGCCACATGTGAATATTTCACTTTCAACAGATATCCCCAGCCCAAATCAAAAGACTGTGTATCCCTAGCAACTGTGAATAAAAATGTGCAACACGCACAGCTATACTTTTGCATAAGAAACACCTCTTGAAATTCATAAAAGTAATAAAGGTGATAAAACTATAGGATAGAGATAATTTTTCATTTAACTTTCAAAACTATATGGGGAGGATTTATTCTCCTTCCAAATGTTGATTTGTAATCATAACAGCCACCATTTATTAAGGAATTCCTATGACCTCTCATCTATGAGGTAGCTCTCATTGTCCTGACTTTCCTCTTCTTTTTCACAGCTGAGGAAACCGAGACTTGAAGAGAGATTAAGTATTGAGCCCAGGCTCCTAACAAAGCTGAGATTTTAAGCCAGTTCTCCATCACCTCAAATACCACGTGCTGTGCATCTCTAAACGTGGGGTTGATCTTAATTCCATTTGGTTGCCTGTAATTTCTTCTCTTCATATACATATAAGTCTGGTAGAAGTGTGATAAACTAATGTGCTTCACTGAATAAAGAACTGCAGTTTATATATTTTTTAGCCATTCCGGAGATATTTTTCAAGCTCATATTCATATCCTAGCAATCTATCCTCTGAAGAAGCTGTTGTGTGCAGTTTATTTAAACCAAACAAATTAAAGATAGCATATAAATTTGAGCTTCAGTGGATACATTTTCTAGAAGAATTAGGTAAGCATCTACCAAGAATACAGCATGCCAACAGTAGCAAGTAAATTGATGTTTGTTAGTCTGTGCTCTCTGATACACAGAGGATTTACCTACTTAATAGGACTTATAAGAACAAATCCCCTGAGCATAAATGAGAGAAACTGGGCACTCTGAGGTTTATCCTTTCGTAAAGCTGTCACACATACTAATTCAAAGACCATAAATATCCTTCTCACTTCTTTGATAATTCCTCTTTCGTTGGCCTTTTGAATAAGCACCAAATGCAGAACAACAGATCTTCATGCTGAGGTCATCTTTACGTGGGTGATATTGAAAAGTAAGAGCCAGATTGAGGAGGATGTCTTTTGAGAGTCATGACATGTTGGATTTCAGATCTGGAAGAAAACTTAGAGATCATCTAATCCACATCATTTATGTGTTAGAAAGTGAATTGTCTTAGTCAGTTCTAGCTGCTACAACAGAATGCCACAGACCAGATGACTTAAACAATAGAAACTTATTTCTCATAGTTCTGGAGATGGAAGTTCAAGATCTAGATGCTAGCTTTATTAGTCCATTTTCATGCTGCTGATAAAGACATACCCAAAACTGGGCAAATTTACAAAAGAAAGAGGTTTAATGGACTTACAGTTCCACGTGGCTGGGGAGGCCTCATAATCATGGCAGAAGGTGAAAGAAACATCTCACATGGTGGCAGACAAGAGAAGAGAGCTTGTGCAAGGAAACTCCCCTTTTTAAAACCATCAGATCTCATGATACTTATTCACTATCATGAGAAATAGCACACCCCGATGATTCAGTTACCTCCCACCAGGTCCCTCCCACAACGCATGGGAATTCAAGATGAGATTTGGGTGGAGACACAGCCAAATCATATCACCAGCAGATTTGGTGTCTGGTTTCCCAGTTTTCAGATGGTCATCTTCTTATGTGTGTTCACGTGGCAGTGAACAGAAAAGAAGCAAGCTCTCCTGTGCTTCTTCTTTTAAGAAGACTAATCCCATTCCTGAAGGCTCCACCCTCATGACCAAATCACCTCACAAAGTCTGCACCTCCAAACACTATCACAATGGGAGTTAGACTTCAACATAAGAATTGTGCAGGGACACAAGCATTCTTTTCATACCATGAAGAGACAGGCATAGAGTCACCTACTTGTCTGAGTTAGAGCAAGAACTACACCATAAATGTCTTGACACCCAGCATGGGCTTAACGAAGACAGAACGTTTAAATATATATACAAATATATTTATTTATATATTTTATATATTACATATATTTATTATTATTTACTATATATTTATTATATAGATGTTTCTCTCTCTCTTCTCTCCTCTCTCTCTCTCTCCTCTCTCTCACTCACTGTGTTATTCTGGGTTCTCCGAAAAACAGAACCAATTCAAGGGTGGGAGGCAGAAAGACATTGGTTTGTCATAAGTAATTACTATCACAGAGTCTGAGAATTCCCAAGATCTACAGTGTGAAAGAATCAGCAAGCTGGAGACCCAGGAGACCTGAGAGTGGGTTCTAATTCAAAGGCCAGCAGGCTCAAGTCCCAGGAAGAGCCTATGTTCAGTTCAAGTCTAAAGGCAGGGAAGAAATGTAATGTCCCAATTCAAAGGTAGTCAGGAAGAAGGAATTCTCTTTCTTGAGGGAGGGTCAGCATTTTTATTTTATTCAGAACTTCAACTGATTAGATGAGGCCCCACCGACACCAGGCAGGGCAATCTGATACTCAGCCTATAAATTTTAATGTAAATATCATCCAGAATCACCCTCACAGACACATTCAAATTATGGTTAATCAAGTATCTGGACACCATGTGACTTAGTCAAGTTGACAATTAACCAACATATCACCCAAGTTGGGGATAGTATTCTACTGGTTTACATATCTGTTAGGGACTGATTTTTACACTTAAAGGTTAAAAGCAATTCAAATATCCACAAAATGCCATTATTATTATTAAAGCATAAAATAAGCGGATGTGCTTTTGTTTATCTATTAAAAGGTTACTGGTTCAATAGTGAAGTCAATTTGCATTTAACAAAATCCTCGATAATAATGACTGGCTCTATTCAATGTCTTCAACAAGATATTTCAATTATTCTTTCTTAATCTCCAAATTACAAGAGCAAAACTCACAAATATAAATAACATAATTAATCATAAGTCTAAGTTCAGAGTTTATTTAACTATCTAAATCACCTAGCTCAATATATGGTGAAACTCAATGGTATTGTAATTTGTTGTCTACAGGATGTGAAAGACTAAGGTCTGTCTGAATCATATGAATGTAGAAATGCATTTATTCTACTACCCCATGAATGTTTAATGAACATGGAAATAAGACAAGTTTGTCACTTATTTCTTGAGTAAATTCATACAAATAGATATGTATTTAAGATGGTGTGGGTGGTGGTTTTAAAATATACCAACAACAAATTCTTTGTTACTTCTCCCTTTAAGAGGTAGCTCTTAATTCCCCCATCCCTTGAGTGTGGGCTAGACTTAGTGACTCACTTCCTAAAAATTAGTATGTGTCAGAAATGATGATATACAATGTTTGAGATTAGGTTACAAAGGATAGCATGTTTTCTGTCTTCTTTTTCCTTGGATGTGTCTCTCTGAGAGAAGCCAGCTACTCTCTCATGAGAATACTCAAGCAGCTCTATGGAGAGGTCATGTGGTGAGCAAAACTCAACATCCAGCAAGGAGCTAAGGCCTCGTGCCAACAGCCATGTGAGAATACGCCATCTTGGAAGTAGATCTTCCAGCCTCAGTCAGGCCTTCAGATGACTGCAGTCTCTGCTGAGATTTTCACAACAGCTGACTATAACAGGAAAGGCTCTGAATCAGAACCTTGTAACTAAGTCTCTCATATCCCTGATCCACAAAACACTGTGAGATAATAAATATTTTTTTAAAGCTGCTGAGTTTGGGGGTAATTTGTCAGATAGCAATAGACAACTCAGACATGTAAAATTTACATTGACATTATCATTAAATTTTGTCCATGAATTTTGTTCGCTTACAGTATGTTATATTCACAATTTATTGTGAATTTTAAAGTCAAAATTGTCCATGAATTTTAAAGTCAAAATATTTATGTGTGTATCTATAGGAATAACACAATTTTAATATTTTAAAATATTTTCCTCATATGAACATCACCCTGAGCACAAGTGACAAAATTGTTAAACTGTTGTTCAATATTTGGTGAACAGATTTCTCTGCCACAATAGTGGAGGCTTCAAAAGTACTTTGAAGCCCACTTTAATTATGCTCCTTTTTTTTCAGTTGCGATGTTAGCCTCATGGGAAAATATAAATAATGGTTAGTTCTTTCAATTCTAAATAAACTCTGCATTAGAATAATTATCTATCATTGTTTCTCCAAGATTAAAAATGGTTCTTTCTCTTCTTTTCCTTTCCTTTACTCATCTATTCATTTTACATTAAGACTTATTTAATTGATTTTTCATTCTCTGTTCAATTCTACATTTTTCTTTTGTTCTGGCTACTCTCTATCTTCACTTCTTTCCTGATGTTTTTATTCTACCTTTCCAGCTAGCACTAACACCTCCGTTATCTACATTCCAGCTACACTTATAACGTAGCATCTCAATATATCTATACACACACATGATATTGTTCATATTAACTTACAAATATTTCAACTATGTCATTCTTGTCTTTTAAACAAGATTGTGCACATTTTTTTCTTTTTTTCTTTTGCTTACTCCTGATGCCTACCTAGTACAGGGTTTGGCCTAGTACAGTGTGTGAAGCATTCTATTAAATCATAATGCATTGTATTCACTTTTTTCTCCCCATGGTCCCTGCCTCCTAGTGTCTTACTCTCTGCTTTTGAGAATAGCCTTATCTGGCACTAAGCACAGCTGCAAAGAAAACTAGAGGTGCCACAGACAGAAAGCAGCAAGTTACAGAAAAAGTTACTAACAAGTAGAGGCATGGCCATAGCACTCTCAAGCCTTCTAAATAATTCCTGAATACACATTAACTCCAGAGACACAAAATCATTGTCTCTTTTGTTTTTTCTTTGACTATCATGTATTGGCTGAATAGAAATATACTCTGCCCTCTTTCAGTAAAGCTTAGCTCATAAGTTTGCTCATATCTGCCCAGCCAGCTGAGTTCATCGTTGTCTCATAGTTAACTGTACATTTATGAATCTTTTAAAATCTTAATGTTCCTCTAATGCCCACTGCAATATATCTTGTCTCATATTTTCTATTATCTATGATAGAGTTGGCATTAGTGGAGGTGGTTTTACCTTCTATGAGTGTATTTGTTCATTATACCTCCTAATCTGGCATTCAGTATTTATTTTTCATCATTGACAGTTGACTGCTCTGTTTCAAATATTTGAGAAAGAAAAAAAAAATGAGAGGAAAGTAGGTGAAAATTGATGATAACCCAGATTTAGGAGTGTTAACAGTAAAAATTCTCACAGAAAATAGAAGAGTGAAATGGATGGTAAAGGTATATTGGGGGAAGAGGGCCTGCGCCCTCCACTCATTCTTATTTAGGCTTTCTCATTGCAAATGTGTCTCGCACAGTAATTAATACAGACAGGTCTTTTTGGATGGTTTGCTCACATTTGCTCAGCCCCAGAACCTATATAGACACACAATGATTGCCTTTGGTATAATTATTTTCTCCATACTTTCCTCTGCTGAGTTATTTGTCTCCTCTAGAATTTGTTAGGTAAACAGCTTTTTAAAACTCCTCACTTTCACAAAATATTCAGACAATACAAAATAGAAAGGACCGAGTAACAGAAGGTATGGGTGGCAAATCTGTAAAGATTTTATTAAAGTAGAAGAGAAAGATGTCAATGACAGAGAGCCACAGAGCAGTCTGAGTACAGCAGCCTTACAATTTTATTCTATTGAGAGATTTGTGCTGTATCTTAAAGAATCAGTACTAGTTTTCTAGATGGAGAAGAAATGAAAGGAAATTAGTCAGAGGGAAGACATGGGGCCATGGAAGGACATAGCATGTTCAAAGAAAGGTGAGAAATTGGGCATGACTGGAGTTTAGGGTACACATAGAGTAGGGAGTGGGGGAGATTCTAATAAGGTATACTCTGACTAGTTTGTGAAAGACTTTATACACATCCATTCATTCAGAAAATATTTTTTTGTTTTTAGAAATGGACTCTCACTATCGCCCAGGCTGGAGTGCAATGGTGTGATCTCGGCTTACCGCAACCTCTGCCTCTGGGGTTCAAGCAAGTCTCCTGCCTCAGCCTCATGAGTAGTGGGATTACAGGCATGCACCACCATGTCTGGCTAATTTTGTATTTTTAGTAGAGACAGGGTGTCTCCATGTTGGTCAGTCTGGTCTTGAACTCCCAACCTCAGGTTCTGCCTGCCTCGGCCTCCCAAAGTGCTGGGATTACAGGCGTGAGCCACGGCGCCTGGCCTGATTCAGAAAATATTTAGAGATGGCCTACCATGTGTGCTCTACCCCAGACGAACAAAATAGTCACAGGCCCCAGCTCAGGGAGGGTTATCATCCATGAATGCTGTGAGAGGACATGTGAACTTGATGCTCTATGGGAACGGCTTGCTAGACTTTACTGGATCATAACTCTATGACTTTGCTAGATCACAATTTTATTCTATCATAACTCTGTAAGAGATGCTGAGGGTTTTACGGGAGCAGGGACACCACTTAGAGGGCTGTGGCGAAGATAAATAATAATAAGAAGAAGAAGATGAGAGGCTTAAATAAGCCAATAATGGGGTCAGAAAATAGATTTGATTTGGGGTGCATTTTGAAGTGGAATAAACAGGACTAATTACTTAAGTAGATGTGGCCTGTGAGGTCAAGAGAGACAAAGTGAAGGACATCCCCAAGGTCATGAGGGTGGAAGCCAGACAAACAAGTGGCAGGGGATAGGAAATGGAGGAGGAGCAGGTTTGCTTCCAAAGAAAAGGAGTTCACCTCTGAATCTATCCAGTTTTACAAGTGGCCTGCCAGAATTTCTTTCAGTATTTAATTAAACTGCCCTCATCCTAAAAGCTGTTTTTTCTCTCCCCTCCCCTGACTGTTCACCTTTACTCTCTTGACACGAGAGCTTTAGGAAGGTGGGGAATGTGAACAGAATCAGGGCATGACTACAGTGTGGTGAGAGGGATGTGGAAGCCCTGGTCCTCATACTAAAACCACGTGGAAACGTGGAACCTTCAGTGACTCCGAGTACCTGATCTACACGGTGTCAAACAGCAGGTTGTTTTAACTGGTTATTAGTTTGGATATTTTAAATCGCCTGAGCAGAATGATGGCTTTGCCATTGTGTGTGCAAACCTATTTTGTCCATAATGTACAAAAGCCACAAAGCTACTTCCAGCATCTGTCATAGTCACAGCCAGCTGGTTGTGTAGATGACCTTAGGTGGTATGACCTCAGACACATCAGGAAGGGAGCTTACTTTCAAATATCTTCAGCATAGGCTGAAAGTCCAACATCAACAGAACCATTATTTGGTCCAAACAGCACCACTCCACAAACATCCGACAGTGCAAATGTGCTGTGATGGCAGGGATGTGTATCCATATTTTAAATGTCCTTATTCCTTCTCTGCTACCTTAAATACTCTTCTCCGCATGGTTTGTCTTGTTTTTGAAAGCCAGCTCAAATGTTACTTCTACTCTACACATTTCCTTCAATTTCCTTTATGTGCCTCTATGAAATACACACGCATACACACTTTTCCTCAGGTAATAGATTTCTCCCTCCCTGTGTTCCCAGAGCTTGTATATATGCTTCTATTGTAGCAAATATTATATTACATTATCATTTTAGGTTTTTGGATCTTTCTTCCCCACTGGAGAATGAACTTTTAAAGGGTGGGGAGCATATTCTATGTTATACATCTTCATGCCCCAACAATAGAATAGTAAACAATAGATAGTAAACAATAGTAAACAATAGATGAATAGTAAACACAATGAATAGTAAACAATAGATAAATATTTATTGTTGAATTATAACCAATATAACATCCTTGAATGAGTAATCCTTCAGGCCCAACCAAGAAAATAAGATAGGGATAGAAAACAGATTTCAACTGATCAACTCCAGTATTACTCATGCTTCCCAGAGCCTGGAGGGGAAGGAGGCCATGACCTCATCTAACTTCTGTGGGAAAGAGTTCCATGATCAATTAAAGACATCTGCCACAACATAAGAGGTAGCAGTCACAGCAAATTTATCCTCTATCCTTGAACCAGGTTGTATTCTCAATAAAATAATCATTTACTCACTCAACAAATAATTATCATGCATATGGCACAGTTGCTAAGCACCAAAAGACATGTTCTTGTAGATCATGAACACTCAGCCCCTACCCTCAGGGATCGCAGAGATCTACAAAGTAATTGATGTGACAACACTTGTAATTTACTCAATTGTATAATAATAGCTGTCTAATAATAATTTGCCAGATATGAGGCAATGATGGTTGTAGTAAAAAACAAAGCAGAGATCATATATCTCAGCTGTCTCATATATTTCTCAGAGTGGAGAGTCTGTTGATGAGTGCTCAAGAAAATTGCAGTCCCCAAGATGGATGATTGCATCATGCCATCATTGTGTGATGAAACTATCCATTCATTCTTCTGACAAATGTTTATCAAATGCCTACCACATGTAAGTCTACATGCTAGACACTGCATAGACAGTAGCAAGTAAAATATCTAAATGGAGAAGTAAAAATTAAACAAATAATCACACAATAAAATAAGTAATTACAGATAATGATGAGTGAGACCATTCCAATCCTATTGCTTGAATTCCGTACCAAACCATCTTTGAACATATGTTTGTTTGTCGTTTCTTTAATGAGGTAGGGATACAATAACATTTACATAGATATTCCATTCTGGTTTTCTCTGTTCATTAGTAAAGGGACTTACCAGTTTCAAGTATTTGGTGGTTACTCATCTGTCCTCCAGTGTCTGCTACCTCCAAGTTAACCAATCAGTGCATTTATGGACAGGAACCTGCCAGCCCCTCCTGGATTGCTTTGATCTCAAGTCAGCGCAGCCCAGTGGTACAAAGCTTTAATAGCTAATCTCCCTCTTGACATCTTTTAGCAGTATTGAAATCTATATATCTAACAAATATGCCCTCTTTCCAAATCCAGAAAAATATTTCTATGAAATTTTATTTGCCAAAATTAAATGCAATAGAAAAGAGATCTGAAAAGTGTGTGTCTCTCTCACTCATGTGTGTGTGTGTGTATTTGACTTTGGGTGCCCATTAATTAAAATTCATTAATATTAGATAATATTCCTTTCACCATAAAATTTCATGGTCTTAAAATTCACTGAAAAGTATGCCCTAACATCTAGAATTATTTCATATCCCATTTTGCAGAGACATCATTATTCACATAATTTTAAAGGATTTTTGTTTATTATTTTATACAAATTTGTATTATCTGTGCCCTCTCTCCTTATTCTTGACTCACTGCTGTTGCCTGCATACAACCATTTCATCTCAACGCAAACCTGTACTCAATGTTATTATGCTGTGGCCTCACTCACTACAATAATACTTCTTCTATTCTCTCATTTTTTTTGTGACAGGTGCTATAAAAAGGGGACCCTTATAAGCAATAGAAGGGTCACAGAATTTTGGTGATGTTTGCTGGCCATCAAATCCAGCTTCTCCTTTGGTGTAGGAATAGCCTCTTCAACACCCTTTGACAGTCCCTCTGAGAAGTTGCCCCTGTGGAGCTGAGATCACTTAAAGCCAAAGTCCCAGCTCAGCTGATACTTGGTCGTGTGACTGAACAAGTCACTCCTTATAAAAGAATTTAGTTCCTTTTTATACCCGTGTCAGAGGTTTATTGCTGTAGTATGTAAAAAGTGCTTGTAAGCTGTCAGGAACTCCACCAGTGCAAGTGTGGACTGAGAGCTCCATTTTCCACAAACTAAAGATCTCCAGAGTAACACAGAGGATGGAGCACAGACTCTGCCACAAATAATTTGAATCCCACTCTTTTATTTACTCCTAGTGTGTCCTCAGACAAGTAATAGAACTCCTGTCACCCTCGGTCTCCTCATTTGTGCAACTGGGGTTACAGTGCCTGACTTGGGCAGGGGCTGTTCTAAGAAGTACACAATTATACAGACAACAAACTGATGTTCAGAACGTGCTTGATTTTGTTTCTGTTTTAAAACTGCTGGTAGTGGTCTCTGCAATAACCCAGAACAACTCTAAATCCCCTTTTATAGCCCTTCAAATATGGAGGTAGGCTACTATGATCCATCACTTTTTCCATCAAACAATTCTTCTTTCTTAGATTGTAGCCCTTGTCATCCTGTCATCAAGGTTCCTGGGTCTTTCACTGTCCACTCAGACTCTGGGCTCTTTCCAGCCTGCCTTTGTCCCCTCACAAAGAGCCAGCCAAGGCCGTCTTCTAGTCTGCAACAGAAATGCTTTTGCTTTCTGGGGTAATTACTCCTGCCACATCTGTGTTTACTTTAGAACCTGTGGCTAAGGTAATTAGCTGGCAGCTGGCTAAGCTTTAGATAATAATGTGCCTGACATTTTAGGTATCTCTTTTCTAAAAATCATTCTTTTTTTTACTTTATTTCACTTACACAGTCAACAGATAGGAATGGCAAATCGTCCCTCTGTGGAACACAATTAGGATTCATTTGCATCTGGAAGATTTGCTTTTTTAAATGTGGCTGGGTTCAGAATGACTGCTTTTAGGCACAGAGTGCTTTTTGATTGCAGTGATTTTTTACTTATTCACTAAACATTTATTGGAACTCTATGTACAGGACTTTGTGGCTAGGTGCTAGGGACACAAACACAAATCTGAAATCATGCCTTCTCAAAGACTTTGAAGTTTGAAGAGAGGTGAGCATCAAACAAACAGGTGTCTCTGCAGATTGCTGTGGGGACATACATGGGGGCATGGGCATTCAGGAGGACACCCATAAGCAAAGGCTTTGAAAGAAAATACATGTGTGTATTAGTCAGGGTTCTCTAGAGGGGCAGAACTAATAGGAAAGATGTATATATAAAGAGGAGTTTATGACGGAGCACTGACTCACACTATCACAAGGTGAGGTCCTACAATAGGCTGTCTGCAAGCTGAGGAGCTAGGAAGCCAGTCCAAATCCCAAAACTTAAAAGTAGGGAAGCCAACAGCCTTCAGTCTGTGGTCGAAGTTCCAAGAGTCCCAAAGCTGAAGAACTTGGACTCCAGTGTTCAAGAGCAGGAAGCATCCAGCACAGGTGAAAGATGAAAACCAGAAGACTAAGCCAGTCTAGTCTTCTCACGTCCTTCCGCCTGCTTTTATTCTGGCTGCACTGGCAGCTGATTAGATTGTGCTCACCTCGATTGAGGGCGAGTCTGCCTTTCCCAGTCCACTGACTCAAATATTCATCTCCTTTGGCAACACCCTCACAGACACACCTAGGAACAATACTTTGCATCCTTCAGTCCAATCAAGTTGACACTCAATATTAACCATCATAATGTGTAAACACTTGGTGGACATATTGGCACAGAGAACTTCTCTAGACCAAAGAGTATAAACAAAAATTTGAAGGTTTTATATCCTTGACACAACATGATTAGTTGACAGTCAAAACCCAAGACAAGGATGAAGCAAGCAAGTTACCTAGGGCACAATATTTAAAGAGGTGCTGCAAGTGCACCGTCCACCTGAAGCCTTCACTGATGACACCCACTTGGAGCAGCCTGAGAGTGAACACCTCCTTAAATTTTGCACTATAAGCACCTCACTTGCCTCACCCTAGTCCTGGCCCTAATATATATAAGGATTTGAGTGCTTCAACAGAGCCTATACACTGACGAGCAGTACTCCAAATATTTACTGTTTTATTCAAGCCTAGAGGTGACAACCACTAGTTCTGATATCTGCTCCCACAATAAAGTCATGCCTACCCTCATCTAGCCCAGTCAGAGGAGCTCACATTAGGCAAGTAGGACAAAAAAGAATTAAGTTTTTAAACATCCATGACCCTAGTCATTTAATATGCAACGTCTCATAATCATCCATTATGTTCTTTATACTTTAAAAGCTACTTTTATCTAGATGTTCTAAATTAAGATTTTTGTGCAAAGAGGGTGATTTGGTGCCAAGATGTAAAACACAAAACAGTTAATAAAGCCCTTTATGTTTGTCATTAAAATAAAGATTTTTGTAGTAAAGAGAATAAAAGAACATGTCTGCGAAGCAACTCCAAAAACAGAGGGGAGAGAGTTAATGACGAGTCGGCTGTTACTCAAATATACTGAGACATAATAATTATCTCAATGGCTTAAGCAGGGTAAATGTGCATGATAAAATCTTATAAGATAAGATTACTGAAAGAGTAGAAATCACACAATTAGGTAATTGCAGAGTAAACCTGAATAGTGATAATAGCAGATGGGTAATGCTATAGGAGTGCTTCTGTACCACCTGATGGGATACAAATATAATATTTCATTTCTACTCTTCAGTTAGTCGTATGTCATCATTGCCTCATGACAACACGTGAGAAGTCCATAAGTTTTCCAGTTCACACCACTGAACATCAGTGATTTGCTAAGTGTAGCTATTATTCAAATTTGACACTATTCAAAATGTGTCAGTTTAAGTATGCATTAACATATTCGTATATATAGGATACTTTTTTTCAGAAAATCTTAATAGCTCTGGGACTGTATTTGACTCACTGTTACAGAGTTTTACTGAGGCAGTCTTCACCCTTCTCCCACGCTCCCCGCACATCCTCAAACCCTGTGGTTGCTCCAGGCCCTATGGCCCCCACTCTCAGGACCCTGTGTTCTTGTCATAAATTAAATCTTGCTGGTGGAGATGGCATCAATCTTGCTGACTATGGTACCCCAGCACACAGCACCATGTCTGGCACATACAGGTTCTTAATAAATATTTGTTGAGCAAATTATGCATTAATGATGATGCATATAAGCTATATCTGTGTGTGAGGGTCTGTCTATTCCAAACTCAACAACCAGGGTGGACTTTTAAAACATAAACGGGATCATGTTCTTTGTGAACAGAACTCTCCAACTGCTTCACACCTCACTCAGAGTAAGCACTCAAGTCCTTGCGGTGGCCTACAAGCCCCGGCGTGACCCAGCTTCAGGGAACCCTCTGGCTCCATCTCCTAGTATGCTCTCCTTTTTGCTCTCCCTAATGTGACTTCCTTGATGCTATGTATTTTTTTTCATGTGCCAGGTACACTGCCTCATCGGGCACTTTGCTAGAATTCTTCCCTCTATCTACCCAGCATTCCCATGCCTCAGTCCTGCACCTCTCCAAACCTTTGCTCAGAGCTCTCCTTCCCAGTGAGACCTGCCTGCCAACCTATTTAACTCTTAAGTCAGCCTTCCCCACTCCTGGCGCTCCATATGTGTGCTCTTCCTCCCCACCCCCTATAACCTTTATTTTTCTAAAATACTACATAATTTTCTTAATACCACTATTATAGTTTTGTTATGGCTCTTTCCCCACCAGAAGTTAAGCTCTTCAGGGCAAGGATTTTTTTTTTTTTTTTCCTGATCCATCCCATATACCTAGAACCATGCTTGAAATATAAGTATTTATTGATAAATGATTCACAGATCATAGCTGAATAAGCACTACCAAATTTGATATATTTTATAATTTACAAGTCTCTTTTCTTAACTTGCTTTATCACAACAACTTTTGGTGACAGGTGTTGTTCTTATTATCCTCATTTTTAGATGAATAAATTGGGCCTGAGCTCAGTGGCTGGCTCTTCGGCCTAGATAGCACGAGTCTGTTGCTCAGCCTCCATTTGCCCCTCCTTCTATTTGGAGATACTGGAAAACTGAAAGCCACATTTTTCAGACTCTCTTGCAATTTGTGTCAAATGCACATCGCATTGAGACTGAAAGGCGGAAGTGAGGTGGAGGCCATACTTCTGTCTCTTTGTTTCTGCTGGTCAGTATGACTGTGGAAATATGACCTATCTTTGTAGTAGTATTCCAATGTCCATTCTCCTGCTTTCTGGGTGTTCAGAAGCAATTTTGGAGCTAGTAGGAATAGTAACACTTTCTGATCTGGCTTCTGAAGCCCTGGATCACAGAGGTGATATCCATCCTTCAACCTCCTGAGCATGAGAGGCACTTGAAGCTAGACAGCAGAAACAGCGGCATCAAGGTCTTGATTCTGCATGGTTCTACGGGTGGCCTGTGAGGTAGCAGCTCCTATTATCTCCCAAACTAGGTCAGTTCTGTTTTGTTCTAGGAATCAGAACTAGAGGCCAGTCTACAACATACTCCTTCAGCCCTTCCAACAATTTTGAAAGCCCCTTATCCATTAAAGTGAATACTCTACTTAAAATATTTAAAGTGGCTTCTGTTTCTGTTCTGAATGTGATGGATAAGGCTCCAGATCACACCATGTAAGCTGGATCCTCTTTCAAGTGCCATTCAATTGCCCTTTCAACAAGCTTTTTCCTGAGCTCCTTGGGTATACTAGACTCAGGATGAGGTTCACAGCTACAAATGCAAATGCACAATAGTACATAATAACAATATTCCCTTGAGAGCAATCTCCGTTGCAGAATTCTGGGAGGTCCTGGCCCCTTTCAAATCCCTTGTAATTCTGGAGAGCTCCAGGGGCTGTCTCACATGTGCTGCCAATGTCACCTTCCATTTACCACTGGCAGCTCTTTCTCCCCATGACCAATAGTAACCACATGACGGCAGCTTTGCTATTCCCAACACAGGCCCAAAATTGAAAAAGCACCAGGATGAAGCTGCAACATCCACTGCCATCCACAGGAAGTGGTTTCTCTCTCATTCCCACTCTCCAGAGAGGAGAAAATACTCCTCACTCTCACACGTGCTGCACTCCAGAGTCATAAAGCAACACTAAGAAAAGTAGAGGGAAAATAGCAGCCAAGAGTCACGGAATCATCTGCCAATTGGTGGCTGTGGTACTCTAATAAATTAACTTAACCACTCTCTGCCTCAGTTTCCTGCATGAGCAGGAAAACAAAAACAAAGACACGTATTCTGCAGGGTGGTTTTGAGGATTAAGTGAGATGATATATTACCTCAGTCGATTCAGGCTGCTATAACAAAATATCATAGACTGATATTTCAAAATATCATAAGTCGCTTGTTGTGACTTAAATTTTTATTTCTCACAGTTCTGGAGGGAGCATAATCCAAGATAAAGGTGTGTGCAAATCCAGTATCTGGTGAAAGCCTGTCTTCTGCTTTGCAAATAGCTGTCTTCTTGTCATATTCTCACAGGGCACAGAGCAGAGAGAGAGAACAAGCTCTTGTGTCTCTTCTCATAAAGGCACAAATGCTCTTCATAAAGGCTCCACCTTCATGAACTAATTGTCTCCCAAAAGTTCCATCTTCTGATATGATCACATTAACTTTAACATATGAACTGGGGGAGGACACAAACATTCAGTTCATAGCACATATGTAAAATGTTTGTCAAGTTGAATATACTTAGTAAATAATCATAGCTGACATTTAAATACTTATTAAATACCAAGTTATGTGATAGACATTTACTTATACTTAATTATAATCAAAACTATGGGATATTGTTATGCCCATTTTACAAGGTAGGAAAACGAATTACTGCTAATAATTGCTACCATTATTATTATCATTTTTACACTATACTTTCATGGTTTTCTCAGGAATTCAAAAAATAAACACTCAGATTTCTTACAACTGTCTTCATCCAAAGCTTTCTGGAAAGAGTAGGTGGCCCTGAGCAGTGCTGAGTTAGGAACAACACAGCACTTGACATACTCAACATAGTCTCTCCACTATCATTGCCTTTGGGCCAAGCTTGCAAAAGCTTCTCATTTCCCATAGAATGAGAACCTTTCCAAGAGTCTTGGCCACTCGTGGTCACAGACATCCTCCAGTGAGTAATGGCCTACTCCCTTATTCCTCTAAGAATGTTAGACATTTCGGAATTCACAGAAGATACACAGATTGGGCCATAACTTTCTAATACCCAGCATCAACACCTCAACATAGATGAAGAAGACATGTTCCCACCTTCAGGAAGCCTATAGCCTTATTATGAAGACAGGAAAAATAAACCTTAATTTTAAAAACTGACCAAATAGACAGATGGCTATGGCACGCAAGTGACAGTAGTGAGAATGTAGGCTCTGAAGTCTAGAAGACTTCAGTTAATATCTTTTCTCTCCTACATTCCAATGTGAGACCATGGGAAAGTTGTGAAGTCTTGTCAAGTCTCTGCTTCCTTAAATGACAAATCAGATATCTATGAGGATTAAATGAAGTGACCATGGAGAGTACTAGGTATGGTAGTAAACACCAAATAAACAGAAGCTCTTATTATTTTCACTTGAACTAGTTTATGCAAACTTCCTATGAAGTGGGGTGGATACCCAGTGTCTTGTAGGTTGGAAAATGTTCATTACTGTATAAGTGGTGAATTCATCGTAGACCAAATTTTGCAACTTTTCTCTTTACACATCGGTATGACACCTTCAAAAAGATGTGATATGCAATGCAGTAAATTACTTTTTCAACAACTAATATCAAAATATACAGCACACTAAACATTGACATGAATTTATCATTGGTCAATATTTATGCCTCAAGTGAACAAATTTAGATATTGAATATAGCCTAAATCAGTTACTCTTTATTATTTTCTCTCATGATAATACTATGTTCCAGATGAATAGATTTCTTTTCAACACATTTATCCCCATTCGCAATTACATTTTAATATGTTCGTTCTGTTATGTGAATTTTAATTATCTATTCCAAAGATAGTTACTATAATTAGCCCACACAATTTTAAATTTCTATCAGTTTTTCTTCCTTTGCACAGACATGTGAGGGAGATAAGTTATTAATGATTTCTGCTTGTAAAGCTCAGAATTAAATACCTGCAGAGTAGAGTAAATGACAGTGAAAAGGGTAATTGCCTGCTAACACAGTCTTGCCCACCTGTTTTTTATTAAAATGCACAGTTTCCCTGCTGGATGTTGTTACAATGACCCAGGTTCTGAGACTGAAATTGCAGGTCTGATGCCGAGGCCCTGAAACAAATACACAGCAAGGAAATGCAGAGATTGGGGTCTGATAAGCACCTTCTACTTTATGAGAATTGAGAAATATATGTCCCCATTAAAGAGAGTTCTATCATCTCTTGGATACTCCCTTTTACCTTCTTGGTTTCTTATCATCCAGACTTAAAACTTCCTGTCAGGTTGGAATTTTTTCCTTCCTCATCCTTGACTTTCAATCAGTCAACAAATCTTATTGCTTCTTCCTTTACCAACTTTCTCTCTGCCTAATTATCTCTACAATTTTTATCTGAAGTCAAGTACCCTGTACTTTATGACTGAGTTATGGCAATAACCTCCCACTGGTCCTCCTGACTCTAGTTTCCATCCCTCCCAATTCTTTGGGCACACTACCACTAAGTTAACCTGCATCAACTATCATTTTAACACTTCACATCCTTGGAAGAAAGCTATGCTAACCACTGTTACCACCAATACCTCGGTACATTTCACATCCTGGATCAAAAATCACCAATGAGTCTTCAGATCCTGGATCCATAGCAGGTCCTCTAATTTTGATTGAATAAATTAATAAATTTATGAATAAGTATTCATACAGATAAATATGTATTCCTAAGCAAGTTCGAGAAATATCCCCACTCATTTTCACCTTAAACATTGTATATCTATGTTTATAAATCCTCTGCTTTGTTTAATAACAAATCTGTGTCAAAAATAAAATCAAATGAGAAAATGCTATATCCAAATTCTAAATCCTAATTCTAAAAAATGAATACATTCACAAAGTCCCAGAATCAACTAATTTTCCAAGCACTTAAGACAAAATAACACAAGTCTTCATGAATTTTTCAGATTATAATAAATGAAAATACTTCCCAACTCATATTTTGAATTTAGAAGGACTCGAACACCAAAACCCAACAGGAATATACAAGAAAGCAAGGTAGAAGTTATATTTTCTTGTGAACCAAAACGTAAAAATCCTAAAACAAAATGTTAGCAAAGTGAGTCTAGCAATAAATAAAAATGATAATACATCATTACCCAGTTGGACCTATTCTAAGAGTGAAATGCTGAGTTTTATATTAGGCAATCAATCAGTGTAATTCAACACATTAACAGAATATAGGAGAAAAAATCATGTGATTATTATCTTCACAGATACAGAGAAAGCATTTGACAAAATTTAATCTCTATTAGTGTTAAAAGAAAACAGCAAATTAGGGATAGAATATCTTTAAGAGTAGCTACAAAAATCTTATAGCAAATGTCATATTTAATGGTGACATATAGAAAGTTTATACAAGAATGAGACAAAGTTGACTGTTATGACCACTTCTATTTAGCTGGAATAGAGGTTGTAGCAAGTAAATTAAGACAAGGGAAAAGAATTAAGAACTAAAAAGGAAAAAAAAAACTGTCATTATTTACAGAAAACATGATATGTATAGAAAATTCAAAAGAATATTAAAATACACTATTGTTCACACCTGTAATCCCAGCAATTTGGAAGGCTGAGGTGGGTGGATCACCTGAGGTCAGGAGTTCAAGACTAGCCTGGCCAGCATGGTGAAACCCCATCTCTACTAAAAATACGAAAATTAGCTGGGTATGGTGGGATGCACCTGTAGTCCCAGCTACTCAGGAGGCTGAGGCAGGAGTATCATTTGAACCTTGGTAGCAGAGGTTGTTGTGAGCCAAGATCACACCACTGCACTCCAGCCTGGGTGACAGTGAGACTCCATCTCAGAAAAAAAAATACAATATTAATTTAATAAAGAATGTAATAAGCTCACTAGAAACTAAATCAATATAATCAATATATAAAAGTCAATTGTATTTCTACATACATGTGACAAATATTAAAAATTTTTTAAATAATATAACTTACAATAGTATCAAATACCTATAAATAAATGTAACAACAAATGTGCAAAACCTTTATATAAATAACTATGTAAGACTATTAGGAAAACTATAGGAGACCTAAATAAATACAGGGATATATTATATGAGTGAGAATACTCAATATTGTCATCATAATTCTCCTCAAATTTATGTATAGATTCACTGCAATCCAAATTAAAATTCTAGCAGATATTTTTGTGGAAATCTACAAGTTGGTTTTAAACTTTATATGAAAATACCATGGGCCAGAAATACCGAGGTTATATTTTTTCTTGAAGAAGAAAAATGAAGTTGGAAGCTTACACTCCCACATATCAAGAATTATAATAGGGGTCGGGCAAATCCTGACACTTTAGGAGGCCAAGGTGGGTGAATCACCTGAGGTCAGGAGATCGAGACCAGCCTGACCAACATGGTGAAACCCCGTCTCTACTAAAAATACAAAAATTAGCCAGGAGTGGTGGTGCGCCCCTGTAATCTCAGCTACTTGGGAGGCTGAGGCAGGAGAATCGCTTGAAACCAGGAGGCAGAGGTTGCAATGAGCCAAGACCACACCATTGCACTCCAGCCTGGGCAGCAAGAGCAAAACTCCACCTCAAAAAAAAAAAAAAAAGAAGAATTATAATATAGCTACAAGAAGACCGTGTGACACTGTCTGTAGAAAGATACACAGAACAGAATAAAGAGCCAAGAAACAGACCAACATACATGTGAATATTTGTAAAAAAATAGGTAGTAATGCATATCAGTGGAGAAAGGATAGGTATTTAAATAAATGTCAGTACATCGATTGTATGAGAAAACCTTGAATCCGTACAAGGAAAACTTGACTCTTGACCTCTTACTGCACACCATACCATTCCATATGAGCTGTAGATCTAAGTGTAAAAGATAAAGCATAAAGTTTTGGGGCAATGATACAAACATATCATTTAAGGGGTATGCAGAACTTGTAATGGAGTTATACGTTTATTATCAGTTTATAGAACATTGTTTTCCCTTATTACACTAAGATGATTAATAATTATTACCTAGTATTGAGTCCATATGATATCCCAAATGCTATGTTATGTGTTTTACATAGATCATCTCCCTTTAAACTTACCATGGATTTGGAGTATAAGGATGATTATCTATGTTTTGTGGGATAAAAAAAAATCAACCTATAAAGAAAGAAGCTTGTCCAAAGTCAACAGAGCCATGAAGTTAATAAGTCAGTTAAGGTGCCTCCTAATATTTACTTTACTCCTCCCAATCTGCATATTTACTGTAAACTCATTGAAACACATATTAATTGAGATCATATAAAGAGGGTGAATAAAATAATCAAAACATATTTAATCCAAATGAAGCAGCACACCAGAGTATACTATAAGAAACTTGGTGAGAACATCACTGGAAAAAAATTGTACTCATTGTTTTGATTTAATAAATAATTAATAGAATACTAATTTATGGAAATTTATTTCAATCCTTGTAAAACTGAAGACCAAGATATTATATGTACTACTAGAATGCTAAAGATTTTTTTGAAAAATAAAGAGGGTATACATATTTGGTCATTCTGGTTTCCTAAATACCACAAAACCTGGATGTTAAAGATCACTGTTTACATGATGCTGTCACAGCAAACCAAATGATCCAGATGAGACTGTCTTCAGTTGGTGGAGTTCTGCATACACGGGCAAACAGAGTTACCATATTTGACCCTTCCAGAATTCCCTGATCCTCACATAAGTCTTTGGTGACTCTGATAAATAAGCAAATCTGGTCTATGTTGCTCTGCACAGGCTGCTATAACAAAATACCATATACTACGTGGCTTAAAGAAGAAACATTAACTTCTCATGATTGCAGATGGCCTCTTGCTGCATGCCTGTGGTGGAGGGAGAAGTGGGAGACAGAGAACAAGAAACTGAGATCTTGTGTTTCTTCTTTGCATAAGGATATTAATCACTTCATGAGGACTCCACCCTCACGACCTAATCTAACTCTAATTACCTCCAAAAGGCCCCGCCTTCAAATTCCATCCTGTTGAGGATTCAGGCTTGCACATTTCAATGCTCAAGCATTCCAATTTTGCAGGGGTACCCAAACGTTCAGTCTATAGCATAGTCCTTAATTCACTTTGTAGGAACTTAGTTAATACACAAAAAATTCACATGAGTATATGGGTAAGTTTTCTATCAAGAAAAAGAACCTGCTATATGTTTGACATCTACTGTTCTGGTTTCTGCATGTTATATTTTAAACAGAACTATATTACCTTTGCTGAGCTAAGCTATAAAAAGTTAAACAGGTTAAAGTTTATGCAGCCAAACATTTAAATGGCAAGTGAAACAGAGTGGGCATCACTACTTTTCTGGAAAGAAGGAAGCAGAATCATTATCTTAATGCCCTGGAGGCAATAAGATGAAAGAAAAGCTGGAGCACCAACGATAATGGCTTCATTTTACTTGGAACAGAGATGGTCTGTTGTTGACAGCTAATGGAAAAGTAGTGGTTTCAGACAAAATGCGGGTGAACATCCTCTGTCTATTTAAGTAGAGTGATTAGAATCAGGGGGTACGTTGTTATGTTGTGAAATAATACCTTTGGAGTAGAGCTAAAAATTAAAACAAAATACTTTAGTGAAACTCATTGTAAATTTGTAGGTCAAAAAAGCCCCAGCACTGGGGTGACTAGTAATTCCAACATGGCTTTAGCTGGAGGTAAATGACATGTATCACAGTTGGGGGACCCATACTGGGGCAGATTTAATATTCACCTTGTGATTCCGCATGGAGCACCAGCCTGCCTGTCTCCCAAAGACGTAGTTAACAGTACTAACTTCCTTTCCATGATTCCAAGTTTTAAAATTTGTACCTCACATGAACAAATTAGTCCTCACAAATTGCCTCTGAACATAGGGTCAAGTTCCTAAATTATTTTCAGAGCAGAAATCTGTATCTATGAGACATTTACAAGGCCACACAGAAATGACAAATGATCCATGATCCTGGTATTAAAAATTTGAATTTCCAGTGCCTCGTACCATATCTACATGATTTTAAACCTGATTTAAATTTCTTGGCTATACTATGTATAAAGATCAAATGATCATGTGCTGTGTTTCATAATTCCTTTTCTCTTTATTTATATATATCTTTCTCTATGCCAGTAAGAATTTAAAGTGACTTGTTTTTGAAATGATACCACATGGTATAAAATCTAAAGTAAGAAGCACAAGGTTAGAAAAGGGGAAAATAAGAAGAAAAGAAGAAGAAAGTCAGAATTAAATTCACTTACACAGTGTGGGACTCTTACACTTGCCAGAGGTGGGACACAGATTTTAAAGCTTTGTTTTCTTGTGGCCAATGTAAAGAGATTCTCAGCGTCCAGAATATAAAGACAAACATGGCACGTGTAAGGAGCATAGTTACTACTGTTTTAATACCAGAAAGAAATCACTCAACTACACCCACACAGAAGACTCTATGTGATATAATGAACCACCACCTAAACAGTATCCTCAGACTAAACACAGGATGGATTCCTTAAAGTTCCTCAATCTAGACAGAGGAAATATGCTGGGCATTAGGGAATGATAACACAGAAAATTTCTTCATTTCTAAAAATACAAACTGCTGCTGTCGTCCTTCCTGCTTACTCAGAGAATATTATTTGTCATAAAAGACCCTGAGACCAAAGTCATTGCTTGACTGAGACTGTCAGCTGGGCTGGCCCTGCAACAACCACCTCTTATTATCAGTCATGTTTTTCCTTCCCTGAGGTTGTCAGAAACAAAGAGGGTCAATTCATGGTCACCTCTGCCAAAACTGTTTTCCCTGACAGTCATAGATAGGAAGAAGGTCTAAAACTATAAATGTGAGCAGACATGATTTTTTGGTGGTGGTGGTGTTGTGTTGTTGTTGTTTTTGTTGTTGTTGCTGTTGTTGCTGCTGCTGCTTAAAATTCAAGTCTTAAAGGAAAATGATTTTAGCCAGAAGGGAAACAGAAATTGGGGAACCATCTGGCCATGTTTCAGGACAATACTTCATCATCAAGAAACCCAAATTGGAAGCGTGATATTGCAGGCTTGTGTGTTCTAATAAGTAACAGAAATAGTTGCAAAGAAATAGGAGCCACATGGAGATCAACATGTCCGCTTATTTATAGACTAGGCGAATAGTACCCAATAGCTGTCAATACACAGGATTGTTGGGTAAACTGTGCTGGCAATCAGGGCTTGAACCTGAGGACAAAGGTCAGGTATCACAAATCTTCCCCAATGAATGGAGGATGTTGGGCCCAAACTATTGGCCCGAAATGGTGGGACAAGGAGCATATATCTAGTTCATTGTATGAAAACCAAGTGAGAGGTGATTTCCTGAACCCAGCCATAAGAAATAACAAGGAAGAGGCAAAAGCAGTTGCCTTTAGCTCATTAACCATACCCACTGATGAAATGTGGTTCAGTGGATTAGACTCTTAATAATCAGTATCACTGCTCCTCCCTTCCCAGGAACAAGAATGTGCCATGGGTGGAGAAAGAGGCAGGAAGCATTTATTCCAATACTCCCTGCTCACAGAGAGGGGTCAGAAGCTCCTTCATCCATGAGAATCAGAAAGAATGCGAATAATGGTTTTCAACCAAGCAAGGCCAGCTTCATGGGCATGCAGCCTATGTAGTCATTTGGGACCCCATGCTCAGAAGGCCCTCTGCTTGGTTTAATACTCTGTTGCTGCTGTCCTGAAATTCTTAATAATTTTTAACATTTTGCAGTGAGCCCTACAAATTATGTAGCTGTCCCTGAAACCAAGAATTGAGACAACGGTAACATCAAAGAAAGTGACAGTGTGCCAGTGCCAGAACAAACATTGTCTGGGTATGAAGAAAACTGACACCAGGGTCAGCAGATGACAACGGCCAAAGGAATAGTGGCTAATACAATCTGATGGCATGAGCATCAAAGTGGGGGGCGGTGGAGCTTACGAAGGGAGAACAGAGAAGTGCAGAGCAATGCCTTTCTCACATCCTGGCCCATTTGTTTAAGGTTTTGGGGAGAAAAACAGCATGTTTGTGGGTATACAGGCCACAAAAATAAATTGCTCCATTGCTTTTGTATACCCATCCCTATATAAATACTTTCCATTGTGTATTAGGTTTATAGGATTAGAAAAGATGTATTTTGTCTTCTCATCACATACAGTGGGCATTGGAATTGAGGCTCTGTTTTATGAAGAGTTTCTTGGTTTATTTCCTCTCTTTGGAATGATAAACATGAAGAACTATGATATCAAGACAAAATGCTTCTCACATTGCACCATCCTGAACCCCCTGGGTTTTTTTATGTTGGGAATATGAGTCTCAGCCCTGGACTTCCTCCATCACGAACAAAAATAATAGCTAACATTTATATGGTGCTTATTGTTTATTGGGCATTCATTTTACCCTCATAATAATTCAGTGAGGAGAAAAATGCTATAAATTTTCCCATTTCATACATGAGAAAATTGAATGAGAAAATAGTTGCTTAACTTGCCCAAAATCATACAGCCAGTAAGTACGAGGGTCATGATTCAAACTAGATTGTCTAAGACTAGAGACTATGCTTTGACTCCTACACATCCTGTCTCTGATGTGGTTGATGTGGCTGATGCAGTAATGTGAGAACAAAGTATGTGAGGCTCAGATAGAAAATGACATGCACTGATGGTCTGCACCTCAGCTCGTAGACAGTGAACCAGGACGCTTCCTGGAGATGCCAAGGAGAGGGAGCTTTGAGTTTCTCATGATCTCTATCAATCTCTGTCTATTCCAACCTATACTAAATAGGTATGCAATACAAGGAAAAAGAATGTGCTTGCCATGACATGTCTCATCAAAAGATCTTCTAGCACTCCATGCCAACAGCTTGCTGCCCGAGGCCCTCCTTTATAGAAATTCCAGAACCTCCTCTGTTTGATTTATAACCGTTTCAAAGGTTACAGATGGTCTCATTGTTCTAAAAATAAATACATTCGAATCTTCGAAATTTGAAACCAGACCATCTCTCCCGTTGCACTTTTCTTTAACATTCTTGAATGGCTTCATGAAAGCCACATAAAAATCAGCTTCTAAAGGGTTAGCATCTTTGATTAATATTGAATTTAGGCACTTGCCTATTTCTTCATTTGTATGACAAATTTTGAACTTACGAAGAAAACTTCTAATAACTTTTGTGTCAGTTCTTTCGTGAAAAGTTCAAAGCCAAAGCAGGTAGCAGCAGCATTAGACTACAGTCTTAAAAAAAAACATATAATTAATCACTCCTTCAGCAAACCCACTGGCATTCATCCAAGAGAAGAGAAACTTTCCTTAGAAGAGAGTTTAGTACCACAATCTAGGTTTACCTCTATTAATAGCCTCTTTGAGAAACACAAAGCAGAAATGATGATGAACAAAATGCTCCGATTCTTTCTCTGTGAGCTGCAAGCAGCCGGTTGAATTCTCCAGGTGTGGAGACTGAATTTTCAGAGTAGACTTCCTGGGTTGTGAGATTATTTGCAGTCAAGTATCCAAATTTTTCTATTCATGCATTATTTATGAACTATCATATTTCATACAACTCTTAGGGATCCAGCAAGCGTCTAAGTCATTGATCGATTGCACATCATGTCAAATATTACCACTGATATGTCTGCTTCATCGTTCCCAATAAAAATGTTTCTTTTGTGTGTGTGATTTGCATTTGGAAATGTAGAATTACATTTTCTGTTGTATGGAAAAGAGTTTATTTGTGTTGTACACACACACACACAACCAACTTTTACATGTTTTATGGTGGTGCATAGTCTGTGAACTGAAAAAGGTATGCCAAACAAGAGACTGGCTCCATTTAATACAGTGAATGACACTTTCTTTTCCTTATTAAGTATTAGTAGCATATCAAAGTATAGTACAATTGTTATAATGATTCCTGGAGGGAAACAAATGGACATAATTAAACATTATCATTTTTCCTTAATTAATGAATAGTATAGACTGTGTTAGCATTAATAAGAAGATAAGTTAATGAGCCAATAATGAAGTTGAAAGTGGAAATGTTAACAGGTCCATTCTACTGAAGTTAGAGTTGATTATGTTAGCCCAGGAATTGACACCCACACAAATGACAGCCTGCACCTGAAATCTGTTTGTTGTTTTTTCTATAAGAGATATTCAATATGGGTGTAATTTTTTCAGTTGGATTGCTGTTGTTGCCTACCAAATTGGCAAGAAAATCCTAAAATATGTTGAAACATAATAACTGAAATAATTGCATTCACTTGGAAAAAGATAATTGACAACAACAGCAATTCAATTGAAAAAAAATTATGCCCACATTGAACATCTCCTATAGATACCTGTAAGTATCATGGAAGATACACAGAAGAAAATGTCACAGTCTCTGGGATGCAGTTAAATCCATATTCCAGTTAATCAGTGATCAGTTTGAATTCTCCACACTTGGGTTCTTTACACGGTCTCTTGCCTGTGCCTAGCACTGACTCTTTTCATGGTATTGCTAAGGGGATTTCATTTCCCTCCTATAGTGGATGCAATATTATTTCCATTGGAGTTTTATTTCCCAGAGACTGGCTTGCTGGACATTTGCATGATGATGCATTCTGCTTTCTTATACTCTGGACCAAAAGAGGGTTCTGCCCTCTTGTGTTTCATTTGTTGCCTGCCCCTGGGCCCTATTCCTTGAGAAGTTTTTATTCTGCATTATTTGGTGAGAAGAGTAACTTCTTATTTAAGGTCTGAGATGAAACGGAATCACCCATTGGCAGAGAAATGCCAGGACACTGCCATTGTAAAGTTACCAAGTCTTCCTTGCGTCCCACTCAAATCTCAGAGATTCAGTCTACCTTCTTAACCACTTCATCTTTACCATCATGGAGGCTGTTCAAGGATATACAACTGCTTTTTAAATTGCTTAAGCTAGGCCAGGCGCAGTGGCTCAAGCTTGTAATCCCAGCATTTTGGGAGGCTGAGACTGGCAGATAAGCTGAGGTCAGGAGGTCAAGACCAGCCCGGCCAACATGGTAAAACCCCATTTCTACTAAAAATGCAAAAATTAGCCAGGTATGATGGTAGGCGCCTATAATCCCAGCTACTCAGGAGGCTGAGGCAGGAGAATCGCTTGAACTCGGGAGGCAGAGGTTGCAGTGAGCCAAGATGACGTCACTGCATTCCAGCCTGGGTGACAGAGCAAGACTCTGTCTCAAAAAAATATAAATAAATATAAATACAAATAAATAAATTGCTTAAGCTAGAATTCTGTTAACTAAATGTTCATTAAATTAGGTCTATCCATATACAATGCAGTACTTTTGAAAGACGAAGATGATACTGTACTTTCCCTTAGGTTTTTTTGTTTCAGATTGATGATGCAAAGTTGTGAAATCTAAAATAGCAAATAATGTTTGAACTGGTGTTTCTACAAAAGTAAAATTATTGCCAACAAAATTATTCATCATAAATATATATAAAATTTTATATATGTTTGCTTATACATGGTAGACACCTCCTAAGACACACACCCTGAACAAGTTACTTTTAAATTTGTAAGTTTAATACAAAAGACTAAGAAATATATGGAAAATATTAACTGCTTGAGTTGAATTCATTTTACTACATGGGATGCTACTCAGAAATGGTTTCAGAAAAGCTTTTTTTCCTTTTAAAACAACGATATACAAACATGCTGGTCAACCAGTCGAGTTACATAACTCAGGAGCTTAAATTAAAAGAAGTTGTATTCGTGGTGATTTTTTTTTTTAATCAATGAGTAAAAAGTGAGCATTTCCTAATTTAGCCACCAAACCTTACTCTGGATTTCTGGGCCAGTAGAGGTCAAATCATTGATTCATATCTCACAACTTCTTTAGCTTTGATTCATAAATCTTAAGTTTCCCTAATTGCTAATGTGTAAAGATAGCTTTAGAGACCCATTTTCCTAATGACGGAACATTTTTTTGATAAATTAGGTGTCAAAACTTGGTAAAAGTTCTTGTGTCATCATGGAAGTTAGGTAGGGCATTTAAATAAATGTGTTCATGGAGAAATGAAAAAACCTTCGTGTGCACCTTAGACTTTTGAGGATTGATTTTTGAGCTAACACCATCCTTGAAAGGACAAGAGCACTTGAAAGGAAACTATTTTATTTTTAAATCTCAAAACCAGAAGCTGCTTACACAAAGACACAGCAGACTCCTTGGTGAATAAACACAATGACAAGGAGCTGGTATTTTTGTGAGACGGTTGCCAATTTTAAGGTATCATCATGTCTATTTGCTTAACATTTACTCAGTACTTAAACAGCTACGTAATTTATTACTCTTATTCATGCAAAAGATCTGATCTCACCATAAGAAATGTGCCTATGCAAGTGGCAAAATAGACAACAGAGGAAAACACAGTAACTGTCCATGGCTATTTTCTGATATTGCAAAAAATATTTTGATATCTATAAAACAGTTCATGGCTAGAAACTACCTATGAAGGAAATAAATAATAACTGAGGCTGCAGTGAGTCATCCATCAGAATTTTGTGAGGGCGCAGAAGTGTCCCCCAAGTTTTACCCTTCATGACTTTCAACATTCTTTTGTTTTGACCTGGTAATTTTTATTTGCTGCCACCGTAATGGTCCACTCTTGGTGTGACGCCCTCTGGCTTTCCAGTTTCTGTGATCGAATTCCTCTTTCATCAGAAACTCTCTCATTCCAGGATTTACTTCTTGGATCTTGCTTTCTGTATCTGTCTTCACTCCTTGCTTTGGCCCATAACTACACAGTTGACTCCACTCCCTCCTCCCTACCCAGTTCTTAGAGTATACAGAAGATTATAATTGTGGAGGAAGATGAGTTCTAAAGTCCTGAGTGGGGAATATAAGGAAATATTTTACAATATTTTAAAACACAAAGAAAATATATAATATTCCTTTTTACTGACGTATCCTTAAATGAGGATCTCAAAACTATACTTTTCCCCTAAGCAAGATTTGCTTCAAAGAATTGTTAATGTAAGTGCTTTGACAAGTGATATCTTGACTTATATGTGTACAAGTTGATAAACTATAATACAGCATAGAGAAGGAACAGTGCCAAACTTTTATTCATATTAAAACCAGCCACGGGCCAGGCACAGTGGCTCACGCCTGTAAGCCTAGCACTCTGGGAGGCCCAGGCAGGTGGATCACCTGAGGTCAGGAGTTCAAGACTAGCCTGGCCAACATGGTGAAATCCTGTCTCTACTAAAAATACAAAAATTAGCCAGGTATGGGGGCAGGCACCTGTAATCCCAGCTACTCGGGAGGCTGAAGCAGGGGAATCGCTTGAACCTGGGAGGCGGAGGTTGCAGTGAGCCAAGATCGTACCGTTGCACTCCAGCCTGGGCAACAAGAGTGAAACTCCATCTCAAAATAAAAATAAAAATAAACCAGCCATGAAGGAAATTCTTACTTCAAAATAGCTTATTTAAAGCAGAGTTCTTGTCCTCTAATTAATAGATATTTGCTAAGTTCCTGGTAGGAAAAAGTTGTTACAGATGCTTTAAATTTGATAGAATTCTTAAAATTATGACATGTTTTTTACTTTCAAGGAGCATATATTTTATTTGGAGAGACAAGTTACAGGGTAGGTAAATGATAAACTAAAAATGAAATATAAGATTTAAATCATATATCTAGTACAGAATTTGGATGTCCTCTATTCAGGAATTATCTTTCATGAGGCCAAGTTAACACTTTTTTTCATCCCTTTGCATGTAGTCAGAAAATTGAACCACCAATTTTTATTTTAGACTTTTGGGAGGGTAATGATTAAACTGTATATAAAGTCCTTACCGCTGATTTTTAGAATTTCGGATAGTGAGTTAGTTAACTCACTTGCTTTTCAAATTCGGGATTTTTATGACTGTCTTAAGCATGAGAGTAACTAACACATAGACATAAAATCAAGAACCATATATATTATAGAGTTGTTTTAATAATTCTCATTTTGTTGTATAACTTTTATTACGTACTTACAACAGGGAGATATGAGATACTACTTATGATTATATGATATCCAGGTGAGACCCAAGGAGGTTAGGGTTAAGAACTGTGAATAAGAAGCAAAAATCAAAGGATGTTATAGAACATGAAGGTTGCTGGTCAGGAAAATGATGTCGTTGTAATTCCAAAAGTTAAGAAGTAGAAGAAGATTGCCAAGGATCTCAGCAACAAATTGATTTTTTGACCCTAAGGGAGAATTAAAGAAAGATTGAGATATGTCAGCAAGATACAAGGGGACCTCAAGGGAAAGCTGGTATTGACTCCATAGGAGGCAGCTGTTGGCCCTGCTCATTTCACTGCACACCGTTGGTGCACTCGTCATGAATAATGACAACAAAAATGAACTCATTCAGGAAATGACTCTTTATCACTGCAGGGACAGATTGCAAAACTTCATCCAAGAAGCCATATTTTAATAAGTTACTTAGAATTACAACGTTGTTGCACTGTATCTTGTCTACCAAACGAGTAGAATAAAACCAAAATATGTTCTAAACCAAGAATCAGTATAGCCAGCTCATTTTTAGAGTGCATAGTGCTATCTCTTTTACGTCTTTTGTAAAACAAAAGGTCAGAGGCTTTTAAAGTGACAGGTTAGAAGATGTTTTGATTTGTCCTTTTCCCCACCTTCCCAATTCCTAGGAAATACGAAAGACTTTTATGTAGTAACACTAATATCCATTCATTTCACCTTATGTCAAATGTATTCACAACTCTGCAGCACAAAATAGCATATAAATTACAAAGGAAATAGTGTGCTTTCTCATTTAAATTCTTATCTTCAAATTCTGACTATCAACACAAGTTTAAATGTGGAATTTAAAACTGAATGGGACTGTAAGATCACCTCATCCCAGGCTTCTTATTTTACAGATGAAGAAACAAACTTGAGAGTGACCCTCCCAAGGTTACAAGCTTTAGTGACAGAGCCCTGACAGAGAGCTTTTGACTGTCAGCTCCATGTTCTCTTTATAACACACATCCTCTAAGTCTAAACCATGGAAGAGAAAAATTCCCCAGAATATCATCCAAAACAGCTATTTTTCTCAGTGTTCTTTGACCACAAATGTATTTGTAATCTGTGTTGGAGGACCGATATGAAACAATGCTAGTAAAAATGTTAATATACTTCATAATTATAGGTGTCTTCATGATCTGCCATCAGGAAAACATGTGCTTTGTGGCACTCTGGGGCATAATCACAGACCCTAAAGTTGGAAGAGACCTCTGAGGGTATCTTGTCCAACTTCAACGTTTTCTATGAATATAATGAGCCTCAGAGGTGCTAAGTGACTGGCAGAGGTAGAGCCGTATTTTTGATCTCTCTGTTCTCCTTTTAAACTTTTCCTTGTGAACACAGACCCACATTATTGCATAGCTATTCAGAGTCAAGAGCACATATGGCCATGAAACAAAACAAATGTTCCACCCACATGGAAATAAAACCAATTTCTAGTTTTCATAAGCAGGATCAAACTTTCAGTAAGCCTTATTAAAAGAGATGGTACAAATAGAAAATAAAGATTTAAGAAGGGTTCAAATAATTCTTGGACATCAGCTTCATAGAGTATAGAACATGTTAGACATGTTTTGAGTTATTGCAACAATACTTAGACAAAGCAGGTACTAACCCAGACTGCCTGCATTAAAATGAAGGCTCTGGTATTTTCTAGTGGTGTGAATTTTACTCAGATTGCAAGACAGGAATAAAGCAACGCCCACTCTCATGGAATAGTTATGGGGGGAGATGAGTCAGATACACAAAGTGCTTAGTCTGTGCTTGGCACACAAATGTTCAACAAATGTTACCTGGTACATTGATGCCATGGAAAATAATCAAGCACTCTCCCAAGAGATCTGCTGGAAAGATACTGTGATTTAGTAGCAAGAAACTTGGATTTGGTTTCTGAAGTTTTCAAGTTTCCAGTTTTAGCCCTTCTGTTTACTGGCTATGTGTTAGGCAAGATATTAAGTTGTCTGGAATTTCATCTCTATGCCAAACATATTGGTAATATTGCTTTTCCTGTTTACTTCATGTGAGTAGCTGTGAAAATCAAATGAATTGGTGAATATAAATTTGCTTTCTGAAGAGTAAGGCAAATTAACAAATGCCTAATATTATTTTTATTCTTTTCTGCTGCCTCCATATTGAGAGGTACAACGTGGCTGGACAAGGTTCTCAACTCAATGTGAGAACACAAGGACTCTACCCATCCAAAATTCCCTTGTAGATTCACAACAGCAGGGAATGAGGACTGGTGACTTGGTGAATAAGTTAGTAACATTATTAAATGTTTACCATCTATAGGGCACTCTGAACAAAAGAAATCACACACAGATTCTAAGTTCTCTGTCATTTAAAAAAAAAAAGTTTCATTTAAAGGTGTTAAGAATGTTCCATGATAAAGGACACCAGTTCTGGCAGTACTTCTTGAGTATTGTGCTGTGGCACTAGCCTCCAAGATGGCTGCTGTTACTTCCTTTCCTCTCTGTATGTGCATTGTGCTTCACACATCATGGCATGGTGTCCAGTTCCCCTCCCTTTGAGTGTGAGCTGCCCTTAGTGATCTTCCGGATCAGAAGAATGTAACAGAAGTGACTGGAATTGCTGAAGCTCACTCCTAAGAAAGCTTTTCATTTCTGCCTAGGCCTTTAAGAACACTCACTCTTGGAGCACTCTCTCTAAGAACCCACATGCAGAGGCCACATAGAGGAGCTTCAGTTGACAGCTCTGGCTGAGCTCCAACCCAAAAGGCAGCAGCAGCTGCCAGGCTTGTGAATGACATCTTGGACATCCAGCTCAGTCAAGTCCTCAAATGACTCCAGTCTCAGCTGCCATCTGACTGCAACTGCATGAGAGATTCCAAGTAAGAATTGTCCCAGTTGAGCCCAGTCAACATGCAGAAGTTGGGAGACGATAAAAAATTATTGTTTTGAGCCACTAAGTTTTAGAGTAGTTAATTTTGCAGCAATAGACACCCGAAACACATGTTTTCTTCTGAATTAATTTGCGAATCGTGAAAATTTTCAAGAGGTGGTTAGTGAAAGTTTTGTGTGCATATTTCAAGTTTAATGTACCTGGTGCTGAAAACCATTTAGAACTGGAAGCATGTTTTATTCTTTTTAAAAACAGTAATAAAAATTACTATAATGTGTAGAGAATCTATTATATGTCTGACTGTCAGTTACTGGGTAGTTGATATATTTATCTCAGAGCTAGTGTTTAAAACCAAATTTATTGTTTCAGAATAAAAACACCATTCATTACACCATGTAGCCCATTATAAACATCATCTCCTACACACCAAGAGCAATTCATTATGAGGAAGTTTATACTTTCCAGTTAGGAAGCTCTAAACCCTATACGAAGGTGGTATGGTGTGTTCTGGATTTCTGGCAGTCGGCACAAAACCTGACACCAAGTAGTACTTAATTAATGGCTATTAACCTAGTTCTTTATTACCTGTTTGTTTCTACATGTACCATCTAGCTCTTCACTACTTTACTCTGAGACATTATCCAACCAGTTTAAGGCCTTTTCTTCCTCATAGCTCGGTCATCAAAATTTAATTATCAAACTCATAATTCAAATTAAATGTAAAAGTCACCAAAATTCCTACTGCCCTCCTTTAAATATGTATAAGACCCTAGAGGAGGACTGACAAGAGCCCCTTAACCTCTCAGACCTCTCCCGCTGCCATATTATTCCTGGTTCAATTCCCCCTGGCTTCACTGGTCTCCCTGCTTTTCCCCTAAATCACTAGGCATGCTTTTGCCCCAAAGCTTCTATGTGGAAGTTTCTCTCTCCTCCCTTCAGACCTCTGCTCAAAGCTCACATTATCTGTGAAGCCTTTCTTGACGAGCCTTTTAAAACAGCACTCCCTGCACCCCACCTAGCTCTCTTATCCTCTGTTATTTTTTCTTCATAGTGCATATCATCATCTGACACAGGGTATGTTTGCTTCTAAATCCCTTTATTAGAATATAAGCTCTTCAAAGGCAGGGACTTGGTTTTGTTCTCTTGTATTTTGAAAGCCAAGGACAGTGTCCGCACATGGCAGGAGCTGAATAAATGAGTATTATTGAATGAATGGATAGCCACAATTCTGTAGTTGACTCAGAGAACAGAAATGTCAATAACAGGACAGGAAGCATTCTTTCCATTACGTTTTAGGTAAGGGGTTCACATTTGGGGTTTCTGCCACAAAGAGAAGAAAATCAAAAGTGTTGGGAAATTTTCACTGACATATTTTGGAAAAAGTCATCAGGTTGATCTTAGCTTTCACAAAGTGCTTGCAAAGATCTTTGCCGCAGAGTGGACCCGGAGCTCTAGAACCCCACATATCCCTCACAAGGAGCGATGGCCTAAGGCAGGCACTGGGGAGGTAAGAGAGGATCTGTATAAAGTCTGAGACATGAATAAAGTGAAAGTCAGTCGTCAATAATAGTTTATGCTTTGTGAAAGGAGAACTAAATTCTCCCACTATGTTTGGGTGGGACTTTGGCTTCGAAAACACTATGTATTTTTAAAAACAATATTTTACAACTATTTTGAAGAAGCACTAATTTTATAAAATGGATCAAACATGTGCTCTTATAATCAACTGTGCTTATGGAAATACCTGGTAACTTGAATCAACTTTCTACCCAGAGGTATCACCCCTCTTAGGAGAAAGATGCTAAAACGGAAAATAAAATCCTTCTAGAGCAAAAGTGGTCATGATATCATTAGAAGTCTCAAATTAAAAAGTAATAGCAAACATCACAAGAGTAAAGGGAAATTAAAGCCCATGTCATAAAGTAGGATCTCTGTGTGGGGCAGAATGAGGCACAACAGAGGTTGCTCAGCCCTGCTTCCCCAGATTCAGTCCATGTTTAATGCAATGTGAATATTGTGTGCTGGGAGAAAGTGTGTTTCTATCATGCTTAGCACTGCAGGCAGAAATAAACTTTCTTAAGATGGCATTAAGAAAATGTGCCCCTTTGCTTACCTGGATTTTGCAATTCTGGGCATGAGACCCTTGTTAGTAGTCAAGAGAATTCAGCCTTATGCTGCTCAGGACTGTCTTTCCCTATCTTACTTCCATTCTCTAATTGCTAAGTTCTTATTCATTGCATCTTAAAGGCTCAAAGTTCATCCAAAATACCTACAAACTGGGTTCTAGGGAGTTTTCTCAAATATGCTCTGGAGAATGCCAGCTCCTTGCTTTACTTGTCTAGAAGCATGGCATAGTATTGAAGAGTGTGGATTTTGCAAGGAGAAATTAGGATTTATAGGCTGGCATTACCACTTACTAACATGGGGGCTTTGTGGAGAGTTACCTCACCTCTCAGCTTCTCTGTTTCTTCATCTATAAAATGGCAACATCAATATCTTCCCCAAACGGCTTTTGTATGTGTTAAATGACATCATGTATGATTGCTTAGCTTAGGGCTTGCCATGTATCAAGCCTTCAACATATGGCTAAAAGAGGGAAGGGTGTTCCTAGGGTGGACACTGCCCTTTTGACTATGTCTGTAGCCATCTTTCTTCACACTGTTGTAAAAACTTATCTTCTATCACAAAGTGCCTCTTCCTGTGGTTTGATAATGAGCTCTTTCATAGGTGGTTCACCTATCAGCACCAGCCATCTCTCTAGCAATGATGACTTGGAGAGCTTACTGTCTTGTCACTTAGTGGTCAGTGTGCTTCGCATCTTCTGAAGATCTGTGCTTTCCTTCATCTGGCTGTGCCTGCCTCCATCAGAAAGCTTGGTTGGTAAACTCAGGAAGCTGTCTGATACACAGAGAGGGCTGTTTAACTTATTAATTTGGCTTGGTTTGCCTCTAAGTTTTTATTCCATGTGAGTAATTTTGTGGGTCTCGTTTAGTGTTCTTGGGGCATAAGAATTTATAGTTGCTGCCATTTATCATTCCATCACTTGGCACCATGACAGCACATAGAGCTAACCTAATATTACTAATAATATTTCAATGCATAGGGTGCTAACAAAGTTTCCCCTAGAAAAAGAGCCAAACTTCAAACGTAATATGGCAAATCCCAGTACAGTACCTACCCACAAGGAAACAGAAGCAAAAGTATTTAGAAAATGTGCGGTGCTATATCTCCTCCTGTTTATGACTAATGAGGATCCTAACAAGACATGCGACTGCAGAGATGTGAAGGAAGCCTGTGATCATTCAGTACTTGTGAAAACTACATTATGTCAAATACACAAAACTCCCACACAAATAGTAAGCTGGAAGTAAACTGAACGTTATAAATTATTAAAGGGGCTTGACATAGAGTTTGATCCTGGCTAAGCTTGCAGAATATGCAAACAAACAAAACCAGATAAGAGTGTAAATGACCTAGTCAATCAAATATCAGATAGCATCACCAAATGAACAGAGCTGATCATCCCTCAGAGAACTTATCAGAGTGCCAGGGAAAGGTTGTTGAAGCTTTTATGCATGCCCAGCACAGTCACTTACATGTACACTCACTTAAATGAGCTAGTAATTTCACTCCACCTGACAGATAACAAGGAAAACCTAAACAAAAAAAGTCAACTTTAAAAAACTACCAACCATAATAAAACACAAGAGAGGCAAGGATTGGATCATAAACTTGAGATTTCAATGGTGGGCTGGGAGGGCTCATTCTTTGACTCATAATAGAAAGAAAAAAACTAGGTTGTAGATACCTAAAAAATGAATACTTGTGTCAACACTATTGCATTAACTCTGTTATCTTGTTTTGTAGCAAAAGCACTAAGAATGCAATTCAAAAAAATTGTAATAATCAAGAGATTGATTCATTAATTCACTGTGAACCTCCAGTGTGCCAGGCAATGTAACTGAATGAGATAAATAGAAGTCCTTGCTTTAAAGGAGTTTGTGGCTTATTTGGAAAGAAAAATGAACAGATAAATTATAATACAGTGCTGCAGATGCTATTATATATATACTATATATATGTAACATATATATAACATATATATGTGTGTGTATGTGGTAAATTTACCAATTTATTGCTATATCTGCTTAGGTAGAAGAGGAAGATGAAGCATTCATGAGACTCTACTCATTTTTGACAGTTGTATTCCTTAGGAAACATTGTCACCAAAATCTGACCAACTGGAGCAGGACTTCTCCATCCTGGGAGGAGGGACAGGGTTCCTTTGTTGAAAGGACAGCATAGAGAATGGTGCTATATTGTATTTATAAATATATATAATATAAATATTATATTTATAAATATAAATATATACATATATATGCATGCAAGGCCCTGCAAGGTTTGGAAGTGCTTCTCAATTTTGATGAACTATGAAATTTATTTTTAGAAGTGTGATATGGCTTGGCTCTGTGTTCCCATCCAAATCTCATGTTGAATTATGATCTTCAGTTTTGGAGGAGGGGCCTTGTGGGAGGTGACTGGATCATGGTGTAGTATTTGCCCCATCTATTCTAATGAGAATGAGTGAGTACTCACAAGATCTGGTTGTTTAAAAGTATGTAGCACTTCCCCCTTTACTCTGTCTCTCCTGCCAACATGTGAAGACGTGCTTGCTTCCCCGCTGCACTTCTGCCATGATTGTAAGTGTCCTGAGGCCTCAGCCATGCCTCTTATATAGCCTGTGGAACTGTGAGTAAATTAAACCTCTTTTCTTTAAAATTACCCAGTCTCAGGTAGTTATTTATAGCAGTGTGAGAACAGACTAGTACAGAAAATTGGTACTAGAGAAGTGGAGGCACTGCTATAAAGATACCTGGAAATGTGAAACCAACTTTGGAACTGGGTAATGGGCAGAGGTTGGAACAGTTTGGAGGAATCAGAAGAAGACAGGAAAATGAGGAAAAGTTTGGAACTTTCTAGAGGCTTGTTGAATGTTTATGATGAAAATGGTGATAGTGATATGGACAGTGAAGTCCAGGCTAAGATGGTCTCAGATGGAGATGAGGAACTTAGTAGGAACTGGAGTAAAGGTCACTCTTGCTACACTTTAGCAAAGAGGCTGGCAGCATTGTGCACCTGCTCTAGAGATCTGTGAAACTTTGAACTTGAAATGATTTAAGGTATCTGGCAGAAGGAAGAAATTTCTTTTTTTTTTTTTTTTTTTTTTTTTTTTTTTTTTTTGAGATGGAGTTCACTCTGTCACCCAGGGCTAGAGTGTCTAGTGCATGATCTCGCTCACTGACACCTCTCCTCCTGGGTTCAAGCGGGAATCTCATGACTCAGCCTCCCATGTAGCCTGGGGGACTACAGGGCACATGCACCATGCCTGGCTAATTTTGTATTTTTAGTAGAGACAAAAGTTTTGCCATGTTGGCCAGGCTGGTCTCAAACTCCTGACCTCAGGTGATCCACACACTCAGCCCTCCCAAAGTGCTGGGATTACATGCATGAGCCCACCATACTCAGCCTCTGGTGTGAAGGAATTTCAAACCAGCAAAGTGTTCAAGATATTCCTTGCTGCTGCTAAATCCTTACACTCATTGCATAAACAAAGAATGGTCTGAAACTAGAACTTATATTTTAAAAAGGAAGCAAGGAGCATAAGAGTTTGAAAATTGCAGTCTGACCATGTGGTAGAAAGAAAACCATTTTCTGGGAAGGAATTCAAGCTGGATACAGAAATTTGCATAAAGTAAAAAAGAGCTAATGTTAATAGCCAAGAACAATGGGGGAAAATGCCTCCAAAGCATTTCAGCCAACCTTTATGGCGCCCCTCTCATCATGGACCCTGGAGCCCTAAGAGGTAAAAATCATTTTTGTGAGGCCAGTCCCAGAGCGCCCTGCTGCCTCTTCTCAGCCTTGGGACATGGCCTCTGCAACCCAGCCACTCCAGCTCAGCTGTGGCAAAAGGGCGCCCAAAAAAAATGGTACAGCTTGATGCATTTTCATGAGGATATAAACCACAAGCCTCGGCAAGTTTTCACGTCGGTGTTGGACCCACCCAGGGTGTACAGAAGGCAAGATTGAACGTTGGGAGCTCTGCCAGATTTCCGAGATGTATGGAAACACCTGAAATATCCAGCAGAAGTCTGTGCAGTGGCAGAGCCCTCATGTGAGACCTCACTAGGAAGCTGGCCAAAGGGGGAATGCGGGATTGAGAGCCCCACAGAGTCTCCCTTTGGTATTGCTGGTGGAGCTGTGGAAAAGGGCACCATCCATCCAGATCCCTACAAAACAGCTTGCACTGTGCACCTGGAAAAGCCACAGCACTCAACACCAGCCGTGAAATGGCATTCCACAGGGGCTGTCTCTGCAGACGCTTTAAGGGAAGAGCTTCCAAGGCCTTGGGAGCCCACATCTTGGCATCAGTGGTGCTTGGATGTGGGACATGGATCAAAGGAGATTATTTGGAGCTTTATGATTTGAATGACTGCTCTGCTGGGTTTTGGATTGCCATGAGGCCTGTTAGCCCTATGCTTGGCCAGGTATCTCTTTTGGAAGGGGAAAATTACCCCAATTCCTGTACCCCCATTGTATCTTGGAAGTAACTGATTGTTTTTATTTTACAGGCTCATAGGTGGAAGGACTGGCCTTGTCTCAGATGAGACTTTGGACTTGGAGTTTTGAGTTAACGCGGAAGAATTTAAGATCTGGAGGTATTAGGAAGGTATGATTAGTTTTCAATATGACACAAGGACATAAGACATGGGCGAGCCCAGAGGCAGAAGATTACAGTTGACTCGGGTCCCCCACCCAAGGACCTCCGTTGAATTATGATATTCAGTGTTGGAGGAGGAACCGGTGTGAGTGAGGTGATTGGATTAAAAGGGCAGATTTCCCTCTCTTTTCTCATGATAGTGTGTCTCATGATAGTGGTTGTTCTCATGAGTCAGATTGTTTCAAAGTATGGGCCCGGGGCGCGGGTGCTCAAGCCTGTAATCCCGCACTTTGGGAGGCTGAGACGGTGCAGATCACGAGGTCAAGGGGGGAAGATCGAGACTCTCCCTGGCTAACACGGTGAAACCGTCTCTACTAAAACAATACAAAAAACTAGCCAGGCGAGGTGGCGGCGACTTTAGTCCCAGCTAACTCCGGGAGGGCTGAGCAGAGAATGGCGTGAACCGGGAGGCAGAGCTTGCAGTGAGCTGAGATCCGGCACTGCCCTCCAGCCTGGGCGGACAGAGCGAGACTCCGTCTCAAAAAAAAAAAAAAAAGTAATGTAGATGTAGCACTTCCCCCTTTGCTCTCTCTCTTCTGCCACCATGTGAAGACATGCTTGCTTCCCCTTCACCCTTCCCATGATTGTAAGTTCCCTGAGGCCTCCTCTGCCATGCCTCCTATACAGCCTGTGGAACTGTAAGTCAATTAAACCTCTTTTCTTTAAAATTACCCAGTCTCAGGTAGTTCTTTATAGCAGTGAGAGAATGGACTAATACAAAGTGTTTTATTTATCTCAAGTGTATTTTGTTATTTGAAATATATGATAATTCCCCTTAAACCATGTTCTTACCAGGATAAGTAAAGGTTTGCAGTATTTGAATGCAGTATTCGTCTTTATGCTCTTTAAATGAGATGGGGGAGAGAGAGAGAGAAAGTGGGTGTTCTCATTGCAGCATGGGAATCTGAAAGAATTGGCTGGTGACAGAATAAGGAGTTGGAAAGGATTGGGATGTCACATAGGCTGGGCTTCCACCTGACACATGAATGTCCTTTTCAATATGTCCATACGTGTTTCTCTGGTTTCTCCTATACTAGTCTAGGGACAGTCAATCCCTCACTGTTAGGTCTTGTAGGAAAGACTTTTTTATACTGAGCAGAGTCCACTGCCTGGCAGTTTCCTTGTTGCTGCTAATTAGATCCTCTGGAAAAATGAGAGTAAGCTTAATACTTTATCCACAGGATATTCTCAAAACATAAGAATGCTTCTATTAAAGCTTTCTCATAAAAAGATGAGTCATTCTCATTTCATACAAATATTTCATTTGGAGTATTCTTTCCAAATTCCCCACTTTAGGCACAATTCTTTAAGTTTTCTATGACACCTCTGAGGGTTGGCACATGGTGCTTACTTTTCATGAACATCCTGAGGAGCTTCGTTGCTTGGCTGGTTGCTTCTCTTCTTGAAGTCTTCCCCTATTGCTTCTTCCTTGCCTACCAGCTAGTACTGGGTACCCCTTCTCTGTGTTTTCCTCCTTCTACAGACCTCTTTAATACTCTGGTTCTAAACTCCAATGAATAACTTAAATAGATTAGACCAAATACAAAACTCTTTTTTCTAGGCTAATTATGCCTGAATAACTTCAAACTAAAGTGGGCCCTAAGGTCTATTTCACTAGATTTTCTACCTTGGATGTGAACACTAGTGGGCAAGGAAGTGTATGTCCAGCACCCACCCACCAGTGTCAAGGAACAAGACACATAAAAAGATAGCAAATTTGCCTCCAAAGTCCCATGATGAGCTGAGTCCAAGCCTGATTAATGTCTCTAGCCTGGCAGCACATGGGGAAAATACAGTGTCCAAAGAAAGAAATGATGGGTTGATTTACCCCTGGTCAATTTACCAATTTACTGTTGTGTCTGCTTGCTTGGGCAGAAGAGGAAGATAAAGAATTCCTGGGGCTCTACCTATATCTTAAAGCTCTATTGCTTAGGAAACATTGTCCACCAAACCTGACCAACCAGAGCAGGACTTCTCCATCCTGGGGGGAGGGACAGAGTTCCTTTGTTGAGAGGACAATGTAGAGAATGGCACTGTATTGTAATTGTCTGCTTGCCTGTTTTTCTCCCTCACTAACCTTGAGTTTCTTGAGGTAACTGAGTATTAAGCATGCTGGGAAAATAAATAAAATGAAATAAAAACTCTGTACTTTCAAAGAGCCAGTGCAGTAGTACCATTTGGTAGTACCATTTGTTAATGAAATACATCCTCATCATCCTCTAGTCTGTTAGAGTAACTCTTAATGTATTGTACCTGGAATGAAATAAAACACTTCACATGTAAAATATCCCACAAGAGAATTCTTTCTCCTGTTGTTCCCTGATCAGGTTACTCTGTATCCTTGTGAGGATCTGTTTCCTCTGCCTGTGCTCAGAAGCCAGGCCAGCACTGACTGGCCTACTCATAGATGGTGATTTCTTGCTATGCATGGACACAGTGCAAGAATGAAGGCACCATTCTACACCAACAGACCTCACAATCATCCCCTCCATCACACTTTCTTTTCTTCCATAAACACTCTAAAATATAGTTTTAATGAAGCAGAACTATTTTAAATACCACAAAGTGTCATATGATAGTTTAATGTTATTTTTTATGCAGCTTATACTAACTACTGTTTATTCAACTACTATATTTCATTTATTCCATCCATAATTATTGAATGACTATGATGAATTTGGCACATAAGATATCAGAAGAAAGAGCACCTAGCATAGAATTTGATAGATACTAAGCACTTAATAAATATTTCTTTAATGTTATAAAGTTTAATTCTCAAAATGATAGTTTAAGGTAAGAATTATTATTATCATAATATAGACAACAAAATGAAAATTCAGTGAGTTTAAGTAATTTATTCCAGGTCACAAAGATAAAATCAGAGATGTCTCTAGATAAATTCAGAGACAGAATTTTTGAGGTATGGCTCTGACTCCAATGCTCACTCTATTATATCACAACTGCCTTTCCCTTTGAGATAAGTGCAGATAGCTAGTAGGCTACTGTCAGGCCTTGAATGCTGGGCTAAGGGGACCTTGGACTGATGTATTCTTATTGGACTTCCTCCTTACTGGCTTAAACAGTATTTCCTATTTTGCTTGAACTTAAGACTTACTTGAGACTTTCAATAAAAAATACCAATTATCTAACTCTTGTAGATTCTGATTCAGTGGATCTCAGGTTTGGCTTGGAATTCTATATTCTTAATGGGCTCCCCGAAATAAGCTTCTTATCAGGAAAATTTGAAAAACACTGGGCCTAAAGACTTGCTAGCTCATTATAATACTGTTGCCATTTTTCTTGACTAAATTTACGTATAATTAGACGTCACTAAAGGAAGGCACGTTATTGAATAAAAAGACCTTCTGCAAAAGTCCACAGAAGCAGCCCTGATTGTCAGGGGGCTCTGGACCCATTGTGCTGCCCTGCTGCAGGTATACTTGCCTGTATTTCAGACCCTCTAGCCCACATGACTCAAGGGATATTTGTGGTTGCTGTAATTCAGTGAATCTCAGGAGGTAGCTGCACACTCTCCTTGAAGTACTGGCTTAGGAACATTTTCTATTGACAGGTGCACCTGATGAAGTCTGACACAGGGGATGAGGTATTGATGATGACTCATCAGAAGTTTGTTCTACAAAGGGCACTTCTAAAGGGTTCTTCACAGTGAGGCTGCAGAGAGATGATAGACTTTGCAGTTGGGAAAAATGCAGAATAAGCAGATGTTCTTTGAAGAGACTGACTTTTCTGACACATTTAAAATAGCTTTGTGTTTAATGTGTAAGAAATATCTGGCCAGGCACGGTGGCTCACGCCTGTAATCCCAGCACTTTGGGAGGCCAAGGCGGGCAGATCACGAGGTCAGGAGATCGAGACCATCCTGGCTAACATGGTGAAATCCCGTCTCTACTAAATACATAAAAAATTAGCCGGGCGTGGTGGCAGGCACCTGTAGTCCCAGCTACTCAGGAGGCTGAGGCAGGAGAATGGCAGGAAGCTGGGAGATGGAGCTTGCAGCGAGCAGAGATCGTGCCACTGCATTCCTGCTGGGGTGACAGAGCAAGACTTCATCTCCAAAAAAAAAAGAAGGGGGATGGTTCCAAGATGGCTGAATAATGAATAGGAACAGCTCCAGACTACAGCTCCCGGCATGAGCGATGCAGAAGACAGGTAATTTCTGGGTGATTTCTGCATTTCCAACTGAGGTACCGGGTTCATCTCACTCGGGTGTGTCGGAAAGTGGGTGCATGACAGTGGGTGCAGCCCACCGAGCAAGAGCCGAAGCAGGGCGAGGCATCGCCTCGCCTGGGAAGCGCAAGGGGTAAAGGAATTCCCTTTCCTAGCCAAGGGAAACCATGACACACAGCACCTGGAAAATCAAGTCACTCCCACCCTAATACTGCACCTTTCGAAGGGTCTTAGCAAACAGCACAGGAGACTATATCCCGTGCCTGGCTCGGAGGGTCCCACGACCACGAGACCTCCCTCAGTGCTAGCACAGCAGTCTGAGATCTAACTGCAAGGCGGCAGTGTGGCTGGGGGAGGGGCACCCACCATTGCTGAGGCTTCAGTAGGTAAACAAAGTGGCCAGGAAGTTCGAACTGGGTGGAGCCCACTGCAACTTAAGGAGGCCTGCCTGCCTCTGTAGACTCCACCTCTAGGGACAGGGCATAGCCAAACAAAATGCAGATGAAACCTCTGGAGATTTAAATGTTGCTGTCTGACAGCTTTGACGAGAGTAGTGGTCCTCCCAGCATGGAGTTTGAGATCTGAGAACAGACAGACTGCATCCCCAAGTGGGTCCCTGACCCTCAAGTAGCCCACCAGGGAGGCATCCCCCAGCAGGGGCAGACTGACACCTCACACAGCCAGCTACCCTCCCTGAGTCGAAGCTTCCAGAGGAACGATCAGGCACCAACATTGGCTGTTCAGCAATATTCACTCTTCTGCATCCTCCGCTGCTGATACCCAGGCAAACAGGATCTGGAGTGGACCTCCAGCAAACTCCAACAGAACTGTAGCTGATGGTCCTGACTTTTAGAAGGAAAACTAACAAACAGAAAGGACATCCACACCAAAATCCCATATGTATGTCACCATCAGCAAAGGCCAAAGGTAGATAAAACCACAAAGATGGGGGAAAAACAGACCAGAAAAGCTGAAAATTCTAAAAATCAGAGCACCTCTCCCACTCCAAAGGAACGCAGCTCCTTGTCAGCAATGGAACAAAGCTGGATGGAGAACGAATGACTTTGATGAGTTGAGAGAAGAAGGCTTCAGATGATCAAACTTCTCTGAGCTAAAGGAGGAAGTTCAAATCCATGGCAAAGAAGCTAAAAACCTTAAAAAGATTAGACGAATGGCTACCTAGAATAACCAATGTAGAGAAGTCCTTAAATGACCTGATAGAGCTGAAAACCATGGCACAAGAACTATGTGACAAATGCACAAGCTTCAGTAACTGATTCAATCAACTGGAAGAAAGGGTATCAGTGACTGAAGATCAAATGAATGAAATGAAGTGAGAAGAGAAGTTTGGGGGAAAAAGAGTAAAAAGAAATGAACAAAACCTCCAAGAAATATGGGACTATGTGAAAAGACCAAATCTACGTCTCATTGGTGTACCTGAAAGTGACAGGGAGAATGGAACCAAGTTGGAAAACACTCTGCAGGATATTATCCAGGAGAACTTCCCCAACCTAGCAAGGCAGGTCAACATTCAAATTCAGGAAATACAGAGAATGCCACAAAGATACTCCTCGAGAAGAGCAACTCCAAGACACATAATTGTCAGATTCACCAAAGTTGAAATGAAGGAAAAAATCTTAAGGGCAGTCAGAGAGAAAGGTCAGGTTACCCACAAAGGGAAGCCCATCAGACTAACAGCAGATCTCTCGGCAGAAAC
>NW_016805440.1:255442-293274 GCF_001698545.2 Rhinopithecus bieti | reverse complement strand
CCTGATCATGAAGACCTGCTTTAGCCCCAACAGAGTGATTGGACTCTCAAGTGACTTGCAGCAAGTAGGAGGGGCATCAGCTTGCATCCAGGATGCCCTGAGCACAGTGTTGCAATATGCAGAGGATGTACTGTCTGGAAAGGTGTCAGTTGACAATACTGTGGGCCGCTTCCTGATGAGCCTGGTTAACCAAGTACCCAAAATAGTTCCCGATGACTTCAAGACCATGCTCAACAGCAACATCAATGACCTGCTGATGGTGACCTACCTGGCCAACCTCACACAGTCACAGATTGCCCTCAATGAAAAACTTGTAAACCTGTGAATGGACCCCAAGCAGTACGCCTGCTGGTATAGGTCTTAAACCCAGGACTCAGAAGTGAAGGAGAAATGGGTTTTTTGTGGTCTTGAGTCACACTGAGACAGTCAACTGTGTGTGACTCTAATAAACATAGCCTACCTTTTGTGAATTAAAAAAAAAGAAAAGAAAAAGAAAATGTGGCACATATACACCATGGAATACTATGCAGCCATAAAAAAGGATGAGTTCATGCCCTTTGTAGGGACATGGATGCAGCTGGAAACCATCATTCTCAGCAAACTATCACAAGAAAAGAAAACCAAACAGCACATGTTCTCACTCACAGGTGGGAATTGAACAATGAGAACACCTGGACACAGGAATGAGAACATCACAAACCACAGTCTGTTGTGGGGTGGGGATGGGGGAAGGGATAGCATTAGGAGATATACCTAATGTAATTGACGAGTTAATGGGTGCAGTACACCAACATGGCACATATATACATATGTAACAAACCTGCACATTGTGCACATGTACCCTAGAACATAAAGTATAATTAAAAAATAATAATTTTTAAAAAAAGAAATCAGTATATTTTAACACTAGCCTAAACCAAACAAAATTTTAGGGTGAAGTCTGAAATAAATTATTTATTATATGTCATAATCAAATAATTTAAGAATCAACAATTCACTTTCAAAATCACAGAAAATAAGATGAATATATATTTTTTTCCGTGGTATATTAATAGGTAAAATTTTAAATACACAAAAAACATTGGGAAGTATTGTTCTATTACATATTGTGAACACATAATATGTTAAACACAACAAAAAACACTAATTTCTTGGTGGGATACTATCTGATTGCCAGACATGAGCAGAAATACTAAACCTCTGAAATACTTATCTATAATATGCGATAATGTAACTGCCTAATGAAGTTTATTGTGCAAATATAATGAGATAAAGCAGGGGTCAGCAAACCAGGAACCAGAAGCCAAATCTGACCCACCACTTATTTTTATACAGCCCACAAGATGAGAATGGTTTTTACATTTTTTATTGGTTGGAAAAAATCAGAAGAAAACAGTATTTCATGATGTGTAAAATTATATCAGATTCAAATCTGAATCCATAAATAAAATGATAGTGAAACACAGCTACACTCGTTCATTTTTGCATTATCTGTGGCGACTTTCACACAACAGCAGAAGTGAGCAGTTGCAATAGAGACTTTATGACCCGCAAAACCTAAAATATTTCCTGCCTGGCCCTAAAAAGAAAAAGGTTGAGATAAGCATGAAAACCACTTAGCATAATGCTTGGCATATACTAGAGGCTCAATAAATGATATTTATTTACATTAAATATCCTTGCTATATTCATATATAGTAAATGAACTAAAAATTATGGGTCTCCCAACTGCTATAAATGACCCCAAAATGTAATAATGGAGACTCAGCTCAACAAAACACCCAGGCCACTCAGGGCCCCTAACAAGGCTTTCCCCATTATCATTCTGCACCCCCACTATCCACTGCAGGACTTGCTTCTACTTGCCATCTGCTCTGCAGAGAGGATGGAGAGGCACCTTCTGCATGCCTCATGTCTGTCTTCAATGCTTTTTTAGATTACTGCTCAAAATTAATCACCCCCTGCCCCACCACTTCCTTGGGTGTAGTGTACTTTGGAAATGACCAAATGACTTGCTTTGGAATGGAATATGAGCAGACATATCATGACCTACTGGAACTCTCATTTTCAGAGTATTCATTCTTGACCCCAAGTACAAGGGAAGAAAAAGTTATTCAAACTAGAAATAATTCACTAATGAACTGGCCACCAACAAAATTAGTCCCCACTTCAAACTTCCCTTGCTGTTGGAGTCATTCCCTGCCCATCAGATCAGAATCTTAATCTTCTCTCTTGATTATTCAGTGTTTCCAGCCTGATTAGACCCATGGTCTATCCTGCCAGCCAGATGTCTACTGCCCAAGCAGTTGTTGAGGTTACATTTTTAGGTCTACAAGAATGTTGAAATAAATTATTCACAAATATAAAACCTCAGTTAAATTTGTTCCTTCTGCCAGCCACATGGAAAGGAAACACACTGGTGAAAACATACAATGCAGTCAACTGAGGTTACAGCTAATTTTTGGCATGGAATCAACTTCTCAGATTTTCAGCTAGAATAGATTGCTTCCAAATTCACATGCTGAAAAGTAAAGAAAGAAAAAAATTGAGTTTACAGTCGTTGCAGCAGTAAATGGTGTACGGAGCTCCTTGACATCCTCTCTTGAGGACCCTACTTTCTCAGACTCTGGGTAACTTAAAAGAAAAAAAATCAATGAATATGTTATCATCATCTCTTAGCCCACTGAGGAGTTTGGCCAGGTAATATCTTCTAGGAGGAAACCACAAACCATCACACTAAAGGGTTTTCTACAGGGTAGGGCGTGAGGTACTCACCATTATTCTCTAAAAACAAAAAAGAAGAGGTAGGGAGGGGGGCAGGAAATGTGTCAAAGGAGAAGAATCAGGGAATCCTGCTTAGAGGGGACGCTGCCCCTGAAGATTTCACGCCACTAGAATTCTTGACTCAATTACATTAAAAAATTATTCATTCAAGCCAGCAATGGCACTTTAAAAATATTATTCATATGCTTTCTACTAACACAATCTACCCTGATCAGACTTCCTTCATCCCTGGCTCAGTTTTAATAATTTTTTCAACTTTTAAAAAAAAACTTTTTATGTAAATATTAAAAGCCAATTCAAGTCCTATTTTAAAGATATCTCAGTGAGGGGTAGACGGGAACAGGATCTGCTTCTTTGCCAAGGGCACTTTGGTTGCTATTTTCTATTTACAAGAAAGGGTATATTTCCATGTCTTTAGCGCTTAGACAGGCATAAATGAATAAATTAGCATTTGCCTACGTTTAAATGTTATAACCTAAACTGCTGGGCAGCTGACTCTAATTGATTTATTATTGCTCACAGTTATTGTTTGCCAACTAAAGCCAAATGTTAAGGTAAAAGAGAAGCTACTAACCAAAAACATGATACCTCAGTGTCCTGGTTTTTAGGCTCAGAACTCTTCCTGTGAGCCATGATTAGGGATCAGGTGATACTGATTTTCTCTTGCTGCATGCTCTAGTAAGTCTCTTTGGCATGCACAGTCTATTTTTGATCATCTACTTGAGGCTTTGGGCTTCTACAGGATGTGAAATTGGGTTTTAACTCTAGTTTACCTCATTATCCAAAGGCCAGATACAACCAAATATACTTTTAACTATTACCCAGAACTCTCAGTGACTCCTCTAAGAATTTAAAGCCATGATACTCACATTGTCCCTTCCACCTATGAGCAGCTATCCTAGTGGCTTAAATACTGATGAGCTTTGGATTGCCCATCCTCATTGATATACAGATTTATCTTCTCACTCACTGGGCATTCAGAAAATTATACCTCCCAGCCCTTTTGCAGTCAGAACGGGACATCTGACTGGTTCTGGCCAAGAAAATGAGAGAAATGACTTGTGTCACTTGTAGGCTGAGGCAATGACATCTCCTGTGCAATTACTCAGCCTCTCTCCAGTTTCTCTTTTGCACTGATGGAGCAAGATGGTGGAGCTGCTGTCAGGCTGATCCCTGAGTGACTGAGTGGGCAGCGCTCCATCACGTCCACTCTACCCCACACTCCCCACCTGCCACCTGCCCACTCAAATTGGATGTGCAGATGGAGCAAATAAGAAAGCTTTACAGGATAAACCACTGAGAAGTGGGGGCTAATATGTTACTGCAGTCATAACTGCATTGGTTATCACAATTACAGGATGTATATCTCCGAGAAATTACTTCCACATGACTCCTACATCAACGTGTCTCATGATTCTCACAGGAAAAGCAACCTTCACTTATTCCCTCAAACTCAAGGCTTCAGCTTGACGTTAAAGGAAAGATAGGATTTGGAAGGTGAAGAAAGTGGAGAGATCATGACACACCAGAGAAACAGGTTGTTACTCTGACCATTCTAGGACATTGTATGATTTAATAAACACATTCCTTTGATAAAAAAATTGTTGATGAAAACTAAAGATGCTCAATTTCAGCTCCACCCTTCCTTAGTACGTGGGGGAGTGGACAACCACAACCCCAGGCCAAGACTCTCTATGAATTTACTAATTGGAAAGTGTTTCTCCCTTTCCACACTTAACTACATCAAGCCAGCTTCTTCAGTATTTGTGTGAATGCATAGCCCCCAAACAGGGACTTGGGCTATTCCAAAAGATCCATCTCCTACTTAAATTGATGTATCCCTATGCCTCCACCAGAAAATCTCTGACAGTTTTGAAGTGGAACAGAGCCAGGCTCTGTGGCACATGTCTATAGTCCCAGCTACTCAGAAAGCTGAGGTAGAAGGATCACTTGAGCTCAGGAGGCTGGGGCTGTCTTGCTCTCTGATCGTGCCTATGAATAGTCACTGCACTCCAGCCTGGGCAACATAGTGAGACCCTGTCTTTTAAAGAAAAAAAAGTGGAACAGAAAAATGTCAAGGTTCACAGCTTCAATAGTAGTTGTTTGCATGTTCATGTATGTATGCCAGGAGTGGAAGAGTAATGTGTTTTGGGGATGTGTGTGTGTGTGTGTGCACATGTGTTTATGTGTGTGTTTATGTAGTAAGTGTGTGTGAGTGTATGTGTTATGAGAAACATCACTGTTATACTTACCACTATCCTAAGAAAGACAATAGTAAGAAAAACAACACAATTTCTATATTTCCTTAGGGAAAAAAATTATTCAATACAATATTGCTTGAAGTGGAAAACTTATATATTAGATAGAAAATAAAATTATAGTGGAATGAAATACAACAATTTTAGTACTTAGTATCTTCCCAGCACTGTATGCTGTGGCCTAACGTTTGTGTCTGCCTGGCAAAATTCTCTCTCTTTTTNGAAAGAAAGAAAGAAAGAAAGAAAGAAAGAAAGAAGGAAAGAAAGAAAGTGACAAAACCAAATGCTGGTGAGGATGCAGAGAAACTTATAAAAAGAAAAGAAATATATTTGCAGAAAAAGTCATATAAAAGTCATATGCCTAAATGAGGGGCAAAAGTAGAAAATGTCTGAAACTCTTCTTTGTGATTTGTTCAGCTGAGCCTGAGATGAGTAGAGGACATTGCCTTTGCCCTTTGGCCAGCATATTGAAAAGAAGAAACAGCTCTTTCCATCTTACCTATAAATTCTTCTTTGAAATCCCTGAATGTTGTGACTCAAGTTGCTGTCAGCACTACAAGTCAGTTCTACGAGTTAGTGTGATCCTTGTATGACAAGCAGGAAAGGGTTAATGTTTTTCTGCTGGCCTGAAGACAAGAGCTGCAGCCCAGAGCAGTCACTTTCTTGGCATGTCAGAAGATTTTTCATGTAAAAAATAGAGAGATAGTGCCTGCTTGTGTTTGGAAACCATAAGTCTTTCAAAATCATGACTCATATAATTATGGCTTCTCCTATAGAAAAAAGAGGAAAATGTGTTGCTTTCTTCTCATGAAAACAAAATGATCTCCCACATGGAGTCAGAATTTTGGCATTGAATCTAGAAAGAAGATTTAAAGAGAAATAATAATTACTATAGTAAAAGATAAATAATGTTCGTAGTACTAATGGCATTTTTGCAGTTAGGAATCCATTAAGGAAATTTGGAGTCTAAGCTCTCACAGTGAAGAGAGGCCACCTTTGATCCAAGAAGAGGGCATCTTGTTCAGGAGTGAAGAGGATGACATCAAAGATGTGAAGAGCCAAAAGGAGGAGCAACTCTCTGGTTCCAGGTGTCCTTCGTTGAAGGGAGATGATAAACCTCCAGTGAGGATGCACTGTTGAGTAAATCAAGAAACACACCTACAGAATTCAGGTATAAATAACTGTCTGAACACAAATATGTTTTAAATTAACTGTTTTCTAACCACATACAGTCAGCCCTCCATATCTGCAGGTACCACATCTGCAGATTTAATAAATCACAGAGTGAAATGGAGGTGGGCCCACCATAGTTTCATCTATACTAAACATGTACAGACTCTTTTCCATGTCATTATTCCCTAAATAATACAGTGCAACAGCTATTTATACAGCATTTACATCATATTAGGTATTATATATAATCTATAGATGATTTAAAGTATACAGGAAGATGTTCAGGTTATATGCAACCACTATACCATTTTATGTAAGGAATTTGAGCATCACAGATTTTGGTATCCACATGGGTCCTGGAACCAATCTCCCATGGATACTGAGGGATAGCTGTATTTCTTCTATTCATAATGTATTGGTTCTTTTTAACTAATTTATTTGCTTCTAGTGTCTCTTCCATTCGAGACTGTTTCTACAAGCAGAAAAACTCAAATCAGGGAGGAGGAATTAGCTAATCATGTGGGGATCACTGTTGTGAAATCCAGGTAGTCTTGGACATCCAGGCCACTTGTTCCATGAACCCACCCAGAACTGGATGTAAACATGAACTATTCCTATGTGGGAAGTAACAGAAGGCAAAAGATAACATTCGAGTTTAAGAACTGTTTTATTCCTGAGCCTATACTTTTTGCTTCACCAAATACATATAAACCTTATCATTTTTACACATAGTTGATGTTGTTGCCCATATAAACTTTTTGAGATGGAGACTTTATCTTTGCATCTTTTATGTTGCAAAGTAGGCAATGTAACTGCTGTTTAATAAAGATTTATTGAATAATGGTTAATTGTGGGGGGGAACCCTGTTTGTCATAGAATTGGGCCAAGTTGAAGTAGGATGCAAAACCTAAATTGAGCCCACTAGCATTAGAATATGCTGCTTTTGCTATCTCATCTTTAAGGGATAAAATGACCCTACAAAGTTTTACATTTTTAGAGTCTTCCTCAAATAGGTTACATTTGTGGAGATCAACAGTCACTACAGAGCTCCTCTGAAAAGACATCACCCAAATAGTCAGCAATTTCTCCTTCTGTGGATGGAGTCATACATAATGAATGTTCTCTGATGGCTGCAGGAGCTGTGCAGCTATAATTAATGTTATAGAACCCAGTGGAGTTCATTTAATCAAGTCTGTAATGGTGGTATTGACTGTAAAATGTAATGAAGTGATACTAAACATAGTTGATTTGAGATTGGAGTGGGAGTGTTCAAAGACGTGTTTGATACCATTTGTAGCCTAAAATATTGTTAAGGACAAAAGCACAAAGAGTTGGGACAATGTAAAACCACCTTGTTTTCATTTTGAAGTGGATTTCAACTATTTCTGGTTTGGAAAAAAAATTTAAACCACTGTTCAAAACCTGTTTGCTCTCAATATAAACAGGGAAATTTTATGTTTTGAAGAGTGAAAAATAAACTTGAATCTTCAGGGGCTCACGTGAAATTTGAAAAAAAAAAAAAAGCTCAATAAAATTTGTCTACCTGCCATTACTGGACATGTAGTCATAAAATGAAAATAAATGACTGGATATGAATATAAGAATTGAGATGAGTGTATGCATCATGTGGAAAGAAGAGGAAAAGGAAATAATCCTGAGAAATTGATCAGAAGGCTTAAGAAACTTGTTGGAATTTCTCCAGCAATAAGATAAAGAGCAAAACAAAAATATTTTTTAAAAAGGCAGCACATGCTTGCTGTAGATGTAATGGGAAAAAAATATATGGTGTGTTAGTTCAGGAGCCAAGATAAAAGTCTTCAGTCTGGTGGTGGTGCCCGTTTGAACTTTTAGGAGTAAATGACCTTGGCAGAAATTGTGATCAATAAACTGGATCTCTGCAGAAAGAGAATGCTGGGACAAAAATCAAGATAATAGAATGAGAGGCATGGAACAAAATGACTCAATACATTGCAACATAAAGCAGTTATCTGCAAATATTAGTGTATGAAATAGATAGCTTGGAAAGTTTCATTAAAGGAAAGAAAAAATTGAGGAGATAATATTAGCATGGAATGTGATAGTTTATTTCCATGTTATTAAAGGATGCTTATGGCCTTAAATCCAAGTTCATTAACAAATAAAATTTGTGCAAGCATTTGCAAAGGCTAGAAAAGAATTGGGAGGAATAAAGAGCTGAGACATAAGATTTCCCCATCTTTTCAAGCCAAAATTTCTCCAGTAAAAATGCTTTCTTCATTTAGAGTATCCTCACTTAGAATAAAGACAGATGTCCCTCTTTTCTTTCCTCTATTCTTTGAAATAGCCAAACATTCAAAATCACTCATTCAGGTCCCATTTATATTTATTTTGGAAAAATAATGCTTTCTAAAGCAAAAGTAGGATCTTATGCCTTGATTAGTTTATAAATAAGTATTCTCATTACTGAGCCAGACACAGCTGAGGAATCATAGGGCAAGAGAAGCAACTGCACACCTATCTTCTGGAGACTTCCTGGCATTGCCTAATTGTGTGTGTGTGTGTATGTGTATGTAATTTTATTTTTCTGCTTATTTTTATTTATATGACATCAGTCACATGCAAATGTGCAAATGTAACCTATACATTTGAAATGGCCAGAGAGTGTAACAGCGACTGATAAAAAATGGATTTTCCATTAAAATACACATGCTGAACAAAGATACATGAAGGGTCTAAGAAAATGTAACATCTGTAACTGCAGCAATGACAAGAAAGAAAGGGGAGGCAGGTGGAGGTAAAGCCAGGAACTGCAACCATGACTAGATATCTCAGAGCACCTAGATGGAGTTCTGTTTTGAGCAGGTAGCAAAGTAAAGTTCACAGATTGAAAGCAAAGAAGATAGAAGAGGACAGAGGCCAAGTGATCTCGACTATAATTTGGGGAGAAGCCATGTGTGGATGATCTGCGTTTCTAGAACATTTATTTAGATTTTTAGAGGAGTGTTGGCCCCTTGGTGAGAAACAGAGCACTGACAAGATATACTCCAGAACATTTCAGATTTTCGTGAAGAAGCAACTGCATATTCACACACTGATGAGTGCACACCCAGACATCTTGCAATGTGAGTTAATGTCTAGAAATAGCTTTTAATCTCACTTGTGGCACCTGGAAACAATTCTCAAAATTTGTATACTCGAAAACATCATAGTTTTTTTAAATTACACCCTTGGGTTTTTTTGTTTGCTTGTTTGTTTGTTTGTTTGGCAAACATGTGAGCTTACTTTTCCCTTGTTTTTATTCTTAGATTATTTTATATATTCCTCAAAACGGGTAGAAGCAAAAGGGGTGACTTGATTTTGTAGTTCTAGCAATTTCCCACAGCTAAACCGTCTAAAGTATGATTGAATTACAATACACAGAATAAACCGTGGCTTAATCCTCATGGTTCCCAAATGCTCTATGTGCAGTAAGATCTATTTTTATCAATTTAGCAGTATTGCCCCTATTATTTATTAAGCACTGACTACACAGAGCTATAAAACTGAATGAAGATGTCAAAGCTCTGCCCTGTGGTTTTATAATCTACTCATAAAAGGTGAACTACTTAATAGTAAAAACCATGATGTAACTGCTTGGGGTCATTCATGGCCTCCTCTTGGGTCATGGCAATAAACAAAATTAGCATATAGCTTCTTTGGAAAATTCCAGGTTATTATTCACAGCACTCTAATTCAGATATCTCTGTTCTTAATTCTATTAGCCTCAAGGAAAAACCAGAAGCAGAAGTTATTACCCAATAAGCCATGTTCTTTATAAGAAACATGGAAATGTATAAGTCAATAATTATGAAGCACATGACTACCTAGTCATACTCACCTAATCGCACTGACAAAACATGTGTGTGGAGGGGGCCTGATTGGAAATCTACACTAGTCACACACTAACCCAGATGTACACTCGCTGTGCCCCCCAACCCTGATAATAATAGATGCACATATTGGCTATGATGAGAATGGACAGATATTTTCTTAGAGTCACTCCGGGGCAGAGATACTTTGGGCAAAGTTCTGGTGTATCCTGAACCTCCCAGGATAAGGATGGTAACAAAAATGCGGGACCAGGTGCGGTGACTCAGACCTGTAATCCCAGAACTTTGGGAGGCCGAGGCAGGAGGATTGCTTGAGCCCAGGAGTTCAAGACTAACCTGGGAAACATAGTAAGACCCTGTCTCTACAAAAAAAAAAAAAAAAAAAAAAAAAAATTTAATTAGCAGGACATGGTGGTGTGTACCTGTGGTCCCAGCTACTCAGGAGGCTGAAGTGGGATAATTGCCTGAGCACAGGAGATCAAGGCTGCAGTGAGCTGTGTTCATGCCACTGCACTCCAGCCTGGGCAACAGAGGAAGACCCTGTCTCCACAGGAAAAGAAAAAGAAAATAATACAGAACACAGAACACAAGGAACCAGTTTCTAGCAACATAGAGACCAACTTGGCAGGAAATACTTGCAGGAAACAGAAACCAGAAGAGAAGAGATACAGGCCCAAGAGGAAAGTCAATATAAATCAGCAGAAACATGAATGCTTTTCCATAACTTAAGTGTTTTTCCATTTATGAATCTCATTTGATCTTCACAACATATTATAAGTGATAAGTAGTCAAGTTTTCAAGGAACCTCCTCGATAACTAAACATAACAGTTTTTCTAGCCTCTGTTTTCAGCCATGCTATGTCAAAGTGTCGCAGCTTATCACTCAGTATCATCTTGGGAAGCCTTTATTTTTTAAAACTTTTTATTTTGCAGTTTAAGGTTTGCAAGAAAATTGCACAGAAAGAATGAAGTTCCCACATGTTCTCTACTCCCCTACATACAGTTGTCCCCATTATTAACATTTTACATTAGTATGGTACATTTGTTACAAGTAGATCCCACTATTTTTTTATATTTAAAAATAGAAATGAGGGCTCACTATGTTGCCTAGGCTGGTCTCGAACTCCTAAGCTCAAGTGATCCTCCAGCCTTGGCCTCCCAAAGTGCTCAGATTACAGGTGTGAGTCACCGTACCCTTCCAGATTTTTCATTTTTTTTTAATATCACCTTCTCTCATTCATCTTTGTCCTTACCTTACACTTGTCAGAGTCTTTTCCCCCAGAGGCTAGTGGTTATTCATGAGACACCAGAAAAACTATAATATATAATATGTAATATATAATATAGAGCATAGTGGTTAAGAGGGTGGGCTCTGCAACTAGGCTGCCTGGGTTTGCATTCCAGCTCGCCTCACACTGCCCGTGACCTTGATCAAGTTATCTATGGTTTCCACATCTATAAAATGGAGATAATAATACTACCTACCTCATAGAACCGTATCAAATAGGTACCTGCACACTCATTTGATACAACTGCACATAGTAAGCTCAATAGCTTTTTGTTTTATTATTATTATTATTATCATTATTACTAGTACTATTACTCTATTTCTCATTTCTCAAGATCCCTCCCTGTTAATCTGTCCCACAGGTCAAACATCAAGCCTTCAATGACAGAGAAACAAAAAAGTTCACAACCGGCAATGGCCCAGAATTCAGATCAAGATGCACTCAAGACTTTCAGTTAAATTTGGGCTCAAGGGGCCTTAAAGGGTGTCAGGAGGAGTTTGAGAGCCACAGACAACTGGCCATACAAAGATGTCTCCTTGGGCAGATGCATGACAGGCCAGGGTACTCATTAACCCTGTTCTACTCCACACGCAAACCCAGATCCATTGCCTTTCTGCTCCCATCATTTTTTGCAGTGTAGAGCTCTCTGGAAACAAAAGCACTACGAATAAGTGAGCTCTTCTAGGGGACTGGTGTGACTGAGGTTCTCTCAGCAGTCCTTTGCCATGTCTTAAATCTAACACTTGAAAAAGAGGAGGCAGCATTGCCAAGGCACCAATGAGGAGCACTGGCAAGATGGGAGTCCTCTCTTCAGACTCCATCTGAGGAAATCAAAACTGTCCTGCCACAATGGCATGAAGGCTGGGAGTCTCTTCACAATCATCAAGTGTGTATGTGCATGTAGTGAGGGATGGGCAAGTAGATAAAGGCCAATATAAAACAAGATCGTTGATAATTTTTGAAGCTGGGTAGTAGATACTTGCACATTGGGGTTTGCCTTACTATTTCCTCCATTTATTGCATGCTTGAAAGTGTTCATAATAAAAGAGTAAAAAGTAAAATAAAACAAAGACAAATTATCTTGTCTAATGGATCTTTAAGAATTGAGAGCAAGATCCTTTTGTATTGTCCATGACTGAGTCCCTGGTCGCTAGCACAGTTCCCCACAGAGTGGAGCTCAGTAAATAGACACTGACTGAATGAATGTCATGGTATTAGAGGTCAGAGACAGAGTCAGTAAGCAGAGAGAGCAAGGAAGAAGAATGCACATGAGTATGTATCTACATGCACACACACACACATAAGCATGCACGCGCGCACACACACACACACATAAACATACTGTGGCATCAGGGTTAAACAATGATGAAAAACACAGGTTCATGTCGCTTCTGTTGCTGCTACATGTCTTTGTCTCATGATCTCTTCAACCATTTGCCCATTTGAGTAAGAGGCTCAGAGCAGAGCAGGATCCATGGAGAGAAGGATGCAGTTATAGGAATATACTCCAGGAATGAAATTACCAAGTTAGTCTTCTGCTTACAAGACCAAGAGAAGATTGGAATTCAGTCCTAGCTATGCTCCCAGTCCTGTATTTTGTTCATTAGACTTTCTTTCCTCGATTGAATATTGATCAAACCCTTCTATTGATTACCTTCTACATCACTTCAGGCTTCATTTGGAGATGAGTTGCATAATTCAGTGGCTGGACAACAGGCTGGCCAGCTAGTCTCCAGTATTGACTCAGATTCAAAAACTGCATGAGAAAACATTTACCTGAGGGCTTACCTGAAAGAGCTGCTATGAGACTACTAATTTAACATTTGTGAAGGTTTTTAAATACAAAGAAAATTGAAGTATGAAGTCTTGTTTTTACTAACCCAAGTTTGCTACAGGTTTGTGATTTGCTGGTTTGTTCTGGTGTGCTTTGGGAACAGGATTGTTCTTGATGTCTAGTTTATATCTCTGCTCTTTTATACTAGAGAAAACAATAATAATAATAATAATATATACATATCTCCATAAAAGTTAGTGCAAAATTAAGGAAATAGCTCCACAACAAGGACATTCATTTCTAGATGAAAATATAAATAAGAGGCCTCAAAAATAGCAATATTGAGAAAAGAAAGACGAAAAATGGAGATCACCCAGAAGAAGATGGGGTTGCCTTTATCTTGTAAATATATACTAAGTGTCTCTGACTGGGGACATTGCAGATGGATAAGGTAAATTATACTTAAAGAGTATAATATAAGAGTACCAAACATTACTCTAACAAAATATGTAGGAATAGAGATGAAGAATGAGAGTCACAGCCACTATTTTGTTGAAGGATCTGATTACCCCATGCTAGGCTCTGCTAAGTTCTTGCATCTAGATAATTTAATCTTCACAAGAGCTCTACGAGTTAATATGTTATTATTTCTATTTCACCACTGAAAAAGTTACTGGCTGGGGACAGTGACTCCTGCCTATAATCCCAGTACTTTGGGATGCCAAGATGAGAGGATCATTTGACACCAGAGTTTGAGAGACCAGCCGAGGCAACATAGAGAGCCCCATTTCTGGAAGGAAGGGAAGGGGAGGGGAGGGGAGGGGGAGAGGAGCGGGGAAGGGGGAAGGGAGGGAAAGGGGAGGGGAGGGGAGGGGGAGGGGAAGGGGAGTTGCTTTGATAATATTAAGCTTCTTTCCCAAGATGATACCTAGTAGGTAATAGAGCTAGAATTGAAGCTCAGATGACAGGACTCCAAAGTCCATACTTTAAACTATTATACTATCTTGGTTCCTGTGTTCTAGAGTATATTGATTAGGAGAACAGATGTAGAAGAATCATCTTAAAAGAAAAAGCCCAATAGCACTAAAAGGCAGAAAAATGTGCAGGTCTCCCAGGAGCCACTCTGGGGAGGGTGTGTGGGCCCCTTCTGGGCTGGCAAGGTGAGCCAGGCAGCTGCCGGCACAAGAGCCCCACCAGGATCCAAGACAGGGTATGCTTCAGGCCTTTTCAGAGATTGAGGAAGGGCTAACAGTCTAGAGTTGTGGTGAGAAAGCAGAGTAGAACCAACAGAAAGAAATGAAGACTTATGGAAAGTTGTGCCAGATGCCAAAAAAGATCAGATGGTATTTCAAATGTTGAAAATCCATTCAATCTTCTATATTCAACATCCAATCACGTTTATGATTTGCCTCAACTTTGGAGTAGAAGGCAACAAGCACTATTGAGTACCTCTATATCCAAAGTACTATCCTAAGTATAATAGGGTTATATTGTTTTTATTTTTTTAATGAGAATTCCAAATTGGATAAGAAAACAGGTATATATATATATATATATATAAACAGGTATATATATAAAATCATTTCACTGTAGGATAAAATATGATACATTATATAACAAATGTTCAAAAGATTTTACAAATATGGAAAAGGGAGCATTAAATTCTACTGGGAGAATCTATGAGGAAGGAGTGTGATTTCAGCTGAGACATGAAGAATGTGTTGGACTTTGGCAGTCATAGTATGAGAAGGCATTCTAAGTAAAGAAGACAGGTTGAGAAATGGCTTAGCATCTGTTGGCTGAAGGTGACATTTGGGAAATGGTGAGTGGATGATTGTGACTGAAGTCGGGTATATTGAGGCATATCCTGAGAATTAAGCATGAAAAGAAAAAGTAGTGCCAAATTGTAAAGTGCTTTAAATGCCAGGCTGAGGAGTTTGGTGATCTCAATCAATCGAGTCAATTGACTCTGAAATAATAGATTGCTACAGATGCAGTTACTAGATAAAGGTTACCCCTCAGCTCCACTGCCACCATATAGGTCAGAGGGGTCTGAGGGTGAGTTCTGCTATACCTCAGAAAACAAATCAATCAACTCCTCCTCCCACTGCTTCTTTAAGGACCTAACAGTGGGTCAACCCACGGCTGGACCTAAGCCCTACTCTCCGGAGATGGAACATGACTCTGAATGGCCTCCTTGAAGGAGATACAGGCTGCATTCCTGAGCATTCCTGTAATAGCCATTGATTTGGTCTCACTCAATCCTGGAGGAATCCAAACCAGCCCAGTGCCACCTAGACTTTCTCAGCTGAGACTCTTCTTTCAGTAATAAAACAATTTTCTTCAATGTTCATTGCTCACTTCTGTAAATTTCCTCTCCTAGACCATACGTAACACCTCCATCTCTCTGCACTCCTTCTATGTATTAAATTGTCATATCTGCTTTCCCTGCTATAATGCTGTAGTTTCTACTTCTAAGCACACTCATCTCTCAGTAACAGCAATATTTTTCTGGTACTTGCCTCTTTGCCAGAGAGTTAGGAATACCCTTGCAAGTGGTAACCAAGAAGACATTCCTAAAGTATACATCATTTGTCAGAGTTTAGAACCTTGAGAAATTCTGTTCAGATTCTAAGAGTGAGAAAATTCAGATATCACAGAGGGGATATCAGAGATGCTAGAGCACCAGGCCTCAAGATTTGACAGGAAATCTGTAAGACTCAGCTATCTCTTAGATCTCTGTGCACTCCCTGCATCTAAGAAGGTGACATGAGCAATAGAAACTGTATGCCTACATATATGCCTATGTAACAAACCTGCATATTCTGCACATGTATCAGAACTTAGAGTAGAATTTTTTAAAAAAACCTAAGACCTGAAACTATAAAAATTCTAGAAGATAACGTTGGAGAAACCCTTCTAGACATTGGAATAGGCAAGGATTTCATAACCAAGAACCCAAAAGCAAATGCAATAAAAACAAAGACAAATAGCTGGGACCCAATTAAACCAAAGAGCTTTTGCATGGAAAAGGAACAGTCAGCAGAGTGAACAGACAAACCACTGAATGGGAGAAAAATCAACAGACAACCCACAGAGTGGGAGATAATCTTCACAATCTGTGTATCTGATAAAGGACTAATATCCAGAATCTACAATGAACTCAAATAAATCAGTAAGAAAAAAACAAACAATCCCATCAAAAAGTGTGCTAAGGACATGAACAAACAATTTTCAAAAGAAGATATACAAATGGACAACAAACATATGAAAAAATGCTCAACATCACTAATGATCAGGGAAATGCAAATCGAAACCACAATGAGATACCACCTTACTTCTGCAAGAATGGCCATAATAAAAAAATAAAAAAACAGTAGATGTTGGCATGGATGCAGTGATCAGGGATCACTTCTACACTCTTGGTGGGAATGTAAACTAGTACAGCCACTATGGAAAACAATGTGGAGATTCCTTAAAGAACTAAAAGTAGAACTACCATTTGATCTAGCAGCCCCACGAGTGGGTGTCTACCCAGAGGAAAAGCAATCATGATTAGAGAAAGATACTTGAACATGCATGTTTACAACAGCACAATTCACGTTTGCAAAATCATGGAACCAACCCAAATGCCCATTAATCAATGAGTGGATAAAGAAACTGAGATATATATGTGTGTGTGTGTGTGTGTGTATACACACATATATATATACATGTGAGCCAAACAGCTCACAATTTCCCAGGAAGCTAGAGCTTCCTGGGAATAAGATTATTTCTTCAAAAGGCCTTCTCTCCTTAGGTGAAAAGCTTTTTAGTATGCATGCCACAAACAAACCCCATTCTCCACTTGGGTCTAGTGAAACCTGCAGAGCTACTCATACTAATGCAGAAGCCTAAAGACATTAGAAGAAATTCATGTTCAACTCTGTAGAAATGATGCTTGTTGTTTGACATAAAACTTTCAAAAAACATTTTTCCATCTATTCTGTCATTGTCATAAAAATATTACTTTAATAAAGCTCTTTACCCCAGAGATATAAAATATAAGGCAAAAAATGAATTTGATTTTATAAAATTAAGGATTTTGCTCAACAAAAGATGTCATGGTCAAAGTTAACAGAGTCATGACAAAAATTGAAAAGATATTTGCAATATCTAAAACTGACAGGAGACTCCAGCAATCAACATGAAAAAGACAGGAATCCCAATAGAGAATAGGCAAAGAAAACAGTTAATTTACAGAAGATGCATCATGAAAAGTCAGTATCTAAAGAGAAACATTAGTAAAAACATGTAAATTAAAGCAATAATGGGAGATCACTTTCTACCCATAAGACAAGCAAAAAGCAGAGAGCTGGATAATACCATGCTGGCAGAAACACAGGGATGGAGGAGCCCTCATCACTGCTTGGGGGAAGGCAGACTGGAAAGCCATTCCGATAAGGAATTGGCTGCAGTTGATTAAAATAACTGTATAATTTTGCCCTTATAATCTATTAATTTTAATCCTGGATATATATGCCCTCCAAAATTATCATACACCTCTGTAAGGGGATAAGTACCAGGATATTTGCCACAACACCACTTTTGGAGCAGGAAATCAAAGGCAATCCAAGTGTCCAACACTGAGGAGTAAATAGATAGAATAAAATGTACGCACCCCATAGTAGACTATGCACAGAGGAAAAAATATATATAATATTAGTAGGAAGAAGATCTGTGTCACAGTACAATGTAAATTTAAAAATAATGCACACAAAATACGACACACATTTTACAAAATATAAAAGCAAACGGATCACACCAAACATGAACTTGGTCACATATGGAAAAGTGGGTAAAATAGGAATATGAAATCGGGATGAAAATGAACAAACAACATTAAAAAGTTCCTTGTTCTCATAAAAAGAGCTAGTATAAAGAACTCTGTATGCTTGGAATTTTTACAAGAGAACATTCTGAAAATCTAGTCAAAAAGGGCAGTGAGATGGAAGGAAATAGAGCAGTCTTGTTTCTTTTAATTCAATGACTTTAAGGTTGTTGACTATAATACAAATCAAGTCAGAACTGGTAAGCTTTGACATCCTTGATGTTTCTGAAAACCACAGTAAAAAAGAGCCTTTTCTTGCCATTTTCTCATTTACTCAAACATTATTAAGTGTCCCTTACTTGTCTTCAGGTTTATGTGGGAGGCTCCTCTTTAGGCTCCTACCTCGTGAAACCTCAGCACCGACAGAGAAGTCCAAGAGCTGCCTGGACCCCCCTTCTACTTCAAGGCTAATAACGTGGGCCTGCGACTTATGTTCAAAGTAGAAATCTGAGGAGTAAGCTCCGCAAACAGCTTCCCTTCTCCCTGCTTCTTCCCAGCACAGTTCAGCATTATGTATCTCCTGTGATGTTCTTAGAAATACTCTGAGTATCTGCTGATTTCTTAAACACAGCAGAATTTTTTCCCCCATGGTGCTGAAATAACATGTGCTAGGAAACTGGAGAATGAGGAAGCCACTTCTTTTTCAGCCATTCTTTTCTCCCTTCCCTAAACTCATCCTAGATGAAGAAAACATAGTTTGAAAAAGCAGATGTATGTCAGGATCAAGCAGGAGGGAAGAGCCTTTCTCTCCTTTCTGCATCCCAGAGAGCTCCTGAGCCTAAAGAACTATGAAAAAGGAAAGAAGAAAAGACAGCAGGGTATTATCCCACCCCAAAGGCTATCTACTCTGTAGTAAACTTTTGCCTATTTAATCGTTTAGGAAACTTTAAACTCAGGAAAGAAAATTCCATTTATACTTAAATCTTCTCAGTAAGCACTACTCAGTCATCCCTATTTAACGGAGTTCGTTATCTGGTGTTCAGTTCTATGTGGGATTCCTCTTTCCATCGAGAAACAGAAATTGAGTGTAGTAATTAGAATTGAGAGCTAAGTTAAGAAATGTAGATGTAGGCTGAAAGTGAAATATTTTATTGTGCTGGTCAGTAGTACATGAATTATTCAATAAGTAAAACATAAATATCATATAGGCTAGCAAAAAAAGAGAGCACATGTAAGATTAATTTTAGAAATGGATATTTTAGGCCAAATTCAAACCTCTTCTTAATTTCCTCAATAGAAAATTAGTTCTCTATATGAATTTCATTCCTGATAAATTATGTTTTGTGCGCTGCACAAGATTTCCAATGATATGTATTTTATAATCTTGGGTAGGAAACTGAAGGACTTAGAGGCACAGGTAAAGTTCCCCTCTCTTCTAGTTTCAAGTCATGGCTTTGGAAGAAAAAGATATAAGTCAGAAATGAAAGGCTAAGCTAAAAATATAGTCATAAGATGAGGATTTGGTCGTCTGGACCTGACCTATTAGAACGAGGGTCTCAAGATCAGATTCCTCAGAAACCTCTATATTGAGAGGGCAAGAGGAGAAAAAGAAGTCACAGAGAAGGAGCCCCAAGAGATATGCAAGAAGAGTTAAGAGAGTATATCATCTCAGGTGTCAAGGCATTGCAAAGAGTAGGAAGTCAAAGGGGGCAGACAGGCCTTAGGGAATGAAAAATTAGAAAATTACACTGAATTCAACAGCTTGGGGGTCACTTTAAGAGAGTAGCCTCTGTAGAGTAAGACACAAGAGCTGAAGGGATGGAGGATAACGTGCAGAGTGGGAAGCTAGTGATTTATGAGTGTTGATACTGTAATTTCACCTCTCAGGAGGTAGAAGAGACAATGATGATGATAGTGAGAGTAACCACCATTTAGTGGGTACTTGCTGTGGACCAATAACTGTGCTAATTGTTTTATGCTTATTATATACTCATTAATTCAATAAATATTTATTAAGGACCCCTGCCTCCAACAATATCCCAAATTCATCCATTTTTCATCATGCCCACTGTGGTCACACAAGTCTAAATTCCTTCTTTTGCAGTAGTTGAAATTTTCAGTTACAACTTCTGCAAAAGCCTCCATTGCCTCTACCCCACTCTCTCAGTGCATTATCTACAACAGCAGCCAAAGTGTTTAAAGTAAATTAGATCAAATCAAAACCCCTCCAATGACTTAATTTCATTTACATAAAACCCAAACTTCTTCAAAGTCCTGTGTGCTCTGACCCCCACTTTTCTCTCCAACACCATCTCTTACTCGTCTCTTTTTTCCCCAATGCTCTCACCACACTGGCCTTTTTGTCACTTCTTGAACATACCAAATTTATTCCTGCAGATAAAATATTTAGAAGTCAGGGTAAATAAGCAGAGACAGATGGCATGAATGGTACTAAGAAGGCCACAATCCAGAATGATTTCAAGATTTTTTTGACATTCCTTTCCCTAAGGTGGTATTGAAATGTGATGCATAAGATGTCGGCTTCTGACACTGGTTAATCTGGATTCAAATTCTGGCTCTACTACTCATTGGCCATCTGATGTTGGTAACCTACTTAACCTCTCTAAGCCTCAGTTTGAAATAACAAAACCTCTATAAAGAAAACAATGGGAGGTGCCTGTGATGTTACTAAGAATATTAAGTTAGAGAATGTAAATAAAACATTTTGCATATATGCCTTGCTATAAATATTAGCAATAGCATATTTAATGTTATTTAGCCTGAATAATACACTTAATAAATACTGAGCGCAGTTCTGCACTCTATGCTAAACTCTGGGAAAAGGACATTTGCCCTTATGGAGCTTATAGTTTGTATTTTTTAAGGGGGAGGGATTTTTAAATAGTATATGCAATAGAAAAGGAGAAATAAGTTCATGATCAGTTCTCTGATGAAGATGCTATAATGTTCACAGATATTAGAGAAAAAACTGAACTCAGTTTGATTTATCAAGAAACACAATCAATTTTCAAAGGGCAGAAAATTAAGTGAGAAGTTTACTTGATGTTCAAAACCCAATTATCCCTTGAAGACTGCTATGTGACAGGCGCACAGTGCAGAGATGACCAAGAAAAAAGGAGCTCTACTTAAGCAGTTCAAAACATAAGGAGAAAAATCAAAAAATAGTTGCAAAGCAATGTGTCCAGCCAGTGCCATAACAGAGGAAACAAAGGGTAGTATAGGAACCCTGAGGAAGGAGCTTGAGCTGAGTCTTGAAGGACACAGAAGGGCTTCATCAAGTGAGCAAGGCGAGTGGGTTCCCAGCAAAGGGACATATGGTGAGAGTTTGACAAACTGATACTTACAGATGAAGATTAAAATATTTAACAGCCATTATGCAGTGGGTGCCAACTGACACTTGCATTCAATAGCCAATACAGTTGCTCCAATACTGTTACACAAATATGAGCCACGTGCTTGGAGTTGATGGGGCTGCTGGGAAGAGCCACCCTCAGTTGTTTGAGCTTTCCAAAGCTAAGTCTCAGACATCTAAGAGATGAGCCCATCCCTACTACTTCCTCTATGAATTCCTAATCCACAGAATCAGTCAGCACACACACACACACACACACACACACACACACACACACAGTGCAGTTTTATGCCACCAGCTTTAGGGTAGTTTGCTATGCAGCAACTATAACTGAAATACACCACATAACAGACTGGAACACTGTAGAATAACACAACAAAATGGACAGTCCTCAACATAATCTAAGAACACCAGGCAGATTTTAAGCTGGGGAGAGGGTAGGATGAGCTGAGAATATGAATTTTTTTAAGGAACATATGATGAGAAATGAGAAATTACATTTCCCCATGTTAAGAACAATATGGATCAATTATGAGGTTAATGGCATGCCAATAAAGGGACGAGGAATTAGAAAATGAAAAGTGCACCTTGAAAAAAGAATTATTGCATAAAAAGGAGAAACAGTATGAGGGAAAAGAGCTAAATGACTCAAAAGATATCATAGTGTTTTTGAACTCTGCCGGCAGCTTCTAATCTTGTGAAGACTAACTTTCTAGTTAATATCTGTGCAACTTAAGTGATGAAACTCAGTTAAACTGGTCTATTTTTGATAATGTGTTTACAATGATTTTTTAAATCGAGCAACTCTCTACTACGTAAGGTAAATCAGAATCAAATTTTATTTTATTAAAGGAAGACTCCTACGATTCTAGTGGCAAATATTTTGAGGCTTGTCAAAATTATGCTGGCATCAGCACACTTCCAATGAACAATAAAAGAAAAAGGTGTTGGAAAAGAAAGCTTATAATCTACTCATGATGGAAAGATTTTTTGAAATTTTTTTCACAGTGGCCTTCTTGAACAGTAGAGAAGAACATTCTAGCACCCGAAGCTCCTCTATGTGACAATATTTTCTATGTCTATTTGCTAGCTAAAGGACAGTCTAGGGGTAAAATTCTTCATTATTGCTTTGAACCAACTAAAAGTTTCACATTTTGTGAGTTTAATAGGATTGAGAAAATGTCCAAAAATAGGTGTTTATATTTCCAGCATTGCTTATTTCCCCATAAAATGATAGAATAGATTCTTAGCTCAGCCACAATACAGCTTTCCATCTCCCTCTCACTATGACTTGAAAAACTCAATTATCTCAATGTCTGATATGGTCTGGGTCAGTTCTGTAATTATAGCTAAACTCAAAGTTCTAGCAGGTTCTGCAAACAAACACTGATAAATCTAAGGGTAAGGTTAAAGCTTTATTTCTTACTTTAAAAAAATATATATCCACTATTTGGCTGCTGGAAGACCAAAAAAATGGCAAAGACAGGGATTTAAATGACCATACTATAGCCACAAAAATTAAAAACAATTATTTTAATGACATGGTACCCCTGTTCCAGAGTCCACTGATTCTTGTAACTCTTATGTAGCACCAAAATCTATTCTATTCATTAACTTTTTCAGGAAGCTGCTCTCATTCAATTAGGGCTACCAAATAAAATACAAACATTGCATGGGACCTACTTATACTAAAAAATTATTCGTTCTTTATCTGAAATTCTTACATAAATATGCATCCTGTATTTTTGTTTTCTTGGTCCAGCAAGTGCATGGACTAATACTGGAAGGGCTCTTGTCCTTTCCCATGAACCCTCCCCTCCCTCCTGGGGATATCTAGGATTTTGACACTAATCTTATTACCACAGAGCTATACTAGAAGTTCAAACAAGCACAGTCTATGTTACACATATATAAAACCTTCAGTGTCCAGGTTTCATAGAGACCGGGATGTTTCCGGAGCTGTCTAGGTGTTCAACTCCTCCCTCCCCACCCGCCCACACAGACACAGAGATAATAAGCTAATGTTCACCTCATTTTCCCCTCCAACAAGACAGAGTAGATCTTGCAAACAGGAAGAAAAGCCTCTCCTCTATGTCCCAGCACAAGGGCCCTCCTGTGAGCACCGTCTGCTTTATTGGTTGCTTCCCCTTGATAGGCAACGTCATTGTATCATCGAACATCCACATAAATAGACTCATGTTTATTCTGTAATTAAAAGGGAACAGTTTGGGTTACTGGAACAAGTCTCTCCTTGTTGCAATTTTTTGCACACCAGCTGGAGAAGATCTCTGATCTACACTGATCTACACTGGGTCATTTTTCTCCCACTTAGTCCACCAAATCCCCAGCTCAGGCCCACCCCATTGATTAGTACCGTCCTGTATGATACTCTTGTTGCAGTTAGAAGGAATTAACGGTCCTCTAGTCTAAACCCCGTGTTTGACAAACAGGACTCTTGAAGTCCAGAGAGGTGATGTAACACATGGCAACCACAGAGATATTTAGCAGCCTGTACTGGACAAGGCCCCGGGTCTTCCAGCCATTCAGCGTCCTTTCCGGCACCACCTTGTGCCTCCCTCAACAACATACCTTTATCTAAAGCAGAGCTGACAAAGTAGAATCCGAGGAAAACAATTCTTGCTAGGCAGTATTATAGGAAATTGCTTTATAAAACAGACTATTAATTTGATCACTTATAACAAATGACCATGTCCCTTGTGGAATAAATAATAACTCCTTTCTAGAGCAGGGTTAGCAAACTTTTTCCATAAAGAGCCACACACAATCTGTGTGTTTCACTCAAATCTCCTTTTAGGAGAATATAGCTTAAGAGGCTCCAACTGCCACATTTTTCAGTCCACCAGGGGGCATCATTTGCCCCATAACCACATTCTCCTAGGGCTGTTCTCAGCCCATAACTGAATATGGTGGGGGTACTACAGTGGGCCATTTCTGTCTAACATGAGATTACTCTAAAGCAAAGGTTGGAAACTTTTCTATAAAGGTCCAAATACTTAATATTTATATTTTTCCATCCACATGTTCTCTGTTGCAACACTTTAACTCTGCCAGTTAAGCACGAAAGCAGTCATAACCAATATGTATATGAATAGACATGACTGCATCTCAATAAAACTTTAATTACAAAATCAGGTAGCAGGCCAGATTTGTCCCATGGACCAAATAATTTGCCAACCTTAGCTTGAAAGAGCTCAGGGACTACCCCTTGACCTGACAGAACATTTCTCAAAACTATGCATGATCTGAGGCTCTTCCTACTCAGTCTCTCCCTCCGTCTCTCCTTTCACTTCTCTCAGACCTGTCCACTCCTGCTCTCTACCTACTCCTCCTCCTTTCAGTTCTTATTCTTCACAGGTATTTCACTCAATAAAGTCTCTTGCATATATCATTCCATGTTGGTATCTGCTACTTTGAAGACGCAACTGGCATTCCTTGTATTTATTTTAAATGTGATTGGCTGCCAGTAGATTCTGTGTAACTAAGTTAGGAATAAAATGAGACACAAAGTAAAAATTGCTGCATTGGTCCCATTCAAGAAAAAAAAGGTAACTAAAAATAAAATAGTATATATAAGTTAAACATACTATAAGGTGGGAAAAAGGGAGAGAGTATAATGTAATAGAAATTATAAAGGACTGCCCTCAAAAGATCTGGAACAAGCTCTTGCTTTGCCATTTTCTAGCCCTATGGCCTTCACTCTTTAAACTCATCTCAGAAATGGCTTCATCCCACATTGCCTGCCTCACAGGATTGTCAAAAGCAAATCACTAGCATTCAAGTCATCACCTGTGTTTGTTATCACATTTGAATCGCTGCACCTCTTTTTATCCCTAGTTAAAGCCACATCATTTCATTGACGAGTTGAATTTTTTATTTTATAGGAAATACAAGGTTATCCCCTGCAGAGGTGTAACAAAGCCTACGCACACTTCAAATAAGTTATCCTGGCCGGCCATTGGCCTTAGTTGGAATATGATGATAATGCAGCCAATGTTGCAAACTTGATCCCATCACTGACCAATTCACTTTGAACTGAGGACAAACAAGGCATGTCTCACCTGTGTCAATAGGCCTGCTTCCAAAAGGAACAGATAAACCATCACCATTTACAGAAATAAATACTCAAATTTCATCTTTATTTCTACACTGAACTAATAATGCCTCTTTTAATCTACCAGACTCAAACCAAAAATTTCTCAATGGCCCTTCCAGACTGAAATGGACTGGTATGAGTTACCCTTGATATGAAAGGAGGCAAGAGAAATAACTGAAAATATCCTCAAGTTTGGGTTTATTAGAGAGAGAGGTACAGAAGACAACAACCAGATTCATTCTGTACCTGTGTGATTTTCAACAGTCAACATTAGTGTATTGGTGCAGGATATGTAAGATAACTCGTCTGTCAAGAGATTGGAGTAACAATAACAGACTCAAGGACTCAAAGTGTAGAAAGAATCATAAGAAAGGAGAAAGGTAAAAGGCAAGAAAAGGCTTTCAAGAATACATACTAAATTGTGAGAAATAAATGTAAATATATAAATCAGTCACAAAGTTTACTTATCATTTATTCAAAAATATTAAGCACCTACTGTGTGCTAGCCACTGCTCAAGATACAGAGATGTTGGGGTGACCAAGATAGGCAAGAGTCTGCTTACATTTTATCACGAGAAGACAGCCCAAAAAAGCAACCCATACTTAATTATTACTTTTAGAGGTTGATAACAGCTAAGAAAATAAACCCAAGTAAAATAAGGCAGAGAGAGGAAAGGCTGATTTGGATAATGTGATTGGGAAGGTCTCCCAGAAGAAGTCACTTTTAACCTAGAAGCAAATGAAGAGAAGATGACAGCCACAGGACGCCTGGGGAAAGGGGTTTGTATATAAAAGAAATTGTAAGTGCAAAGGCCCTGAGGCAGGGACAAGCCCAGGAACAGAAAGAAGGCCTGTCTGCCTCGAGCTTAGTGAACCAAAAAAGTAGTGCGAAATAAAGTCACAGAGGTAGGCAGTGGCCAGATCAGGCTTTTGAGGTCATGATAACGAGCTCAGATTATTCCAAGTGAAATGGGAAACCATTGGAGACTTTTATCGTCAGATTAATAGATGGAGATAAGCAGATCCACCAAAATGACTCCTTAAAGGTATAGATGTTGCCTTGCTTACTCCTCCATCCCCTTGATAACTAGTCAGTGCTTAAAACACATGGTGCGTTCTCATTAACGCACATTGCATTGAATTGAGAAAAACAATTTGTGTCCATCTTTCACTGATCCTTATGAGCCCCATAAGGGATATAATTTAAAAAATAATAATAATTCCAGTGATGAGAAAAATATCTGGTATTGTAATTTTCAGAAATACTTGTGAATGAATGAATGAATGAACCAGATACTGAAATTGGAGAGTGGAAGACACAGTTGCTAGACTGATTTCATCCTGGGGAGAGAAGTTACTTTCAGGACCCACTATAGCTAAGGAACAATTTTGAAAGAGAAAGGGAGCCGCTGTAAATCATATTAGGACAACAGGTGTGAAGTGGGACTATCTTGAGCACTCCAGAACATATGGTCACCCTGAATACAGTTTTTATTAAATCTCCCCAAATCATCAACACTATCCACAGCTCCAGACTTGCAAGAAAAGTCTGATGATTATTTTCTTAACTTACTTTGTTTTCAAACCAAGCTAACAAGAAGAACATTAATGTTAGAGATTAACATGTAGATAAAACAGGTAGATTCTTCTCACTTCTTCCATGGAGATAGCAATGTGCTATTTTTCCCCCAAACTATTGTTTATTGATATATTAACCCAATCACAAAGTCAAGAATCATGGCATACTGTTCATAAAGTTATTTCACAATTGTTAATGCCTTTGAAATCAAGCCACCAGTCTAGTTGTTTTTATTTTCTCCTTTTAAGCCTCTGATCTCTCATTTTCAGGCAATACATTGTGGTTTATGGTTGGTTGGTTGGTTGGTTGGTTGGTTTGCATTCCCTTTGATGAAGGCAGTGGTATAATATAGCACTTTATTATACTTTGCTTTCAAACATGAGTGATTTTCCCACTGTTTTGTCAGTTTTGGGAATGAGAAAATAGGTTTTGTCTAAACAAGTTCTCTAATAGTTATCCTGGTAGGCAGGATCCCTAGAATCATATTTATTTGCTTAAGTTTACTTCTCAGCTAAATTGCCAGAAAGCCTTGGCTTGTCAGAACAGGGCCTGAGTGAAAGGAAAGCTATGAAAGGGAAAACTAAAATGATAGGTTGAAGTTTCCTATTTGAGTTTGCAGTTTCCTCTATATTATTCTAAAGACTGGCATGGATCAGGGTGCAGCTTGAGGAATGGGAGATGCTAGAGAGTATGCCTACCTGGCGCAGCCTCTCAGAAGCTTGTTAACTTGAATTCCAATGCTGTAAGTTCAGCTTCACAAAGTAATGTGACTACCGAGGAATGTGGGGTTTCCCAAAGGAGCTGGGAAAAGGCCACAGTTGTCCTCTAGTTACACACAGCAGGAGACACCTGTTAATTCTCTGTGTCAGTTCTGTAGAAATGGAAACCAATCATGTCCTGAAAGTGACCCCATCATTTCTACCCTAAGCATGACAAGATTCGTTCTGTTTGGGGACATTTGCAATAGCTGATTCCTCTACCTGAAACATCTTCCCCCAAATCTTCATGTGGCTGACTCCCTTTCTCCATTCAGGTCAGATTTTATCTCCATTGAGCAGCCTTTCCCAACATTATTCCCACTCATTACCCTGTTTTTTTTTTTTGTTAGTAGCACATGTGTCTGTTCCCTTACATGTCTATGCATGAACCCCATGTTCTCTTCACCTTGCCCCAAACATTCACACACTCCCAACTTAGCTCTCCAAAGCAGGAAACTTATCTGTTTTGTTCACTCTTATAACCCTAATGTCTGGAGCACTGCCTGGCACAGGGTTGTGCACAGTAAAACTTAGATAAATGATAAATGAATAAATGTATGTCCTTCAGGGTCAACGTACTGAGACCTTCTCCAATAGGTATCCCAGGTCCCTTCTTACTAGAGGACCTGCTAGCTGCTACAATCACTCTGGCACTGAAGCACTAACTATCTTGAATTATGACCTACCTAGTTTCATATGTCCTTGTCCTATCTTTAAATAGCTAGCTAACTCATGGGCAACTCAAGACCACATGCTGTGTCTGGCCTTCCAATGTCACATTATGTTTGGGTGCTGAAGTAACTACTTCCCTTTCTATATTGTGTTTCATGTACACCCAAACCACTTCTGATTCAACTATGTACACTTGCATCCAGCAATAGAGCTAACCAGGTTAGAGTGCTAACTATATGTCTGTTGAACCACACTTATATTCCTTTAATCACTTGTGCAGTGTATGGTTTAAATATCTGTTCCCTCCAAAATGTATGTTGAAATCTAATTGCCATCTTAACAGTATTAAGAGGTGGGGTCTTTTAGAGATGAGTTGGCCATTGAGGGCTCCACACTCGTCAGTGTGATTCATGCTGTTATGAATGGCAAGTCCAGACCCTTTGCCCTTCTACCTTCTTTTTTTTTTTAGAGAGAGAGCCTTGCTCTATTGCTGAGGCTAGAGTACAGTGGCACAATCTCAGCTCACTGCAACCTCTGCCTCCCAGGTTCAAGTGATTCTTCTGTCTCAGCCTCCCAAGTAGCTGGGACTACAGGTGCACACCACTACACCTAATTTTTGTATTTTTAGTAGAGATGGGGTTTCTCGGGGCTAGTCTTGGACTCCTGACCTCAGGTAATCTGCCCACTTTGGCCTCCCTTCTTTGGATTACAGGCATATAAGTGCTGAGATTACAGGCATTAGCCACTGCACCCGGACTGCCCTTCCACCTTCTGCCAGGTGATGACACAGCAAGAAGGACCTCACAGATGCTAGCACCTTGATCTTGGACTTCTCAGCCTCCAGAACTGTGAGAAAATAAATTTCTCTTCATTATAAATTACTCAGTCTCAGGTATTTTGTGATAGCAGCACAAAATGGACTGAAACACTCAGCATGGTTGATAGTAATGCTTCTGAAAGAAATATTCTTATCGCACTCCAAAATAATCCATTGTCTTCTAATTGAGAAAATCAAGAAGAGGTATTATACAATAAGAAAGCAAAGAAATGGTATTTTCCTTGAGAAGCTCTAAAGTTAAATATGAGTCTAATAAAACCGGTCTTTAATGGCATTCATTTATTCAGGATCGATTAAAGTCCTTTATTCTCTCATAGATAACAAAAGCAAGTAAAATTTTCTCATCTGGCAGGCTGTCTGTCATAGGCCCCTTGCAGTCCCACATCCAATTGCGATGTGTGCTTACCAAGAGTATAATATATTTGTTCCCAAATCCTTTTTTTGCCAGTTATTATTATAATGGAACAATTTAATTAAACATTTGGTAAATTTATAAAATATGAATGAGAAAAAAAGAATTTTATTTACATAAAAGATTAAGAACACTCAATAAATATCTTTTAAAATCTCTGTTCAATTTAATCCAGTGAGATAATTATAAATAATCAAGGAAATTTTGTAAGAGTCTAGAATTCTGCCCTCAAACTGTTTCACAAATGTCTTTAAGTTCTCCAATTGAAAGAAATTGGAACTGGAAATTACAGGACATGTATTTTGGGTATGGGTGTTTCAAAAAAATAAAACTATACTAAATAGCCTTAACCCTGCATCAAAAGATGGCAGGTGAATATTCATGCATATGGTGATCAAATAAAATATTTAAGATATGTGCATGTCATTTTCTGGTATCCTCCACATTAACAGGCTTTTTGATCATTTTCCTAACTAGCAGTACTAAACACAGTTTACATTAATATTTTTTGATTATATGCAACAGGGATCAACTCTGTCCACTTAAGTCCAAAAAAATGAATTGATTGGAAGAAAATGGATTACTCATCAAATCAAAAGAAAACCTGACAACTAGGCTTTAGAAATGACAGAAACCAGGAAATTTTCAGTGATCTGGAGAGAAGCACCTACAGAATAGTATAGTCAGAGAGACATTGAGATGATTATTCAGTCCTAGCCATTTTGTCTATATTCTAGATACAAATTTTAAGGTGAGAAACATTGCTAATCTTAAATTGCATGTATTTTTCCACCCCTTGGAATGGGAAGGTCAGATATATCGACTAAGAATCCAACTCATATTGCATGCGATGGAGAAAACTAATTATCCAAAGGTAATGGAGGTGCTAGTATTGGAAGGGGAAATGCATTCTGGGAAGACAAATACATCAAAAGTCCAGTGGTTAAACATCTATTCAATGGCAGATGAGAGGAAAGACATTCTTTAATGCGCTCCATGGTAGTTCCCCAGAATTATTTCTTTCATGCAACAAATAGTTACTGAGCAGGTTCTCTGTGCCAGGCACTGTGCTGTCAGGGATCTAATATAAAGACATAGTCCTTGCCCTCCCAGAGTTTACAAGCCAGTAGAAGAGTGTCCTGAATCAACAGACATTACGATGTAATGTGGTGGAGATGTTCAAGATAAGGAATGAAACCCCTGGGAAGAGCACTCCTAACCCAGCCTGGAGATCTCAAGGAAGGCTTCCCAGAGGAGCTAAGATGTGAACTGAACCTTGTGGCTGTTTTGGAAGGATGAGGCTATATTCCAGATGGAGGGGATACAGGAAAAGCCAAAGTAATAAATGTTATGAAATAAAATAAAGCATAGAGAGAAGATAGAGAATGCTCAGTTAATGGGGGAGAGGGCTACTTATTTCAGGTAAGGTGGTCAGGGAAAATCTCACTAAGAAAGGGATATTTGAGCTGTTGCCTAACAAGGCTGAGGAAGTGAGCCATGTAGGTATCTCTGGGAAGTGCTCTAGGTAAAAATAGCAGGAAAAGTACTGAGGTAGGATCATGCCTGGAAATTTCTACTTGGCTCTCCGTTGTCAATTCAACTCGTATAAAACTGGGCTCATTGTCTCTCCTCTATGCCATCCCACAAACTTGTTCCTCTTCCAAGGTTCCCTGGTTCCCTGGTTTAATAAATGCCACCAAAGCTAATCAATCCAGCAATCTAAGAGTGATTCTTGACTATCTCCTCTTTCTCCCTTCCATTATCTAATACTTACCAATCCTAGTTTATCTACCTTCTAAATTTCTCTCAAATCTGTTCATATCTCCCTTTGTCCACACCCTTGTCAAAGCCACCATCATTGTTCTCTTGGATGTTGCAATGGACATCATAATTACTCTCACTACCCCCTTCCAATTCACACAGCAGCCAGGATGCATTTTCAAAGATGCAGACTAGATCATGTCAATTACTTGTAAAAACAATGCAAATTAGAAACTCTAATGGCTTTTCATTGCCTATAGGATTAAATTCCAAATCTATGACATGGTTTATGAGAATATTTGGCACCTCCTGCCTTTTCAAACCCATCTCGTGCCACATCCTTCCCTGTTCACAATGGTCTACATTAAATTTACAGTCTGTCAAACATACCACATTCTGTTTCACTTTTAAGGCTGTAATGTGTTCTTCTCTGTGCCAGAACTTTCTCCTCACTTATGGCAGCACCATCACCTTCACCTAGACAAGTCTTCTTTATACTGTAAGACTTAAGCTTAAACAAGTCCTTCTGGGAGTCTCTGGTCACTCTCACTACATTCTGTATTTTTCCTCTCACAATACTCATCACATGAGGCTGTACACTACTGTACTTATGTGAACCATGTGGTAGGTTTCTGTCTTTACAGTCTTACAGGATGCTCCCTTGAGGAACAGAACCCCAGGAAACTGTTCTCTATTTTGATCATGGTTTGCAGATTCCTCCTCCTCTGCAGTTCACATCAGAAGTCCTAATTGTGACCATGGATGACCATGAAAGGAGAAGCTTCCTGATACTTGCTTCTGACACTACTTCATTACCCAGTATCCTTATGGAAGTTCAAGGAGTTCCTTTCTGTAGAGTTCAGGCAGTTTTTCAAAGTCAAACAGAGTTGGGTTGGGGTGGTAAGACAGAATAATAGTCTTTTAACTCTGCTCATTCCTGAACTCACTTGTCTGCAATGAGAAAGGCCTTGCTTCCTAGTATTTAGGAACTCTTCCACATGTATGATCCCTTGTTCCTCAACACTTTCCCTCTGTCTTCAAAATTCATAGTCCTTTCCTACTTATGCATTTCCTAACTAGTGTTTCCAACTTCTCCACCTTTCCCCCGGATGCTTCACCCCTGTCTATAGAAGTAACCAACTCTTAGGTCTCCAATCCCTTCTTGTATCCTACATACTGAATATCAATGTTCTTTCTTCTCTGCCTAGTTCTTCTGGTTCTTCAATGTAGAGGGAGATTCTGATACTGTGAATGGTGAGAAAACAATGATTGCCCCTATTGCAGCTATTTTTCCATGGAAAATCCATTATCCAACACTGTCCAAAAGATAACTTTTCTTTGGAAAATTTTCCACTTGCAGGACTTAAACTTGGACTTAAATATCACATTAAAATTTCAAGCTAAATTAACAAAAGAATAGAAACAGACTAAAATTCCAAACCAGAAGAGAGAAAAAAGTTGAATGCACAAAGTATACTTAATCATTTTTTAAAAGAAGAAAATAGAAAAGAACATAATCTTCATAACCTTAAATTTACCAGTGGATTTTTAGATATGACACCAAAAGCATAAGTAACAGAGGAAAAAAGGAAAGATAAATTGAACCTCATCAACATTAAAAAGTTTTGTATATCAAAAGATATTATCATGAAAGTAAAAACACAACCTACAGAATGAGAGAAAATATTTGCATACCATGTTTCTAATAAAGGTCTAGTACCCAGAATACACAAAGAACTCTTATAATTCAACAACAAAAAGACAAACAGCTCAATATAAAAAATGGGCAAAGGTTTTGAATGGATGTGTCTCCAAAGAAAATATACAAACGGCCAACAAGCACATGAACAGATGTTCAACATCATTTGCACTTGGGAAATGCAAAATGGAGATACCAGTTCACAGTTACTAGGTGGCTATAACTGAAAAATAAAAAATAACAAGTGGCCTTTGGGACTCCTTTTGCATCTATTGAAGTACAGAGTCAGAAAAACAAATAAATTATAACCTTATACATAGTTACTGGAAATGTAAAATAGTACAGCTGCTGTAGAAAACAGCTTGACATTTCCTCAAATGTCGAACATGGCATTACCATATTACTCAGCAATTCCACTCCTAAGGATATACCCAAAAGAATTGAAAACAGGTATGCAAGCAAATACTTGTACATGTAACTTCATAGAAGTACTATTCCCAATAATCAAACTGTAGAAATAATCCAAATGTCCACCAACAGATGAATGAATATGAAACCACCATCACAAAATTACAACTGAGAAAATTATTACAGTGAGAGAGATCTGGCCTAGCCAACTCCATCTTGTTTCCACCCTCCAAGCTGTCCTGCTGAGGACTAAACTGCCTCTGTAGGACTAACACAGTAGCCATAAGATTAGAAATTATGGTTTAGGTGTCATGCAGCTAGAGGCTACAAAATTCTGATCCTCCCCAGATTGCTCCTGGAGGGGATAACATCACTACTGTAAAACATAACATCAGTGCTAGAGATATTTTGCAGACCCTGCATTGATGGATCAGCTGGCACCACCCAGGTCAATAAACTGGCTCATCTGGTCTTGTAGTCCGCACCCAGGAAATGACTCATTGCAAGAGGATAGCTTCAACACCCTATCATTTCACCTCTGACCCAACCAGTCAGCACTACTGACTCATTGGCCCCTACCCACCAAATTGTCCTTAAAACCCCAAATCCTGAACTCTTGAGGTGGTTGATTTCAGTAATAATAAAACTCTGGTCTCCTGTGTAGCTGACTCTACATGAATTATTTCTTCTCTATTGCAGTTTCCCTGTCTTGATAAATTGACTCTGTCTAGGCAGTGGGCAAGGTGAACCCACTAGGTGGTTACAGATAAACAAAATGTAGCATATATATATACGCACATATATACACACACACTCACATGTAGTCATATATGACTATATATAGTCATATATATGTCATATATATATATATAAAAAAGAATGAAGTACTGCTACCCATTATAACATGGATGAAACTCAAAAACATGCTAAGTGAAATAAACCAGACACAAAGTCACAGATCGCATGATACCATTAAATGAAATAACTATAATAGGCCACAAAGACAAAAAGCAGATTGGTGGTTGACAGAGGCTGGGGGAAAGAGCAAGTGGAGAGTGACTGACTAATGGGTATGGAGTTTTCTTTTGGAATGACAAAATGTTTTAGAACTTACTATAGGTGGTAGTTGCACAACATTGTGAATGAAGTAAATGTCACCAAGTTGTCTAGGAGACATTGGTGAATCCTTATATACGTAAAAAAGCATTGCAAAATGTAATGTAATATGTAATCAAAGATCAGTGATAATTTTATTATTAATTGATAATTATTATTAATCTCTTGTACCATATTATACTAATGTTTGTATCTTATATTAATTCTCCTATTATTCAAAAAAAACACTTAAAATGTGAAAGCTTTAAATTAAAAATACTGCACTTCTTTCTCCCACTACTTCAAGCCTATCACCATTTACTGGGAGTCCTGAATGACCCACACTAGGAACTGCTACTCTTTTTTTTTTTTTTTTTTTTTTTTTTGAGATGGAGTCTCACTCTGTCGCCCAGGCTGGAGTGCCGTGGCCAGGTCTCAGCTCAATGCAAGCTCCGCCTCCCAGGTTTACGCCATTCTCCTGCCTCAGCCTCTGGAGTAGCTCAGACGCCCGCCACCTCGCCTGGGTAGTTTTCTGTATTTTTTTTTTTTTTAGGAGAGATGGAGTTTCACCATGTTAGCCAGGATAGTCTCGATCTCCTGACCTCGTGATCTGCCCGTCTCAGCCTCCCAAAGTACTGGGATTACAGGCTTGAGATTGCTACTCATTGAACTGTGCTATCTTTTAAGACTTAGGCCATCACTTCTCTGAGCTGACAACGGGAAGGAACTTGGGACCAAATAGCTCAAAGAATATTTTCAAACTGTTTCCCTTTAGAGAGTTCTAGATGAAATGACATTTTCTAGCTAGTAGAAATGACAGATGATTACCAGGGTTAAAACATTTAGATTCTTGCTTTCCCCAAATGCAGTTTTACTTCTGGCTTTTCCCAAATGCAATGAAAATCGAGTTGAATTAGTCTTTACACAAACTGGGAAATATAGCCTCCACCTTAATATTAAATTATATTAAAGAAAAAACTGTTAGCAGGTTTCTTTTGAGCTTTTCCATTTTACATTTATTAAATGAACTAGAGTAGTAATTTTACTTCATGGGAAATACCATAATTATGATAGAAAAAGTTGTCTGGGAAATTGGGTTAAACTTGAGCTATAAAAATCAGAACAATTTTGACTCTCAAACTCTAGATCATCAAAGCATTTCCCTACAACAGCTAAAACTTCAAAATATTTTCAAATTTGCTACCAAAAACTCAAGAAATGCTAACGGTTAAAAAATCAACATTGAAATATTTATGCTAACACATCTCTGGTTAAGATATGAAAGCAGGAGAGATGGAAAAATTCATCAAAGTGCAATTTTAAACATGATAAAAGAAAGTCAGGCTACCCAATTCTAACTAAATATAGAGAAATTAAACTCACCTCGTTTTGTACCTATTTTTAGAGCAAAGAGACCTTGCTAGATGGGAAAAAAAAAAAAAGTATGTCTAACACTATTTTTTTTTTATTACAGTTTAAGTTATGGGATACACATGCAAGAACATGCAGGTTTGTTACATAGGTATACACATGCCATGGTGGTTTGCTGCACCCATTAACTCATCACCTACATTAGGTATTTCTCCTAATGCTATCCCTTCCGTAGCCCCCCACCCCCCAACAGGCCCCTGTGTGTGATGTTCCCCTCCCTGTGTCCATGTGTTCTCATTGTTCAACTCCCACTTATGAGTGAGAATATAGGGTGTTTTGTTTTCTGTTCCTGTGCAGGAAACTCACACAGTTTGCTGAGAAAGATGGTTTCCAGCTTCATCCATGTCCCTGCAAAGGACATGAACTCATCCTTTTTTTGGCTGCATAGTGTATATGTGCCACATTTTCTTTATCCAGTCTATCATTGATGGCCATTTGCATTGGTTCCAAGTCCTTGCTATTGTGAACAGTACTGCAATAAACACATGTGTGCATGTGTCTTTATAGTAGAATGATTTATAATCTTTTGGGTATATACCCAGTAATGGGATTGCTGGGTCAAATGGTATTTCTGGTTCTAGATCCTTGAGGAATTACCACACTGTCTTGCACAATGGTTGAACTAGTTTACACTCCCACCAACAGTGTAAAAGCATTCCTGTTGCTCCACATCCTCTCCAGCATCTGATGTTTCCAGACTTTTTAATGGAGTTGTTTTTTTCTTGTAAATTTGTTTAAGTTCCTTGTAGATTCTGGACATTAGCCCTTTGTCACATGGATAAATTGCCAAAATTTTCTCTCATTCTGTAAGTTGCCTGATCACTCTGATGATAGTTACTTTTGCTGTGCAGAAGCTCTTTAGTTTAATTGGATCCCATTTGTCAACTTTGGCTTTTGTTGCCATTGCTTTTGGTGTTTTGGTCATGAAGTCTTTGCCCATGCCTATGTCCTGAATGGTATTGCCTAGGTTTTCTTCTAGGGTTTTTAGGGTTTTAGATCTTAGGTTTAAGTCTTTAATCCATCTTGAGTTAATTTTTGTATAAGGTGTAAGGAAGGGGTCCAGTTTCAGTTTTCTGCATATGGCTAGCCAGTATTCCTAACACCATTTATTAAATAGGGAATCCTTTCCTCGTTGCTTGTTTTTGTCAGGTTTGTCAAAGATCAGATGGTTGTAGATGTGTGGTGTTATTTTTGAGGTCTCTTTTCTGTTCCATTGGTCTATGTATCTATTTGGTACCAGTACCATGGTGTTTTGGTTACTGTAGCCTTGTAGTATAGTTCAAAGTCAGGTAGTATGATGCCTCCAGCTTTGTTCTTTTTGCTTAGGATTGTCTTGGCTATACGGGCCCTTTTTTTGGTTCCATATGAAATTTAAAGTAGTTTTTTCTAATTCTGTGAAGAAAGTCAATGGTAGCTTGATGAGGATGGCACTGAATCTATAAATTACTTTGGGCAGTATGGCCACTTTCACAATATTGATTCTTCCTATCCATGAGCATGGAATGTTTATCCATTTGTTTGTGTCCTCTCTTACTTCCTTGAGTAGTGGTTTGTAGTTCTCCTTGAAGAGGTCCTTCACATCCCTTGTAAGTTGGATTCCTAGGTATTTTATTCTCTTTGAAGCAATTGTGAATGGGAGTTCACTCATGATTTGGCTCTCTGTTTGTCTGTTATTGGTGTATAGGAATGCTTGTGATTTTTGCACATTGATTTTGTATCCTGAGACTTTGCTGAAGTTGCTTATCAGCTTAAGGAT
>NW_016805440.1:239792-254338 GCF_001698545.2 Rhinopithecus bieti | reverse complement strand
AAAAATTAGCTCCTGGATTCAAGTGATTTTTTTTTGAAGGGTTTTTCATATCTCTGTCTCCTTCAGTTCTGCTCTGATCTTAGTTATTTCTTGTCTTCCTCTAGATTTTGAAATTGTTTGCTCTTGCTTCTCTAGTTCTTTTAATTGTGACATTAGGGTGTCAATTTTAGATCTTTCCTGCTTTCTCCTGTGGGCATTTAGCACTATAAATTTCCCTCTAAACACTGCTTTAGCTGTGTCCCAGAGATTCTGATACATTGTGTCTTTGTTCTTATTGGTTTCAAAGAACTTATTTATTTCTGCCTTAATTTTGTTATTTACCCAGTCATCATTCAGGGGCAGGTTGTTCAGTTTCCATGTAGTTGTGCAGTTTTGAGTGAGTTTCTTAATCTTGAGTTCTAATTTGATTGCACGGTGGTCTGAGAGACTGTTTGTTATTATTTCCGTTCTTTTGCATTTGTTGAGGAGTGTTTTATTTCCCATTATGTGGTCCATTTTAGAATAAGTGTGATGTTGTGCTGAGAAGAATGTATATTCTGTTGATCTGGGGTGGAGAGTTCTGTAGATGTCTGTTAGGTCTGCTTGATCCAGAGCTGAGTTCAAGTCGTGAATATCCTGGTTCATTTTCTGTCTTGTTGCTCTAATATTGACAGTGGGGTGTTAAAGTCTCCCACTATTATTGTGTGGGAGTCTAAGTCTCTTTGTAGGGCTCTAAGAACTTGCTTTATAAATCTTGGTGCTCCTGTACTGGGTGCATATATATTTAGGATAGTTAGCTCTTCTTGTTGAATTCATCCCTTTACCATTATGTAATGCCTTTCTTTGTCTTTTTGATCTTTGTTGGTTTAACGTCTGTTTTTTCAGAGACTATGATTGAAACCCCTGTTTTTTTTTCTTCTGCTTTCCATTTGCTTGGCAGATCTTCCTCCACCCCTTTATTTTGATCCTATGTGTGTCTTTGCACTTGAGATGGGTCTCCTGAATACAGCACACCAATGGGTCTTGACTCTTTATCCAATTTGCCAGTCTGTGTCTTTTAATTGGGGCATTTAGCCCTTTCACATTTAAGGGTAATATTGTTATGTGTGAATTTCATCCTGTCATTATGATGCTAGCTGGTTATTTTGCCCATTAGTTGATGCAGTTTCTTCATAGTGTTGATGATCTTTACAATTTGGTATGTTTTTGCAGTGGCTGGTATGGATTTTTCCTTTGCATATTTAGTGCTTCCTTCAGGAGGAGCTCTTATAAGGCAGGCCTGATGGTGACAACATCTTTCAGCATTTACCTGTCTGTAAAGGATTTTATTTCTTCTTTGCTTATGAAGCTTAGTTTGGCTGGATACAAAGTTCTGGCTTGAAAAATTCTTTTACATAAGAATACTGAATATTGGTCCCCACTCTCTTCTAGCTTGTAAGGTTTCTGCAGAGATACCCACTGTTAGTCTGATTAGCTGCCTTTTGTGGGTAACCTGATCTTTCTCTCTGGCTGCCCTTGTTTTCCTTCATTTCAAACTTGGCGAAGCTAACTATTATGTGTCTTTGGGTTGCCCTTTTCAAGGAGTATCACTGTGGTGTTCTCTGTATTTCCTGAATTTGAATGTTGGCCTGTCTTCCTAGGTTGGGGAAGTTCTCCTGGATAATATCCTGAAGAGTGTTTTCCAACTTGGTTCCATTCTCCTTGTCACTTTCAGGTACACCAATCAAACATAGGTTTGGTCTTTTCACAAAGTCTCATATTTCTTGAAGGCTTTCTTCATTCCTTTTAATTCTTTTTTCTCTAATCTTGTCTTCATGCTTTTTTTCATTAAGTTGATCTTCAATCTCTGATATCCTTTCTTCCACTTCATCGATTCAGCTATTGATACTCATGTATGCTTCACAAAGTTTTTGTGCTGTGTTTTTCAGCTCCATCAGGTCATTTTTGTTCTTCTCTAAACTGGTTATTCTAGTGAGCAATTCCTCTAACCTTTTTTCAAGGTTCTTAGCTTCCTTGCATTGGGTTGGAACATGCTCCTTTAGCTCGGAGGAGTTTGTTATTACCCACCTTCTGAAGCCTACTTCTGTCAGTTCATCAAACTCATTCTCCATCCAGTTTTGTCCCCTTGCTGGTGAGGAGTTGTGATCCTTTGGAGGAGAAGAGGCTTCTGATTTTTGGAATTTTCACCCTTTTTGTCCTGGTTTTCCCTCATCTTCGTGGTTTTATCTACTTTTGGTTGTTCATGTTAGTGACCTTCAGATGGGGTTTCTGTGTGGATGTCCTTTTTGTTGATGTTGATGCTATCCCTTTCTATTTGTTAGTTTTCCTTCTAACAGGCCCCTCTGATACAGGTCTGCTGGAGTTTACTGGAGGTCCACTCCAGACTCTGTTTGCCTGGGTGTCACCAGCAGGGGCTGACAACAGCAAAGATTGCTGCCTGTTCCTTCCTCTGGAAGCTTCGTCCCCTAAAGAGGCACCCACCAGGTGCCAGCTGGAGCTCTCCTGTATGAGGTGTCTCCCAGTCAGGAGGCATGGGGGTCAGGGACCCACTTGACGAGGCAGTATATCCCTTAGCAGAGCTCAAGCACTGTGCTGAGAGATCCGCTGCTTTCTTTAGAGCCAGCAAGCAGGAACGTTTAAGCCTGCTGAAGCTATGCCCACAGCCACCCCTTCCCCCAGGTGTTCTATCTCAGGGAGATGGGCGTTTCATCTATAAGCCCCTGACTGGGGCTGCTGCCTTTCTTTCAGAGATGCCGCCTTTCTTTCAGAGATGCCCTGCTCAAAGAGGAATCTAGAGAGGTAGTGTGGCTACAGAGGCTTTGTTGAGCTGCGGTGGGCTCCACCCAGTCAAACTTCCTGGCAGCTTTGTTTACACTCAGTTGGAAATGCAGAAATTACCCACCTTCTGTGTTGATCTCACTGGGAGCTGCAGACGGGAGCTGTTCCTATTCAGTCTCCCTCTTGGCAGCTCTTCAGACTAGAAGCCATGTCTCAGGCAGCAGTGAGGCCAGATAGTAGATTCTTGTGTGGCTACCCCCACTATTTTTATTACATGGCTACAGAGCTATTTCATTATTCAACAAAATGCAATCAAACCTTCTGTCAGTAAATGGAAATATGTGGATCCTAAAATAGAGGATTTTGCTCCCCACACTCAGTCTAATGAAGCTAGCAGTTCAAAAATCCAAAAATTATAAAGTGAAATGCTCCCTCCTCTTCTGATGATATTCCTGAACTCCAATTGACAGTGCTGGGCCCAAGGTCCTTGTCCATCCAATGGTTTGATGAAAAATCACTGACATGAGGCAGATTGATTAGTTGGAGAAAAGATACAAAAATTTATTTAATGTGCATACATGGGAGCCTTCACAATGAAGACCCGACCTTGCAATGAGGTACAGAAACTTACAGAAAGAGTGAGGGGTTGGATGGACAGAACAGGTTACAGGAAAGGGAGAAGAGGAATTCTACTAATCAGCAATAAATGATTACTAGGGAGAATGATTGGATCCAGGGAATGAGAAATTAACTTGCAAATATTTCTCTTTGAAATCTCAATGATCCTTGGAGACAGTCATTATCTTGAAAAAAAAGATAATGTTCAGAAAACATTACATGTTCAGGTGTAGTTTCATTCTTGGTCATCTTTTCTGTAATGGCCAGAGAGGGAACAAAAATAATTGTTCTCCTTTGTGGGTCAGATCTTAGGCAGACAAAGGAACTTCAACATCTAAGAGAGGTCATAGAGACCTTGAAGTCTTCTTCAATGCAGCATGTCAAAAATGCCATATTTGGGGGTATTGTTTCTGAGCCCCAACAACAGCCTTTGTAGGAGAACAGAATATGCCACCCTAAATTATGCCTTTTTGGCATAAGGGTTATTCTGAGCTGATTATTTTGAGAAATGGCAGACAAGTGAGAAACTCTGAAAACAGAGTTAAAGCTACCCTTTTTGTAAGGGAAATTAACATCTATACCCAAAAAACTCAATTTGTAAAGCTCTCTCTCTCTCTCTTTCTCTCTCCCTGCCCCCCAACCCCTAGCCAAGAAGAGATGTATGATCATAAATCATTTGAGACACACTTAAATCTGTATAACAAACTTTTCTCTTATTTACTATGCTTTTCCCATACCCTTCTTTGTTTCAGTGGTAGATTGTCTGTAAGCCCAAGTCTAAACCATCTCTTTGAGATTTAGTAATTTCTCTAGATAGCTCCCATGTATACATGAGGTTACATGTTAATAAATTCTTATCAATCTGTCTTCTGTTGTAAGGGCCCATTCAACTAAAAACTATGAAAGTAAAGAGAACATTCTTTTCCTCTCCTACACCTTAAATAGGGAACATATGACTAAAATATTCAGTCAAAAGAATTTTCTGAATTGATGCTGAGTTTCTGTCAAGAAAATTTGTGGATACCACACAGGGAAAAAATGGGAAATTAAAATTCTCACTTTCTGGTGCATAAAGCAATGGGTTCATTTGTTAATATGGCTTTTAGTTTCATTATCAAAATTTGAACTTTTATGGTACATTAGCTGAGCTATTTCTAACATTCTTCTGAAAATGAGAAGATTCATGTCAAAAATTGGCTATCTGTGACCTATTTCTAATAAACAAATGGATAAGTGAATATCAGCAGCCTCTGCAATTCCCACTGACTTGAAAACTGCTTACTTTGAACCATTCAGGATAATTCCAGAAAGTTATAATGATTTTCTGGGAACATGCAAATAATGAAACTCTGAGAAAGTGATTACATTACCATAGTTTTACTCTGGAACTTGGCATAATGAAACTGAACCTTTTGTCAACAGTTAAAAATATTTGAGATTTGCTGAAGCAATCTAGTGCTAATGTCTTGAGGTGACTTTATAATTGAGACAATATGAGCCCTACTGAATGCAGTTATTGTGATAGAAAGCTAATCTAAAGAAAATAGGAACACGATAGACTGCACACATTCTCAACCAGTTTCAATTTGGTATTTCAGTTTTAACAGTAAATGTATCAGACTGCTGAATATTTTATTGTTGTATAACCACCAAGGATACTGTGTAGACAGGTAAGATATTTTAATTTTTCCCCTTCTGGTGAATACAAGACCTATCAATGTCAGGAGTGGCACAGTGCAGCTGTAAAGTAATATTTTCTTTTGCATTCCAACAGCAGAAACCATCTCTGGCTGCCAACAGTATCTGCATTTAAATTCTTCAGAATCACAGTTTCTTGTTCTTGCAAAGGACACACATTAGGGCCTGAATGGCCTTTGAAAGTCATCTTATCTGTATTTGAGTGAGGGCTAAATTATATATCTTTTCCATGCTAGGAAGAAAGAAAGTGGATTAAAGAAGAAAGATAACTGTTTGAAATGCACAATGCCTTTACTAGGAACTAAAGGAATTGCATTCAGTGGAAGCAGAATTTCAGACTAGTAAATGTGTTGGTAATCCTCTCTTTGTTTACTGAAAATGGATCACTTCTCAATTTCTGAAAGGAAACAAATAAATGTGCCCTGTGTTTGCAAAGGCTATAAATCCTCTAGTTGAGGCCACTTCGAGCTCACTGCGACTGCTGGTAAGGTTGAGTCAAGCTTTCAAGAATGCATGGCGCAGTTTCAAAAAGAAAAAACAAAATGTGTTCCTAGTCAGCAGTGTTGCTGAGCAAACTAATGATGAAGTTTTCTGCAGAATCAGCCTTCAGCTCTGTGCCCACAGTCAGGTCACCCATTTATTCCTCAGAGTCAAATGGCAAATGTGTTCGTGCTGGTAAAGGTCAGTCAACACATCCAACTCTTACCCTTGGAGAGAAAGCTGGAAACCATCTTGGACACTTCTCATTGGCTTAGGAATGTCAGCTGAACTTGGAAACCTGCCCAGACTGTATTTTGCCATGACTGGCAGAGATAGGGTCTCCCACCGACTTCTCAGAACCACACTTGTAAAGATTAATTCTTTTGCACAGGAAACACCAACTTTCAAAAAAGTTGGTAACACTATATGTTCCTGGTTCCTTAGCAAAGCTTGCTTTCAGTACTATTCTTAAGATATTGAATTGAGAGAAAATGACAGTCAGTGAAAACTAGTACCACTGGTGTCAAAAACTTGAAGAAGCTTCTCTCTGAACATTTAAAATTAAGGTGTGGGGTGAAAAATCAAATCTTAGGTGTTGGACAGATTTTCTAAGTGATCTGTTTTAGTCCACAGGTTCATAAAAATCATTAAATAGCGAGAAGAACTTTATTTGCCAAAATACTAACAATATCAGAGGTTTTTAATACAAAGAATCTAAAAACACTTTCTAGAACATCTAATATTTCAAATATGTCAGACATTAATCTGATGTAAACTTGTGCTCCTGAATAAATTATCTATACCAGAGATTTCTATCATTTGGAAAGCTTTTTAAAAATGCAAGCTCCTGAAACTGACTTCACAAAAATTATAACTGAGGATATTATGACAGTGAAAGAAGTCAGACCTAACTGACTCCATTTGGCTTTAAGTTGTCCTTGTTCATTCCTGAGTGTCTGCCAAATTAACCTTGGGAAGGAATTTAGTTTATAGTTTGACTCTGAAATAAAAGTGTTAATAGTCTTTTTCCAAAAAGACCTTCTTTTTTCCTGGGGACCAGTCTGCCTTTGTAGGACTAACAAATTAGCTTCAAGATTAGAAACTATGGTTTAGGGGCCATGCAGCAAGAGTCTGAACCTCCCCAAATTGCTCCTGGGGATAACATCACTATTGTAAACCTAAGATCAGTGCTTGAGATATTTTGCAGACCCTGTGCTCAGTGGATCAGCTGACACCACCCAGACTGATAATCTGGCTCAACCAAGTCTGCGATCCCACCCAGGAACAGAAGACAGCAAGAAAAATTCACTTCAACACCCCTATAATTCCATTTGCCACCTAACCAATCAGCACCCCCACTTACGGAGCCCCTACCTGCCAAATTATCCTTGAAAACTCTGATTCTCGATGCTTGGGGGGACTAATTGCAGTAATGATAAAACTCTGGTCTCCCATACACAGCTGGCTCTGCATGAATTACTCTCTCTCCATTGCAGTTCCCTTGTCTTGATAAATCGGCTCTGCCTAGGCAGCGGGCAAGGTGAACTGTAGTGGGCAGTTACATTCCTAAGCCTTACACCAGATCCACAACATCAGAATCTCCAAGGGTAGAACTCTTGAATCACTTTTTTTTTTAATTCTTTATCATTCTGATTATTGCGAATCATTGGTGATAGATGGGATTTAAAATATTAGTTTAATTTGTTATACAGATTTGATCTTAAATGTTTAGATTCTGTTTATACCCTTAATTACATGTAGAATAACCAATCCTAAAATGTACATTTTGCATTTTTTAAATAAATCATTAACAAAATTTAAAATTTGCACTTAAAAGAAAATTTTCACAGGTTTTATTCTACTTATGATAGAAAGATTGTGTAGGTTTTAAAAATTATCATATGATATGATTAATAACACAATTTAAAGGTTTGTACATGTCAATGGTTTTATCACAACTCAAAAATTCCTAGTAATTAGTGCTTTGAGCCCCATTTAGCCTAAGAGTGCTAATTTGGCCCTGTGTGTTACTAAGCTTTATTAATTAACTTGTCACCATGTATTTTATAAGTTCACAACTTATTTAGTGTGGTAGGAAAATAGATAAGCAGTGGCAAGCAAACTTATTAATGCCAGTATATATTGTTTTATTTGCTGTTTGCTTTCATTTTTTTATGTGATTTTAGCTTGCAACACCGTTAACCAGGAAACCTGGACATGGGTTATACACTAGCTCGTGTTGATTCAGCACAATGAATGAACAACTCCTTTAAGTGGAATATAAATGACCATTTTAGATGGTGGCAATGACTGCTAATTGTCCTGCCGGTCAGTCCTGGCCTCCAGCCTGCCGCCAAGATTATATGGGACAGAAACATCTGTCTTATTTAAGCCACTGCTATCTTGTCTCTGTTACAACCAACACCTAACTAATATACAGCCAATGGTGCCCACTGTGTCCATTTTTAGAACACTCTACATCCTTGTCTGTCATTTTGACGTTGATAGCATTTGGGATGATGTAAACTCTGCACACACAACGTACAAAACATCTACTAAATAAGGCAATAGAGCTTACGCTGCTATAATATTTATGTTAATGAAGGTACTGTTACACCTACAGCAGAGATGAAGCTAAACCACAAGCTCATAATACATAAATGAATCTTAGCTTTGGGGATTTAGACACTGAAAGAATTGCAGTCCTTCCCTGGGCTAAGAGTATCTGTAATAACTCATTCTGAATAACATCCCAGGGAAGAGGAAAAGGAATAACTGGATAATCAGAAACCAAGAATTTTTAATGTGTATATGGTTAATTTATGAATACTAACTGAAACTCTCGGTTAAAGGACAGCTACAACTGTGCACATATTGAGCCAATTTTTAACTGGACCATTGGCCCTTGATGGAAATTGTTAAAGTATTATTGAGAGTTGTTGCACAGATCAGCAACGGAGTGTTTTCCACAGTAAAGGGGAGAACTAGACCATATTCTGCCCCGGGGAATGTTTACGTGGCGGATATGAATCTAGGTTGGAGGGAACTTGGCTCCGACTGGAAGATTTTCTTTCTAAAAATCATTTAGTAGCACAAATGAATGTTCAGTGTTTGTTTTGGATAAATGGTCACATGTGAGGTTACCCTGGGCAAAAGGACTAATCCCTCTTTCTTTCACCTGCTTTTTTCTTCTTCTTTTATCTTATACTCCAGCCTTAAAGGTGAATCTTTCAAATTTTGATTTACTGTATGATTTTCTTCTTTTTACCACATTTGTGTTTGGTTTGCTTTTTGTCACTAATTTCTTTTATGTGGTTTCCAAGGCAATACATATTTTGTAATGAATGTTTTAAAACACCTCTTCTATTTTCCATTAGAGTTATCTACAGAACAATATCCCATTATTTGTCTAGCAAACATATTTCATTGTGGATTGTTTGTGTTTTTCCATTTTAACCTGCTTCTTTATGCAATCAAACTTACAAAACACCCTGTTTTATAAAATGTGAGAAATAAAATACTGAGTGTTGGAAAGGTCCACCCCAGTCTAATGCTCTGTAGATCAGCAATCTCAGCTGCTCTTCCCCACATGTGCTGGCGAGATTCACTAGAGAAACTCCAGCATTTAGTCAATGAGCCAGTAAATGAAATGCTCCCTTAAAAATGTCCAGATTACTTAGATAACCTAGAATGTCGCCATATAAAAGCACCTTTTCTGCTTAAAGGATCATCCTCCACCAGGTATAAGAATGTCTCTTTACTATGGAGTCACTTGTACATAGTCTAGTGCCTAGCACTGAGTAAATGTTAAAATATTTGCTAAATGTTGCTCATTGCCAACAAATTACATGAGAAAAATGGTGGATGTTTTTTGTTTTTTCCTTAAAGACGACACAGGTAAAATCTTCTTAAGTAGTACACTTCAATATCCCATCATTTATTGAGTCTTCCTCATTCTTAACTTTAACTACTTCTATTTCCTCCTATTGATGAAGGATATTTTCTTGACCCATTCATGGGATTTGCAACAGGGGTGCCCCATTTACTCAGTCTCCCCTACACAATCCCTCGCAAGAGGGTGTGCAAGAGTAAACAAGTGCAGGAACCGGCCGGCCGCTTTGCCATTGGCAGGAGAAAACTCCATTCACTCGGGTCTGCCCCACTCCACCTCTTGCAGGAGGGAGCACATAGACAAGTAAGTGCAGGAACCAGCTGGCTGCTTTAGTGCCAGCAGGAGCAAACTTCATGCAGGCCCCACAGCAGTATCCAGGCCAGGGTGCCTGCAACCCCAAGGCCCCAGAGGGCGTGTTACAATGCTGTCTTCGCTCTACCATCCACAGACAGCAGTGTGTTCTCAGCTCAGTGGGCCTTTGCATTGTCGCATAGGGCAGCTGTCCTCTGCCAGTGAGGGCAAAGGGCCAGTGTGACAGCTTTTTTGGGTACCTGCACTTGGTGGGCCCCGAATTCTTGCCTGGTGCTCAAGAAGAATGAGGTCGTGTGGAGGCATTGAAGGGTGGTGAATGCATTTCTCAGCAGACAGGGGAGCTGGAAGGGGACAGGAAGGGCAGTTTGCTCTCCCCTGAAGTCAAATTGCTTCTTCCCAATGTCCAGCTGCTTCTCCTCTCTACTGGCTGAGTCTGTGATCTTTATAGGCACAGGATGGTTGGCAGGTGGGCCATAGGTAGTTTTGGAAAAGGCAACATTCAATTGGTAAAAAGGCCCTATTCAGAAAGGTCCAATCAAAGAGCGAGCACACTGGGATGGAAGTTCTCACTTTGAGCCATGGGTTTAAGGCTTTTTGGCTTGAAGGTGGGGTTTTGCCAGGGACCCACCCCTGTCTTCCTAGAGTTTCTCTGCCTCCTGCCTCCATCACTATCAGTCCTTCTATTTTACCTATACATCTATTAGTCTTCTCCTTCTTCTATTATATCAGTTTTAACATTGTTATGGCATTAGAAAGTTTTATTTTTTTATATTTTTCATATTGAGAATAGCTACCAAATCCATGAGTTAGTACATTGTTTATCACTCATCATCTTTTCCATCAGACTGTCTTTGAAGTACAGTAACATTTTTTAATTCAATAAAAATCTGTCTTCCTTTAGTTTTCAGTCTTTTTTTTATTGCAGAAGTATATTTTTAAAATATTAAATATAGTAAAGTCATCATAATGCATAAGCAAGTTTTGTGCTGCAGAAAAAAATGACCACAAATTCTTTTAGTTGCCACAATTATTTTAATATGTAACATTTACAATCTCCTCCAGAAGGTTTTAACTAACCAGATATTTTAAATATAAAATAAAGATGCCTTAATGCAAATACCTTTAACGATGCTTCATCGTTTAGTGAAAAACATAAATCCTTTAGGTTGGCATCTACAACTTGGCACCACATGGCCCTGATGTTCCTTTCTAACCAAATCCAAGTACCTATGTTACGGCAAAAATGGACTATTCCTTACTCTTCAAACATATATTTCATTTTCTCATCTTTGTTCTCTTTTTTCTACCTGGTACAACCTCCTCTGTCCCACTTCTACCTTCCATTATTTTCACTTCCTTTTAGTTCCATTTTAATTGTCCCTCCTTCCACTTTGGCTCTCTCGATCCTACCAACTACCAACTAGCTCAAGAATCTCTCCTTCCACTGAATAAGCATAATGTATAATTGTTTCTCTTACAGCTCTAACATTTTGCCTTTACTGATATTTCTTGCTTTAATGTCCTCCTACATAAGGATAAATAAAGAGGAAAAAACAGATTATTTTTACTTATCATTATAGTCCCAGCCATACCAACACAATATCTTGAACACTGTAGGTTTTCAGTAAGTATTTAGTGAGTATATTAGTTTCCTGGGGATGCTCTAACAAAAAAAAAAAAACAAAACAAAACCAAAAACCACAAACTCAGGGCTTAAAACAACACAAATTTATTCTCTTATAGCTCAGGAGGCCAGAAGTCTGAAATCACTTTCACTAAGCTAAAATCAAGGTGTTGGCAGTACTGCACTCTCACTGGAGACTCTATGAGAAAACTCTTATTTCCTTGCCTTTTTCAATGTCTACAGCTGCATTCCTTGGCTCATGACCACTCCTTCCATCTTCACCATCAGCAGGTAACATCTTCAAAACGCTTTCTGCACCCATCTCATCACCTTCTCCTTCATATCAAATTTCCCTCAAATCTCCCACTGCCTCCCTTTTTCCTTTTCTTTTCTTTTTTTTTTTTTTTTTTTTTTTTTTTTGAGATGGAGTATTGCTCTGTCACCCAGGCTGGAGTGCAGTGGTGCATTTCTGGCCCACTGCAACCTCCATTTCCCAGGTTCCAGCGATTCTGCTGCCTCAGCCTCCCAGGTAGCTGGGATTACAGGCACACACCACCACACCCAGCTAATTTTTGTATTTTTAGTAGAGATAAGGTTTCACCATCTTGGCCAGGCTCATCTCGAACTCCTGACCTCAGGGATCCATCCGCCTCAGCCTCCCAAAGTGCTGGGATTACAGGTGTGCATCCCCACACCCAGCTCTGCCTCCCTCTTAAAAGGACATGTGATTACTTTAGGGCCCACTTGGGTAATCCAGGATAGTTTCCCTGTTCAAAAATCCTTAATTTAATCATATATTTTACCATGTAAGGGAATATTCACCCTGATGCCATTATTTTTAAGTTCTGAGGTTTAGGACATGGATATCTTTGGGAACCATTATTTAGCCTACCATGGCAAGTTTAATGTAGCAGCCTTCACTAGCTCTGTCAATTACTTTTGTCCCTAGAAGGGACGATATAATAAGGCTCTGAATAGTTTACAAAGTGCTTTTATATTTAATCATCAGGACAACTCAGTGAGTTCAGTATTGTTATTATCTATGTTTTTTTGTTGCTTAATATTTTTTTAGAGACAAGGTGTTCCTCTGTTACTTGGGCATGATCGTAGCTTACTGCAGCCTTGAACTCCTGGGCTCAAGTGATCCTCCTGCCTCAGCCTACCAAGTAGCTACAATTACAGATACATGCCACCACACCCAGCTAATTGTTTTTTAATTTGTTGTAGATATAGGATCTCGCTATGCTGCCCAGGCTGATTTCAAACTCCTGCTCTCAAGCTATCCTCCTTCCTTATCCTCTGGAGTTACTGGGATCACAGTCACAAGCCACAGTGTCTGATTTATCTGTCTTCCATCACAGAGAGGTCCTGTCCAAAGCTGCAGAGTTGCTCTGTGAGCAAGCCGGATTAGGCCGACTTTTTCCCTGGGACTCTCAGAACCGCCAGCCTTTGATTCCTTTCTGGGCATCTTTCCCACGTCCAAAGTACCCTCTTCTGTTAAAACGTTGTAAGCCACATTCATTTAAAGGCTTTTAAAATATAACCATCTGATGTAACATTCAAAATATTCATGCATGCTGAGTCTTCACCTAACAAGCAGTTTCCCCACTGATAGCATCTGATGTCCTCAGAGGTAGCAATTCTACCCTAACAGCCTCAGCTTCTGCCTATCTGACCCTGCTGAGTCCTCTGACCCAAGTAACCCACTGGGTCTGCCTTCTATCTCTCCTAGCCTTGTTAGAGAGTTTATTTTCAGAAGCCTTACTTGAAAAAGCTGTTTCTTAGAAGGAAATGACTACCTTTCAGTAAGAACTCTCTACTAATCTGGTAGGAAAATGGTTGGATCTGTCGCTCCTCATTTTTGTACAGTCTGAGTTTTCCTGACAGTCAGATGCCTTAGGCACAGCACACTCCACAGTCTGGCTGCTTCCTGGGTCTCTAGCATCTTCCCACATGAAACTGTGTCTTAGCACAGTTTGCACAGGCATGCCCTCTAATGAGAATACTTACTCTCACCCCTCCTTTGTCTCCCTGACAACACCCGCTCTTCCTCCAGGGATTAGCTCTATCCACCTCCTCTTTACAACTTCCCCCAAGCAGAGTTGACCCTGCTTTATTTTGTCCTCCAGCATATCTGGCACCATTTTGCCTACATAGTACAGTATTTATCAGCTGAATGGTATCATTGTTTGTCTCCTCACATAGGAATTCCCAAGGGACAAACATTTTGCATAATTCTTACTTAAACTTAATCTCCCTGGGTCTCAGTTTCCTTATCAAAAAATAGTGATGATAATATTTCCTATCCCATAGGGTTATTAGAAGGATTAAATGCATAAATATATGCAACATAGACTAGTTCCTGGCACATGGAAGTGATCAATAAGTGTTAGCTGTCGTTATTCATGACATTTATCACACTCAGACATTATTTTAATATATTTGCTTATAGTCTTTCAACCTGCTTAGAAAGCAAGCTCCATAATGGCAGATATTTTTGTCTGTTTTGTTCACTCGTGTATCTGCCAGAGCCCGGGGACTCTATCATATGCCTGGTACACAGCAGGCACTCAGTAATAATTTGATGAACAAATACATAAGTCAATAAAACTTTAGCAGCTAACATTATGCCTGTTATATAGTAGGAACACGATACAAGTTTTTTTTTTTAAGTAGATTTTTTTCTTTAGTATCATTTTTACCTACCAGATTCTGAAACTGCACAATTGCTTTTTCAATGAAGTACTATCCTGAATTTAGATGAAAGACATATCGTCTTCATAACTAAAAGTTTCCTTCTACTAATTCACTTTGGTTCAAGGTTTCCTCAACTCCTGTATTTTCTGTTCAGTTGCAAGAGGTTTTGGAATATTTTCTCCAGGGGTCAAAAAAATCCTTTAAAGTGTGAGTCAGGATACTGTGAAAGATACATAGAATCTCAGGACCCCAAACTCAGTATGCCAAAAGGAAAGTTAAGCTTGGAAACTGTCACCCATACTGTTTTCCTTTTATTCCCAGATAACTGTAATTTCACAGCCCATGTCATAGCCTCGCTTCCCCTACTCCTTATTTTCACATGTAAAATGTAGGTTTACTGAGGCTACTCAGAGTCTCACAAGAATGTAACGACCTGCCTCACTGCCTACACTCCTTCCCCTCCCTCCC
>NW_016805440.1:209886-239369 GCF_001698545.2 Rhinopithecus bieti | reverse complement strand
TCCCGCCCACTGTACTTGCTGTTTTTTCTTTAAATACCAAAGTTCACAAAATCCCCTTTGGAAAAAGCACAGATGACAGATGCTCCTGTGATTCATGTTTTTTCCCTGGTGAGTCCTCAACTTTGGCTAAGCAAACCTCTAATCAATTGAGACCTGACTTAGTCACTTTTTGGTTTATAATGCTTATTTAAATTTAAATTCATTGAGGCTAAATAAAATTAAACATTCTTTTCCTGAATCACACTAGCCACACCTAAAGTGCTCAATAGCCGTATGTGGCTAGTGGCTACCATACCAGACAGTGCAGATATAGAACACTCCAATCATTACAGAAAGTTCTATTAGATAGGCCTGGTCTACTAAGTTATGCTTCAGGAACAAATACCACCAAAATCTCAGAGGTTTAATGCAGCAAAAGTTTATTTCTGTGTACACAAAGTTTACTTCAGGTCAGGATGACTCTAAGGTACTACCTTCCATGTGCTGGCTCAGAATTATAAGCCATTTTGTTTTTGTGGCATTTCTATAACCACATATATTTCCATGAATGCAGCGGCAGGGAAGAAAACAAACATGCACCAGTTCTTATGTGCTTCCACCTGGAAATGACAGCCATGCCTAACTTTGAGGGCCTGGGAAGCCCAGTGCTCTTTGAACACAGAAATAAAAAGAAATTACTAAACATTAGTAGTATCTGCCACATTTAGCACGACGAAGTTTGTGTTCAAGCAACCTCCTTTAGAAACTGGTTATCTTACCAAGGATTTGACTGGAATGGCATGCTTTCCTTTAAGGAATCAAACTTGACTTAGAGGGCCAATAAAAGCCCCTTGGGAAAAGTGGCTTCATACCTTGCCTACACAGTCCCTGTGCAGGGTTCCTGACCTGTGCTAAGTACACAATGTCACTTTCTGACAGGCCCAGGAGCCCCACATAACCTTGGGACCTCAAGAGAAAAGGAATGTACCCAGTTCATAGGTATTTAAGGGTACAGACCCATGGCTGAGCTTGGCTTTAAAAAAGTCTTCTCTGAGATTCCTCATGGAGCAAAGTTCCACCAAAATCAATTTTAAAAGTCTATGTAAAAAAAAAAAAGTATTATTCTTGCTGTACTTTATACAAATAATCAGGCCAAGTATAATAAAGCAAATCAGTCTTACCATGATTTGTCTTTAGTAAAAATGGGAAACTGCAGGGAGAAAAAAATATGTTTCAAGAACTATGTACATTCATTATTAGATTCTAGTCTCATTTTTAAGCTTGTTTAAGCTTTTTTCCTACAATTTAGACTGACCCTGCTTATTCCTGTAAACCAACCAGTGATCTCTGGCTGTAGCTCAAAAGAAACAAGAGGGATGGGTAATGTAAAAAAATCTGGATCAATATTCTAATTCTGGGCATATATTGGAAACAGCTAGCAACCCCATATCAGCTTGGTTCAACAGTTGCTTACTTCATGGAAAGCCTTCTAATTTGGTTTATTTGGGGTAATTTTGCTTATTTTGCTTTACTGTTATGAAATATTTACTGTTGTACTCTTTGTGTAGGAATACAGGATAAGCTTACTGAATGTTTTCTTAAATTGAACACATATTAATCTTCCAGATATTACCTTTTGTCAGAGTTATGAATGACCCTTACCATGCTGATGCTTTCTGACCAAGCTTGTCTCTCTCCTTAATACAAAGGACCCTAATAGTCAGGCAGGAATATCATCACTCCTATCCAGCCTGAAGAATTTACAGAAGATGGATCTTCATCCTCCTACAACCCTTAGGATTAAGGGTTCTCTTATAAAAGGGAGGGGGGAATATGTCAGAGGTGTTTGAACCAGAGCAGCTCCATCTTGAATAGGGGCTGGGTAAAATAAGGCTGAGACCTGCTGGGCTGCATTCTCAGTAGTTTAGGTATTCTAAGTCACAGGATGAGACAGGAGGTCAGCACAAGGTAAAGGTCATAAAGACCTTGCTGATAAAATAGGTTGCAGTACAAAAGCCAGCCAACACCCACCAAATCCAAGATGGCAATGGGAGTGACCTCTGGTTGCCCTCACTCCACATTGTACAATAATTACAATGCATTAGCATGCTAAAAGACACTCCCACTAGTGCTGTGACAGTTTACAGATGTCATGGCAATATCCAGAAGTAATCCTATACTGTCAAAAAGGGGGAGAAACCTTCATTTTGGGGAATTGCCCATCCCTTTCCTGCAAAAGTCATGAAAAATCCACTCCTTGTTTGGCATATAATCAAGAAGTGACACAAAGTATCCTTAGTCAAGCAGCCCAAGCTGCTACTCTGGCTATGAAGTAGCCATTCTTTTATTCCTTTACTTTCTTAATAATCTTGCTTTCACTTTATGGAGTAAAAAGAAAAAAACTATCTCCTTGTATGTACCCTCCTGTAATGAAGACTATGGCTTACTCACTGCCATTTTAGAAACACGGTAGAGACTGTCATAAATGCTACTTCTCTACATCTTTCTCTTTGCAATCATTTTTAAATCTGATGTCTCAGGTTTTGACCTCAGCATGATTTAACCCATTTTCTACAATACCTCAGAATGACCAAATCATTTTTCTGCTCAAATCCTTCTGCAGTTCCTTACTGAATACATATTAAAATGCAGTCATTTGGCTAGGTGTGGTAGCTCACACCTGTAATCCCAGCATTGTGGGAGGCTGAGGTGGGAGGATTGCTTGAACCCAGGAGTTTGAGACCAGCCTAGGCAACACAGTGAGACCCCATCTCTATTCTAAAACAAATTTTTAAATTTGTTTAATTTTAAGAAATGCAATCTCTTTAACATGAGATTCAGTGTCTCCCAGAATCTGGCCCACCTGCTCTCCCGAACTTATCTCCCATCATGCCCTGCACTCCAGCATGACTGCACATATAGCTGTTTTACTCCCTGGTCTTTTGCATAATTCCCTCACCTTATGCTCTTACTCTCTCTGCCTGAATGTCCTTTCTCTCCTTCCCTATCCATCATAGTTCTCTCAGCCTTTTAAATCCCACCTTCTGTGATTTCTTCAGTTAAAATTAACCTTCATCCCATGTTCTCCCATAGTTTATATCTTACTCTGGTTATTTGCCCTAAGACTTAAATATGTTGTAGGACATGAAAAATGAGAGTCTCTGAGAAAATACAGAGAATGCAGGGTCCATTCCAGAAGAGCAGCAAGGCCTGAAAAAATTTTTTTTTTTTTTTTTTTTTTTGAGACGGAGTCTCGCTCTGTCGCCCAGGCTGGAGTGCAGTGGCCGGATCTTAACTTACTGCAAGCTCCGCCCCCCGGGTTTACACCATTCTCCTGCCTCAGCCTCCCGAGTAGCTGGGACTACAGGCGCCCGCCACCTCGCCCGGCTAGTTTTTTGTAGTTTTAGTAGAGACGGGGTTTCACCAGGTTAGCCAAGATGGTCTCGATCTCCTGACCTTGTGATCCGCCCGTCTCGGCCTCCCAAAGTGCTGGGATTACAGGCTTGAGCCACCGAAAGATCTAACTCTTTAAGGCCTAGAATAGATGTCTCAGAAGTGGGGCTGGCTGGGAATGACTCATGCTGTTCCAAATAAGACAGTAAGAATCTGCTCTATGCCCCTGTGGGACACTGACCCAGATTCTGCCATCTGACCTTTTCTGACCTCAGTCTGATTACCAAGCCAGAACTGGTCTGGTACACACATCTTTTCTTCTTGGTATCTAATGCCTCAATCCACTGTATAACTAGCCCTCCTGACCTGTTCTTGCTTTGGCATTACCCACCACTTTGTCCCAATCTTCACCTATCTCTTAGGCTCCAGGATACCATGTTCCCAATCAATCCTAGCCTGTTGGTTCACATCTCCAGCAGAAATTTGCAGAAACCACAGGAACAAAATGAGCCTTTGCTCCAACTGACCCCACAGGATAGCAGAAAGACACCCAAGCTCTGCCCTGGGCAACAGAGACAGAGACAAACATCACATTGCTCACATGTCTCTCACTTTGCCATGACTTGAACACAGCATCCACTCGAATACCCTGATATCTTCCTTCATGATGTCTTCTCTATAAAGGAAACTTCTTTCCATCTACGTCCCCCTTAGTGCCCATCTCCACCTCTATTCCTACCACTCATTAAGCCAGTGCTAGGGCATGTAGGGTTCAGATATTCCCTAACAGAAACAGAGTCATTGGGGATTTCCAAATTGGTTAAGATTATAACCTTGGAGTCAGGTAGAATCCCAGCTCTCCCTTCTTCTAGCCATAGTAACATATTCATAAAATTAGTCTGATATTCATTTTTATTTTTAAATCTACAAAAGACTATTATAACTAATCTCATAGGTTTGGCATGAAGATTGTATCAGATAATGTGTACAATGTACCCAATACAATACCCGGCTCATAGTAAGCATTTAGTAAAGTAAAATATTATCCCAAGTCTAGACCATACAACAGAGACACTATCTATCATGTTCACCATTGTATCCCCAAAACTTAACACAGTGCCTGGTATATAGTGGGCACTAAATAATTATTTGATGCATGAATCAATTAAATAGTAACAAAATGCACAATTGTATTCCGTATCCCTCCTCTCCCACCTGTTCGCATATAATAAGAAAAAGAGTAAAGGCAAGGTCCATTAGACATATCACTATTTAATAGACCTAGAATAGTCAGCTATAATTTAAACAAAACTAGTTCTCAGGGGACATACAGTTAGGTTTAAATAGAGAAAGGGACAATGTTCAAGGCATATTGTGAACACACGGACAGACTGTGCCAGTGGCCTGCATAATGCACTCTCACTGTTCCTGTATTTCCTGAGCAAAGGCTTCCAAGGTCAGCAGACAAACCTCTGCACAGTCATGTCCTGGAGGAATGCTCTGGGACTCCTATGCCCAAGATGGATCTTCTGCCAGGTTTCTCTCTCTGGTACCTGAAGGCATTTGTGGCAGTTAAGAAATGGGTTTGTCTGCAAGTAACAGAGATCTGTTTTCCATGGTTTAGACACGTAAGTTTATTATTAATTAGGAAGTCTGAGGATAGCAGCTGCTGTCACTAGCACAGCAGCTCAAAGATTTCAGGGACCTGTCTCTGTGTGACCTTTTACTCATTATCCCTAGCATCCAAATATCATGTCCACATTGTAGGCATGAAGAAGGAGAGAACGAAAAAGCCAAAAAAGCACAGCATCTGTAGCAGAAAAACAACTGTTTTCAGAAACCAAACACTGTAGTTTATGCATCATTGGCCAAAATTTTATCACATGACCTCCCCTAGGTCAAGAAAGATTTGGAAATGTAGGTTGTTGTTTTTTTCAGCTAGGCATATTGATGCCCTAAAAAAAAAAAAAAAATCCGTGAGTAAAGCAGGATGGGCAATGGATACAGGGTAAACAACCAGCACACTCTGCATTAGCACTGTACATATCCTGAGACTGGAATGAATGACAGCCAGGGTTTCTTACTGAACTCTTCATTCTTAATCACTCCCTCTACCAAGCTATTTCAAAAATATCAAGTCTTTCAATGACTGCCTAAAGCTCAATTGTCCTTCATCCTCTTGAGTTAGAGAGCTATCCCTGCTGCCAGGTCAGTGACAGGTATTCACCTTGGAGAAAGATGCTTTTAATATAACTGTAGGGTCAGTCTCATCTCCGGTCAAGAAAAGCTGCTTCTCTCCCCTCATAAAAAGGCATCTCCAAATCAATAGAATAAACAGGACCAATGTATTTTTCATTGCCTTACGTATCAAGAAGGAAGAGTTTTGCCCTTCTGCACAGTGGAATCCATATAAGGAAGCTTCACTACATCCTCATTGCTTTCCAGTCAGTTAAAGATTCTCCTACACATAGAGGGGGACACTGGGGCCTTTAGCAGGGTGGAGGGTGGGAAGAGGGAGAGGATCGGGAAAAATAACTAATAAGTACTAGGCTTAATACCTGGGCAATGAAATAATCTGTAAAACAAATCCCCGTGACACAAGTTTACTTATGTAACAACCCTGCACGTGTGCTCTTGAACTTAAACTTTTATATATAATATATGTAACTATTTAAACTATATATAATTATATATTACATATGCTATTTATAAATTATATATTATATACATATTATTTAATTATAATTATTTAATTATATATATTAGTATTTAAATGCTCTGGGCTACGAAAAGGAAATATTTCACAGAGCCCCCATATTTCCCCAGGTGGAGGTTTAGAAATATATCTAGGGGAGCAGGGCCTCTCGTAATCTCATCAAGAACAAAACAGCCAAAACATAGGCCTCAATACATCTCTTGCAGTGGGAAACCAAAATATAACTCCCCACTAAGCATCTCAGCTTCCTGGAAAGTTAGCCAATGAGTCCACTCAATGAACTTCCACTGAAGACACTCAATGAAAATTTCCAAACCCATAGCTACGAGCTCTTTACTCCCCCTACAGCACAATTACTCCTTTCATATATCAAATCAGGCACAAAACCACACTCTCAGTTCACACACTCCCTCATTCTAAAACTCAAGCTGATTCGTAAGAGCAGTGGAGATGGTGACTTTATATATACTAACATGAATACAGCCTAGAGGCCTTGAGCCTTGTTCCCAGCTGTGTCCCTGAAAGGGAAGGTTGGGGAGTGGGGTAATTGATTTGTTTTTCTAAGACCACCAGAGCGGGCACAAAAGAACCAGTGACTAGGCAAGGGTAGGAGCAAAACTGCAAGTTTATTTTGGTCACCTAGCTTCAGGGGAAGAAGGTGGGTAGGGAGAGGTCTGTTGGCCTCCAGCAAATGAGGCCCACAGAGTCACCCGTGGAGCTCTCGGATGGAGTTCCGACAGTCCCGACCGCAGTGGGGAAGCTGGGAAGTCCATGCGTGGCATTGGTCTGGAGCGGCTTTTCTAGGAGTGGGAGGGCGATAGGCAGGGCACGGGCGTGTCAGGGGGCATTCCGCAGGTGCGACCAGGTAAATCTTGGTCTCTTCGGATTGACATCACCTGGCGCATGCCTAGTTGGTCTGCACCTTCCCGGGTCGCCAGCTGCATTTTCGCGCGCGGGAAAAGTTGGGGGGATGAAGAACCCGGAAGTGCACCATCTTGCCTCCGTTCATCCAAACAGTAATGAGAAAAATATCACAGACCAGAAAAACAAACATTGAATGCCCATCTCGCCAGGCTGAGTTCTAGAAGAAGAGTAGATGAGTTCAGTGAAGAACATCAGACCTTTTGGGATGTTGTTCCACTTACCTCTCTGGCCTCCCCTCCTGAACTCCCCTCTTCCTGCTCTGCATTCAGCGTGCACATCAAGCATGCTCCCTCTAGCCTCTGCTTTTATGCATGCTGCTCCCCTGCCTGGAACACTTCCCCACCTCATTCCTGCCCTCCGCTTGGCTAACTCCTATGTGTGCTTAGGACACAACTTGGACATCACTTGTAGGTTAAAGATCTCACCTCTATGCTTCCATCATTTCCCTTATCAAGCACTTGCCATAAATACAGCTATAATACAACTCGCACCTGCCTGTTGGTAAATCCTTCCTCTCAATCCCACAGTAAATTCCAAGAGGGAGGCAGCTGAAGCAGCCTTGTCTGCAGGTGCATCCCCCATGTCTATGACTGTACCTGCTACACAGTAGGCACTCATTAGAAGTTTACTGAATCAATGAGTGTCTAAAAGCAGGTGCAGGTCCAGACAGGTGGCCTCATGTTCTCTCTCAGAGCTGGGTGGCCAGAATTTTCTCCCAGTCACATACCTGGATTCACTCTGATACTAAGAACATGCAGCTGAAGGTAATAAAATGTGGATGATTCATGGTATAATGCCACAACCAGGGAAACAACTCATTAATAGCTCAACAGGTGAAAGGTCAGAAGCATCATATTGGCGATTGATGTGTCTGTATGAGTTTCTTTGTAAATTTGAGGGAAGGGTTGTTCGTCTTTTCTTTTGTTTACCAGTATATTTCCATACTATTTTCTTCTTCTGATAAGTTACATCTGGTTTTGTTCCAGGCAATTTAAAACATTTTGTACAAATTCAACCACCACCATGACTTTAAAAAGGGTTAAGCATACCAAAATCATTGTGGTCCAAGAGAAGTCATGACAGCCTTCTGTAATTAAAATAGAAGTACATACTATCATGTTAGGAGAATCTCAACAAGCCAGTGGGAGAAAAGAATGGGGAAAAAAGCATAAAATGAGTTGTTTTGCTTCCGATTCGAGGCTGTCTCCCCACAGGCAGAACAAGTCTGGCTGAATCAAAATCTATGTTCCAGGGTGTTAGCTTTCGTATCCGAATCAGGCTGTAGGTAACTTGGGGACATTTTTCTCTCTCCTTCAGATAACACCACTAACAGCACCCCTGAATGTTAATATCGCCCTCACAAGCTTGCCATAGCACTAGATCTAAAACTCTCTTAAAACAGTTACCACACCACTTGGCTCTGAAGACATAATAAGTATATGTATCTGTCACTTCAACCAGTTGTGAACTCCTAGAGGGGAAAGAGAGACCACTTCCTTCCACCTTTGAGTCATACGTAACACCCAGCCATTCAGTGCATGGTATGCGTAGGTTTCCTGATACTTCTTTGGAGGTGGGAATGTCAAGGAGAATTGGAATTTTAAACATTTAACTGGGGCTCACTAAATATTTTTGACTTTTTCAATGATGTTTAATTCCATAAAACCAACGGCATTCTAGTAATTATGCTTTTGATTATTTTCTCCCCATATCTTATGACTGTTTTGACACTGTGTAGCTTGAGTATTTTTAAATAGTTATTGAATTGCTTCAAACTCCCATTAACTTTTACCTTTTATCTAGTGTGCTTATTCTTTTAATCCATGAAATTTGGCTAATGGAAATTGATTTATTTCTTCTAAGTGTCATTTTCTTGGCACATCTAACCCACATCCTATGTTACTAAGCTTATAGGTTTGTTATGCAGTCATTTCTGGTGTTAAGTTTGTAAATATGCTTATATTTCTTATACCTGAAGAATAATGCTTTGTTATCTTTCCAGGAGTAATTAATCTATAATATCTGGGTTCATTTCAATGGGATTTTCACTTTTTTTTCAGCAGAAAACTAAGTCAGATCATTACCCTCTCATTCAACAAATATTTAAATGCTCCAGATCTTTAAAGGTGATTGTTGCTATTGTCATTTGTTGCAATGATTTAGGAACTATTCACTATGTAAAACTGACCTTAGTACTACACTGTGGGAAAGAAGATACCTTGCTTATGCTTGTCTTTGACAGCTTTTATGTGCTATTAACTAGCCGTGTGACCTTAGGCAAATCACTGGACGTCTCTGAGCTTTAGTTTCCATATCTGTACTTAAGTCACAGTATTGTTGGAATAATTGTATAAGAAAACGTTTGAGAAAGTTTCAGGAACGATGTCCACTGCATAATAGGGGGTATATAAGAGTTTATCTTCCTTTATCTTCCTAAAGTAGCTCCTTTCTTCCTATTTCTATTCTATGTCCTAATGGTCTTACTGTCAGACTACTTAATGATACTTTAATAGGGTCCTTCTAATGGAAGCCTCTAAAAGTCTGAAAAAAAATTAATGTTCAAAAGATATGAATGTTGGGCATTGGGAGAGGTGAAAGGGGAGAATTCAGAGGCCAGAGGTACCTCCTGGCCCCATCAAACTACATTGTATTAGGCTATGCTTTCTGTCCTCATCTAAGGGCCTGTCCTCTGGGCTCATTCTTACAGTCAAGCAAAAAGAGAACAAAAAGTTTGGTTTTTCAGGATATTTGATAGTAGATAAGTCACTTGGGAAACAGTACAACTTCCCTCTGAATTTTGGCCACAGGGTTCCATACCACTATAATGAGGAGAAGAGAGAGAAAGATTTTTTTAAAATCTTTAAAAATTAAAGACATTATGGACTCTCAGAAGCAGGTGCCCTACTGGCTATCAGCACATTACTCTTTTGGGGTCCCATTGTTTTTAAAGCTTTAACATGGAGTACTTTGAAATTCAATGACAAAATAAAATGATGGGTGTGGTCAGGTGTATCTTATAGTTTTTCAATTCTCCTGTAACATGGGGATTTTCTATGAGGATTTTTAAATGCTTCTTACTTTTATTAAGTGTCAGTTCTGCTGCTCAGCAGTAATTAAACTGAAAGAAAAATGTCAAGAATGATAAATTACTATTACAGGTTTATTCTTTCTTTTTTTTCAGAAACTAGTCAGCCCTGTGTCATGAGATTCAAAAATATTAACTTTGAGGATATTGAAGAAGAAAGGCTTCCTACTATGTTATTTTCAATAAATGCTGTCTCAAATCCATGTAAATTTTAATGTCTAGGATTTAAATATAATCCATGTTGTCTGAATACCCCATGTCTATTTTAGAACTACTTGACCCTGCAGAAGTAAGCTACCATAGCTGAAACAGGCATACATGGCCAAGTTTGTTATTTGACTAAGTGTTAATAACTTTATATTTCAATATTTAACATAGAGAATGAGGTGGGGGTTAGTGAATAATTTTTCTGAATCAAGTCAGTCATCATTAAAGTTTTTTAGAGACAATTTTCCAAGTGTCTCTGGTATTTTCATCCAAATAGAGCCTTAGAGATCATGAGTAAGAGCATTAAAAGCCAATTACTTTTCTAAGCAGACTTGAAGTCTCCTTATTTGAGATAATTACTTTTCCAGCTTATTTCTCAAACAAACAGAAATTAATAAGCAGGATGGAAGTATAGAGCAATTTAAAGACCACCCAACAATTGATTAGTTTTGGATGATAGTATCCAATTTCAAGGAGGGAATATGTAAAATCTAGAAATATAGTCTTCAAATCATTAGTATTAATAAAAATGTACCCATTTATCTTACAGAAGCATTATATCAGTCCAATTGAGTTAGACACATCACTGCCTCACTGTCAGCCAAAACTAATTTCTAACATTTAGTTGGAGACAATAATTTCTGGAAAAGTAGCTGAGAGGTTAGAGAAACAACCTACAATAAGACATGGTTTCTGGGAAGTGTAGACCCTCCACATGTAAAGATTTGTGTGTGGAAACCAACACAGAGGAGACTTGGCAACTGTGTACATTGGGAATTGTGGTGTTTCATGTGTTACATAAATCAAGGAGTTAAAAATATTAGGTAACAAGAATATTAGGAAATAAGAAAGAAGATTTCTTTTCTTCCTGGGTATAATGGAGTTTTACTAGAAGAATGCCTTCTGGATAATGAGAATCGAAAGGGGAACTGTGCACATGAAAGAACTTGGAAACGGATATGAAGGGATTTGAATATTACCAAGTCAATGGTCAATTAAAGACTATGCCTTTCCACCCACATCTAGCTGCTGTATGTTCGAGAAGCTCAAGACTAAATAAATCTCACTTTGAGAATAAACAAAGAGGAAAAATTCACACTTGGGACTATAGAAAGAAATTTCAGAGAAAGAAAATTAAAAATATTCTAAAGACTACAAAGAAGAGTAGACTCTTAAAATTATTGACTTTCGTAAATAGAAGATACTGACTGATTTGATTGATTGATTTAAACAGTATTTATTTCATAAAATAGAGTCCACACCTGCACTACAATAAATGTTAAGAAAGTTCTACAAGTAGAAGGAAAATGATAACATATTAAAATTCAGATATACAGGAAGGAATAACCTGTGCTGGAGGTGGTAAATATGTAAGTAAATAAAAATATTTTTTCTCATTTGTTAATTTGTTTTATGCTTAAAGCAAAATAACAATAATGTATCATGAAGTTTGGAACATTTGCAGGAATGAAATATATGGCAATGAAAGCCCAAAGAATAGGGAGGGGATACTAAAATTTTGCTGCTGTAAGAGTCTTGCATTTCATGTGAAGTAGTGTAATAGTATTTCATAGTAGGCTCTGATAAGTTTTAAAAGGTATATTCTAAACTCTAGAGCAACCACTAAGAAAAATAGCAAAAAGAATAGCAAATAAATCAATAGTTGAAATAAAATACTTAAAATTACTTAATATAAAACAAAGAAGGATTTTAAGGAATAATATAAATAGTGTAACAAATAAAAAACAAATATGAGAAAGTAGATTTAAACTCAACCATATTAATAATTACATTAAATATAAATGATCCACACACTCTGATTAAAAGCTAGAGATTATCATTTCATCAAAAAGCTTCATCATTGTCAGCTTCATTATCCTATTTAAAGAAATTCCTAACTGATACAGATAGATAATTCAGTAGTTCTTTCTAGAACAATTAGTTTACCTTTCAGAAAAGAAAAATGAAATTAGATCCCACCTTGGACATTAGAGAAAATAAACTTGAAACAAATTAATAAGTTGAATTTAAAAGTAAAATCATGAATTAACTGAATAAAAATATAGATCAGGATTTATCTGATATTAGGATACGTTTTTTAAGCAGTGATAAAAACAGAAACCATAAAGGCATACTTTTAATATAGCAAAACTTCAAATGTTTTGCCATTCCAAGCAGACAATTCAACAGAGAATAAAGATGACTAAAAAACATAGACAAAATGTGCTTCATCATTGAAAAGTCAATTTTTAAATATCTAATTGGAAAAGATTTTTAAAAGCATGACATTATTCAATACTCATGAGAACATATGTAATCAGGCATTCTCATAAACCATGGACGAAGCATGAACACATGCAATGCTTCCAGATGACTATTTACACTATTAATATGTGATTTAAAATATTCATTCCTTTTAAAACATTTTGTACAGTTTTAAAGTCATTTAACAGTATTGAAGATGTCCATGAATGAAACTTCAGGGTTGGGCATGGTGGTTCATGCTGGTAATCCCGGCACTTTCAGAGGCAGACGCAGGAGTATTGCTTGAGGCCAGGAGTCTGAGACCAACTTGGGGAAAATAGTGAGATCCTGTCTCTAGCAATCACTCAATAAAATATTAATATAAAAAATAAAGTATGCACATTCATACAATAGAATACTCTGAAATTATGCAAATTATGTTCTGTTTTTTAAAATTTATAGATTCACGAGGTATAAGGGTGCAGGTTTGTTATATGGATATATTGTGTATGGCGAAGTTTGGGCTTCTAATGTACTCATCACATGAATAATGAACATTGTTATATTGTGTATGGTGGAATTTGGGATTCTAGCATTCTCATCACACAAATAATGAACATTGTTATATTGTGTATGGTGGAATTTGGGATTCTAGCATTCTCATCACACAAATAAGAACATTGTATCAAAAAGGTAATTTTTCAACTCTCACCCTCTTCTCACCCTCATCCTTTTTGGAGCCTCCAGTGTTTATTATTTCCATCTATATGTCCATGTCCAGGTGTACCCATTGTTCAGCTCCCACTTATAAGTGGTATTTGATTTTCTGTTTCTGAGTTATTTCACTTAGGATAATGATCTCCAGCTCCACCCATGTTGCTGCAAATGACATGATTTTATTCTCTTTTATGGCTGAGTAGTATTCCAGGGTACATAGATACCACATTTTCTTTATCCAGTCCTCCACTGATGGACACTTAGGTTGATTCCATATCTTTACCATTGCGAATAATGCTGCAATAAACATACAAGTGCCAATATCTTTTTGATATAATAATTTCTTTCCCTTTTCATATATGCCCTGTAGTAGGATTTCTGAATCAGAAGGTAGTTTTTGTTCTTTGAGAAATTTCCATACTGTTTTCCATGGTGGTTGTGCTAATTTACATTCCCATCAACAGTGTATAAGCATTCTCTTTTCTCTGCATCCTTATCAATATCTGTTGGATTTTTTTTTCTTTAGTTTTTAGGAATAGCCACTGTGACTGGCGTGAGATGGTCTCTTATTGTGGTTTTAGTTTGCATTTCTCTGATAATAAGTGATGTTCAGTATTTTTGCATGTTTGTTGTTCTGTTGAGAATTTTCTGTTCATGTCCTTTGCCCACTTTTTAATTAGGTTATTTCTTTTTTTCTTGTTTAGTTGTTTGAGTTTGTTGTAGATTCTGAATATTTAGTCCTTTGTCAGAAGCACAGTTTCCAAATATTTTCTCCCATTGTGTAAGTTGGATGTTTATTGATCATTTCTTTTGCTGTGCAGAAGCTTTTTACTTTAATTAAATCCCATTTGTCTATTTGTGGGTTTGTCACATTTGCTTTTAAGGTCTTAGTCAATTCTTGTGTGCATAGGTCAATGTCCTGAAGAGTTTTCCCTAAGTTTTCTTCTAGAATTTTTATAGTTTCAGGTCTTATATTTAAGTATTTAATCTATCTTGAGTTAGCTGTTGTATATGTTGAGAGATAGGAATCAAATTTTATTCTTCTGCATATAGCTATCCAATTTTCCCAGCACCATTTATTGAACAGAGTGTCCTTTCCCCATTGTATATCTCTATCAACTTGCCAAAGATCAGGTGGTTATAGCTATGTGACTTTATTTCTATTCTCTATTCTGTTCTGTTGATCTATGTGTCTATTTTTACACCAGTACCATGCTGTTTGGATTACTATAGCCTTGTAGTAAAATTTGAAATCAGGTAATGTGATGCCTCCAACTTTGCTCTTTTTGCATAGGATTGTTTAATTCTACTAAATGTAAAAAGAAGAGCTGCCACCATTCCTACTGAAACTATTCCAAAACGTTGAAGAGGAAGGACTCCTCCCCACGTTATTCTTTGAGGCCAGCATCACCCTGATACCAAAACCTGTCAGAGACACAAAAATAAATGAAAACTTCAGGCTAATATCCTTGATAAACATTGATGTAAAGATCCTAAACAAAATACTTGCAAACCAAATCCAGCAGCACATCAAAAAACTAATCCACCACAGTCAAGTAGGCTTTATGCCTGGGAGGCAAGGCTGGTTCACCATATGCAAATCAATGAATGTGATTCATCATATAAACAGAATGAAAGAGAAAAATCACATGATCTCAATAGATGCAGAAAAGACTTTCGATAAAATTCAACATCCCTTCATGTTAAAAACTCTCAATAAACTAGGTATTGAAGGAACATACCCCAAAACTAATAAGAGCCATCTATAACAAACCTACAGCCAACATAACACTGAATGAGCAAAAGCTAAAAGCATTCCCCTTGAATACCAGCACAAAACAAAGATGCCCCCTCTCACCACTTCCATTCAACATAGTATTGGAAGTTCTGACCAGAGAAATCAGGCAAGAGAAGGAAATAAAGGGCATCCAAATAGGAAAAGAGGAAGTCAAACTAACCCTGTTTGCGGACAGCATGATTCCATATCTAGAAAACCCCGGAGTCATAGCCCAAAAGCTCCTTCCACTGTTAAACAATCTCAGCAAAGTTTCAGGATACAAAATTCATGTACAAAAATCACTAGCATTCTTATACACCAACAACAGCCAAGCCAAGAGCCAAATCAGGAATGCAAACTCATTCACGATTGCCACAAAAAGAATAAAATACCCAGGAATACAGCTAACCAGGGAGGTGAAAGATCCCTACAATGTGAATTACAAAATGCTGCTCAAATAAATCAGAGATGACGCAAATAAATGGAAAAACATTCCACGTTCATGGATAGAAATAATCAATATTGTTAACATAGCCATACTACCTGAAGCAGTTTACAGATTTGATCCTATTCCTATCAAACTACCAATGACATTCTTCACAAAACTAGAAAAACTATTTTAAAATTCATATGGAACCAAAAAAAAGAAGTTTGAATAGCCAAGGCAATCCTAAGCCAAAAGAACAAAGCTGGAGGTATTATGTTACCTGACTTCCATACTACAGGGCTACAGTAATCCAAACAGCACAATACTAGTACAAAAATAGACACATAGACTAATAGAACAGACTAAAGAGCCCAGAAATAAGGCTGCACACCTACAACCATCTGATCTTCGACAAAGCTGACAAAAACAACCAATGAGAAAAGGACTGCCTATTCAATAAATGTTGCTGGGATATTTGACTAGCCATATTCAGAAGATGAAACTGGACCCCTTCCTTACACCATATACAAAAATCAGCTCAAGATGGGTTAAAGACTTAAATATAAAACCCAAAACTGTAAAAACCCTGGAAGACAACCTATGCAATACCATAGGAACTAGCAAGGATTTCATGAGGAAGATCCCAAAAGCAATCACAGCAAAAGCAAAAATTGACAAATGGGATATAATTAAATTTAAGAGCTTCTGCATAGCAAAAGAAACCATTAACAAAGTAAACAGACAACTTACAGATTGGGAGAAAGTATTTGGAAACTATACATTTGGCAAAAGTCTAATATCCAGCATCTATAAGGGATTTAAATAAATTTACAAGAAAAAAACAACCCCATTAAAAAGTGGGCAAAGGACATGAACAGACAGTTTTTAAAAGAAGACATAAATAGGGTCAACAAACATACGGGGTAAAAAAGCTCAGTATCACTCATAATTAGAGAAAGGCAAAGCAAAACCACAATGAGATACCATCTCACACCAGTCAGAATGGCTATTACTAAATAGTCAAAACATAACAGATGCTGGCAAGGTTGTGAAGAAAAGAGAACACTTATACACTGTTGGTGAGAGTGTAAATTAGTTCAGCCATTGTGGAAAGCAGTGTGGTGATTCCTCAAAGAGCTAAAAACAGAACTACCATTCAGCCCAGCAATCCCATTACTGGGTGTATACCCAAAGGAATATAAATTGTTCTACCATAAAGACACATGCACACATATGTTCACTGGAGCACTAGTCACAATAGCAAACACACGGAATCAACCTAAATGCCCATTAATGACATATTAAAGAAAATGTGATACATATATACCGTGGAATACTATGCAGCCATAAAAAGATCAAGATCATGTCCTTTGCAGGAACATGGATGGGGCTGGAGGCCATTATCCTTAGCAAACTGACACAGAAACAGAAAACCAAATGCCACATGTTGTGACTTACAAGTGGGAGCTAAATAATGAGATCAAATGGACACCAAGAGGGGAACAACAGACATGGGGCCTACTGGAGGGTAGAGTTTGGGAGAAGGGAGAGAAACAGAAAAAATAACTGTTGGGCACTAGGTCTAGTACCTGGGTGATGAAATCATTTACAGAACAAACTCCTGTGACACCAGTTTACCTATATAACAAACCTGCACATGTACCCCAAAACCTAAAATTAGAAAGAAAAGAAAAGAAAAGAAAAGAAAAAGAAAGAAAGAAAGAAAGAAAGAAAGAAAGAAAGAAAGAAAGAAAGAAAGAAAGAAAGAAAGAAGGAAAGAAAGAAAGAAAGAAAGAAAGAAGGAAAGAAAAAGAAAAAGAAAGAAAGAAAGAAAGAAAGAAAGAAAGAAAGAAAGAAAGAAAGAAAGAAAGAAAGAAAGAAAGAAAGAAAAGAAAGAAAGAAGAAAGAAAGAAAGAAAGAAAGAAAGAAAGAAAGAAAGAAAGAGAAAGAAAGAAAGAAAGAAAGAAAGAAAGAAAGAAAGAAAGAAAGAAAGAAAAGAACAGATGATCCTAGATTATCCAGGTATCACTAATGGAATCACAAGGGTCCTTATTAGAGCTAGGCAGAAAGATCAGACTCAATAGAAGATATGACAGAAGCAAAAGATTGGAGGTAAGGAATAGGAAATGAAGGGGCCATACTCAAACAATGCAGGTGACCTCTAGAAACTGAAATAGGGAAGGAAACAGAATCTGCCTTGAAGCCTGCAGAAGGAGCACAGTCCTGAAAATACCTTGGTTTCTGACTTTTGGCCTCCAAAACTTTAAAAGAATAAATCCTGTGTTGTTTTAAGCTCCTGCATTTGTAGTAATTTGTCACAGAAGTCACAGGAAACTAGTACATACAAAGTATTTTTAGTGGCCTCTTTGACCACACTAAAACTTCCTCTGCTGTTGAGTTAAAGCTTCCTCTCAATTCCATGCTTTAAACAGTCCTAAGGAGTCCCCTAATGCAGGGCATCTGGTGTCCTGAGTGGGTCCAAGATGTCCAATCTGCTTCTAGCAGCTGTTCAGAAACTACACTGACAGCAAAGTCAGCCATGAAGACTCCCATTCATTTCAATGAGGAGAAGGTAAGTTTATAAGCAATTTTGCAAAGGGTAACTATGTCATAATTGCAGCTTCAGTGTATCTGCTATGACAGAGGAGAAATCTATTTTGAAGAGCGATTTATTTTCTTTTACTAATTGTGTATTGAAACAAGTAAGGTTCCCTGACATCAAACAGACCAGTTCTGAGGTTTTACCCAAGATAATTGAACAGCTCCAGCTTCTGCAGTGTTTATCAAAATACAAAAGAAAAAGTAGAGGTCATCTTTTTTTGATAGCAAATGGGACTCTTGCAAGCTAAGGGAGAGAAAGCTATGTCATACATGGAGATAGGGTACTTCCAAGGGTCTGTAGGTTTAGAAGCATGGCCTGCCTGGCTCACGCACACTCCTGCTGCTGAGGCCAAAGACATCCCACCAATATGTCTGAGAGTGTCAGTGCTGGAGGCAATGAGCTCACTCTGGCCACATGCTTACCAAGGGACAGGTGGGGCCTGTGTCCCCTGAGCTGGCTGTGGGCAGGTGGATGGGCAGCTGAGCAGCCTAGCAGAGAGTGGGCTGGCAATGAGCTCCTAGCCCAGCCTTTAGGAGCCATGGAAGCACAGGGACAAGCACAAGGCTATGGGATGCAAAGTGACCCAAGGACAGGTGAGTCACAGGGATCTCTATTGCAATCATGCAGAATTGATGTGGTCTGACATGCCACCACCTCACATTCCTGAAGGGAACAGCCAAGCTGGTGACTAGCATCCAGGCCATAACTGCAAACCCACACTGGGCAGGATCTCCCTTCTGTGTGTTCAAGTGTTCTCAAGTTAGATTTTTAACAATTTTTAAAATGGCTGAGTTCAGGCTTAACACCAACCACAAAAATGGATCTCAACACAGCTCTAAAGCCAGGGGTGCATCCAGTAATCCCAACTCAGTGACTCCCAGAGGCCAGGTGTCCATGGGCCTACATCCCCTCTCAGCACTGACCAGCACTGAGTTGATTTTACTCTTTACAATTAAAAAAAAAAAAAAAAAAAAACTGAGTAATCTTGCACGTGACTACCAGAAACTGTCTTGTTGGAAACAAAATCTATTTACGTTTAATGAAAAGCCTGGCCACAGGCTTCATCTGCCACATTTACAGCACAGTGCAATGCACACAATAAACCAAACCACAAAGGCAGTTTCTGGCACTCACAGCACAGAGTTCTTTGCCACATGGGAGTAAAGCAGACATTTTAAGAGGAGAGGGAGATGGAGAAGGGTGTCACATTCACTTCTAGTTCTGGAGCTTACTGGACACCAGTCCAGTCCTTCATGGAACTGGTCACCACGGGCGCCACAGGTGGCCTGAATGTTCCTGTGGAGCAGGGAATGCAGCCCCAGCTTGTCTGTGATCTCAGTGGTATTCATGGTGTTGAGGAGGGCCTACTTGTTGGTGAACACCAGGGGGACCACATTCCAGAGCTCATCCTCAGCCAACATCCTCATGAGCTCCTTATGGACCTTGTTCATGTGCTCTCTGTCACTACTGTCCTCCATAAAGATCAGGCCTTATGTATTCTGGAAGTAGTGGCACCACAGAGGCCAGATCTTGTGCTGGCCTGCCATGTACCACACAGTGAAGCTGATGTTCTTAGACTCCATGGGTCTGCATTGAAGCCTGTGATGGAAATGGTGGTCACAATCTCACGCAGCTTCAGCTTATACAGAATCATCATCTTGCCTGCAGCATCCAGGCCCACCATGAGGACAAGTATTTCTTTTCTGCCAAAAACACCCTTAAAGAGGTTGGTAAAGATATTCCCCATGGACCCTCAGCCTCCCAAGTAGCTGGAACTACAGGCGTGCACCACCACACCTGGCTAACATATACATTTTTAGTAGAGAAGGGGGTTTTGCCATGTTGGCCAGGCTGGTCTTGAACTCCTGGCGTCAAGTGATCCGCCCACCTCAGCCTCCCAAAGTGTTGGGATTACAGGCATGAGCCACCATGCCTGGCCTCCATCAAATAACTTTTTAAAAAACCAGTTTTCTCAACTTCCTTGCATCGCTATCTTCCCTTCACACTCCCTGGAGTTTGTCTCCACATCTAGACTTTCCCTGAGCTTCTGATCACACTGGCAAATATCACACAATTTTCCAATTGCTATCACTCTAAGTCAAGGGTCTTATCTGGGCTCCCCTTCCTGCTCCATAACCCCTTCTTCTGTCTTTGGTCAAATCCCTTTTCCACTTCTTGAAGTGATGTTTCAAACTTCATTGTCTCCTTAGGCTTCCTACTCTCCCCTCCACAATCCCAGCCCTCCCTCAGGAAATTATCTCATTTCACACTTCATGGTAATTTCAACTTCTTGCCCCCTGTCTCACCACTACCTTCATTTAAGGCCAAGCTTCCTTTCTTGCTTTGTCTTCTTAGAAGATGAGATGTTCCTCCTCTAGTTCAAAACTAACTTCTTCCTTTGGGTTTTAATCTCATTCTGTTGTATTTCTACCTCAAATTACTCCGATTATTACCTGCCCTCTCTCTCTCCCATTCAATTGTCTGTTTTCTCTCAAAGTATCGAGTTGCTCTAGTCATTCTTATCTTTGAAAAAGAAAATATTTGGACTCCAAAATTCCCTCTTGCTTTGAGCCACACTTTCTAGACCACTCTTGATTCCTCTACTTCTTCACCTCTCATTCACTCTTCACCATAATTTAATGTCTACTCCAAAAGCAGCCCTGAAATTACACTGGCAAATACGACCAATGAGCTCCATGTTTCTAATTCCAACAGATATTCTCATTACTAAATTTCTTGTTAGAAAATGAGAACAAGAAATTAGCTTAAACAGAAATAGAGAATTTTTTTAGGGTTGCAGAAATGACTCCACAGGACTCAAAGGCAAAAACGCCTGGGCTTCAAGAAAGACTAGAATCAAAAAATGAGAAGTTTCTGGCAATTTGGGCAATTTTTCCTCTCTGTCTCCACTCCCCTCTATTGCCCTAGTATCTGTAGATGGGCTTTCTCTGCCTCTTCTGTCCACATAGCATCCCCAATGAGTCCTCATCAGTGCTACACTTCAATGTCTCCAGTAGAATTCGTTCCTTCTGAGGTAGCTATCTCGTTTTAAATCAGCTATAAGACTAAAAGTTATTTATGTTTCTACACTCTGTCTCCCTCCTTCTTCCAAATAATCTATATCCTACTTTGCAGACTACAAAGAATAAACTTAACCTATTTTTATACATATCATTCCTACAAATACTTCAAAACAACTATCATGTCTTATTGAAGTTTCCTCTTCTCTGAGAAAAGCAATCCCAGGTCCTGGTCCTCCCCAGCCTTAACCAGGTCTAAACCAGTGGCTCCCAAACCAGCAACAGCATCATTACCTTTGGGAACTTGTTAGAAAGTAAGTTTTGGGGTCCCAAGTCAAACCAACCGAATGAGAAATTCTGGGGCTTAGGATTCAGCAATCCAGATTTTTAAAAAGCCCTCCAGGTGTTCCTCATGCATGCTCAAGTTTGAAACCCATTGCGCTAACCTTTCTCTCATCTGTCTAATTCTCCAGAAGTATGACTCACCTCAGCTGAGCACAGTTCTATAGGCATGGGGTTGGGTGATGGATACAACAAAGAACAGTATGGTCTTCATCACTCTTGCTGTTCTTATTAACACTTAACAGTAACTAAAAAGTATTTTATAAGTTTGTTTGCTGGTTTTTATTTTACTACTCACGAGAATGTAAGTTCCTTTAGATGAGAAGACCATGTCTGCTTTACTTATCCTTGTGTTCTTAGTGACCAGTACAGCACCTGGTTAATGGTAGGCACTCAGCAAATAATCATTGAATAAATAAACAAATAAATGAGTGAATACTATGATAATTGGTTGTAGCCACATCATATCATTGATTCATATTGAATGTGTAGTCAACCAAAGGTTTCAGGACATTTTTCTCCCATCTGATACACATACATTTGGGGTTTTGTAGCTAAATATGGAAATTTGCCTCGATTACTTATCAAATCTCAGCTTGTTAATCTATAATTTCAGGCTATAAAGATCTATTTTCTTTTCAAATATCACAATTTTATCATTTGGAATAATATTTCTGCCCCATTAATATATTATAAATTTTACCAGGATTAGATAAATTTCTCTTCCAAGTACCTGTTCATAAAGCCAAATACCATTTTCTAGCATTCCTTTGGTAAGTCATATAAGTAGTTGCAAATGTATCCATATAGAGTGCTGCTCCAATCCTCTAAAGCCAGTGGTTCTCAAACTTGAGATGCATCAGAGTCTCCTGGAGGACTTGTTGAAATACAGATTTACAGGACTGCACTCCCAGAGAACCTGATTTGATAGGTCTGGTGTAAGACACAAGAAATTGCATTTCCAAAATTTTCCCAGGTGATGCTGACACTTCTCATCCAGGGACCACACTTAGGGAACCACTGCTTCACTACATAACACACCTACAACCACAGAAAAAGGGCCTCTTATATGCTGGCATTTTTACAGCTTTAATCTCAATCTACTTGTTGTTATTCCTTTGCACTCTACTTTCAAATTATCATGGGGATAAGGATCTTAGGATTTAAGAAAGCTTGTATGAAAATAACAAATGATTCCTGAAGCTCTTGAAAACACTTGTTAAATTATTAGGTTCAGAATATTGAAGTGTATGAGCAAGTTGCTTCATAATTTTGCCTCCCCCTACTCCATTCACAATTTAGACTCCACATACTACTGTACTATTACGTGTCTATATAGAATACAGAGCTTATGTAGCCATCTAATGTTGAGTTAAGGTTTTATATTCTGCAACTAAGTGCCACCTAGATATCATTCTTTGGATGACTTTGTGCATAAAACATATTCAAGTGGTTTTCACTCACGTGGTTGAACTTAGAGACAGGGCTTACGTGAGCCAAACAGTGCTCAGGAGAAACAGCTCTAAAGCCTGGTTATACTGTGGCTTTTTTCACTATTCTTGTAACACTGATGGAGGAAAGATGTGACTTTTCATGTTGCCAATAGCAACTGTAAGCTTCTTATGGTCGGCATGTACATGAGTTTTTGAGGTGGTCTGTCAGCCCAGCTATGGCCCATATCTGTCCTATCATCCAGGCTTTTGTCCTCAGAACTCATGTTCTCCTATATTCCATTCACCTCACCTTCTGTCCTTGAGCTTGGCATTGCTTTTCCGACTTGGATCTTTTGCTTTCCAATGCAGCCTGTCACTCTAATTACATTGCACTGCTTTTAAATGCCTGGAAGATTCTATTCTTTAGGATGGATTATGAGATGAGAAAAAGTAGAAATATAGAGTTTGAAATAGAGAAATAATATAGCAACATTCTGGGGGGAAGGAAGGGATAGAATTAAAAGCAAGTCGGTACATGCATGCAGGGGTTCTCTGCTTGCACAAGCTTACACTTGGAGTGGGAGGGGATCGGAGTACTGACTACACATGGAGAGAGGGTCACATCATCTATCCTCTGACACTGAAAGAAGGAAAAATAGATACAAATGGGGCAATTCTGTAAGTGGTGAGTGGAGAGTTCAAGTTATTTCACAACTAATTACCTTGCTTTTCTTGTGAAAGTGGCAAAAGACATACTCTGCAGAGAATTAGGAGATATGGGCAGATATATGACTTGAAACCTTTAGTAATGATTTGTATTGCCTGAGGAGAAACATGGAAGAGGGGAAATGATGAAGCGTGAAGGTCCTAGTGAGGTTGGAGACCAAGTGTGTGTCCAGATTCTGTTCATATGGCAGTAAGATTTTCTTCAGTAGCATGGAGCAGCACTGCTAAAGGAGCAGAGAAGGTAAATTGTGGCATTGAGCTCAAATCCACACACACAAAATGCAGGTAACAGGATGAATGTTAGTAAAAGAGTTATTGGGCTGATGCATGGAATCCAGATTAAGTACTGAGGGAAAAAAATCAATGTGAAGATAAAGAATAATCCAAAGATTAACGTCAAATCATGGTTTTCCTAGAAGTGAGGACATGAGAAAGCAAGAAGAAGTTGAGGTTGTAATCTGCAAATGGAATATTGATGCTTAAGAACTTTTGAAGGATATAAATTTCTTGTGCTGACAAGGTTTATTAGATGATCATAGTGTCAGTGCCTGAACTTTGGCGATGTTTGAGGTTGCCAGAGTTGGAAACAGTAAAAAATTCTGAGACTATGCCACTAAATTGGCTATAAATAGGACACAAATTATAAAAGATACTTCCAAGACATGAACAAGAAACATAAGCCAAGTGCCAATATTTTTACTTCATATAGGGGAAAGATCACAAAATTAGCTGATGGCTAAGGGTAGAGGATAATTAACCTCAAATATAGGATTATAATAGCTATCATTGAGCATTTATTATATACCCAAATTTATCAATGTTTAAATCACATTGTACATTCACAACAACGTTTTTTGCAATTGAGGAGCCTGAGATCCAGAGAGTTTAAGTAGCTTGCTCAGTGTCACCTAGCTAATAGTTAGTAACGTCAAGACTCAAACCCATGAGTCAATCATCCAGTCAGTAGATCTGACCAAAGTCATCACTTGTAACCATAGTTCAGTGTCTTCTTTCACTCCAGAAGGAGCACGAATTACACCCAAGGTGGGAGAAATCATGGTCTGGAAATAGAGAGGGAACCAGCAGAAGAATTAAATTTGAGAAATATTACCAAATTCACTTAAATATTTAATGAAAATATTAATACGATGTAAAGCTCAGTTTTTCAGATTCTGCCATACAGACCCATGCCCGGTTGATATTTAATACAGTATGAAAAAGAGGGGACGGCTAACAATTAAGTGGCCTACTAATAATTAAGTGGTCTATTTTTCTTAGAGACAACCACTCTTTTGGGCAAATATTATAGCTTGTAAATAGATCTGAGAGTATGTCAGACCTTAAGGACAAAAGAATGTAATGAACAGAGGACCTGCATTTGAAACTTTCTTCTGTGTTTTTTCAGATCTGCATTACTCTTTTCAACCATAAAATCCACAGTTTATAGAGTTAGATTCTAAAAGCCTGCCATATTACTACTCATGTATTTTATTATGCAGTTAAAATCAAGATTATAAAAATAAGCATTTTATGTTCTATTTCAAATCAAATTTTCTAACTAATCCTCTCAGTTTTTGCACACACACACATCTTACACACAGACACACACACTCTGGTTTTGTTTGTTTTACAATGGAGCCTGCCTAAAATAGCAAGTCAGAGATAGGGTCAAAGACTTACGAATTTATGCTTCTTTTTTTTTTTTTAACAGAAATTAGTTAAAATAATTCCACTCCAGCAGGATCAATGTTTAACAGACTTCTAAATTACTAGCATTCCTGTCCCCACTTCCTCTCCAGAGCTCCCTATTCTCCTATATCAAATCTTACCAATCCCCATATATTAACAACCAACACAATACTCCAGCCCATAAGGATCAATCATTTTTGCCTCTGAACAAGGGCAAAAAAAAAAAAAAAAAAAAAAAAAAAAAAAAAAATCAGTTGATCTTTTGGCATTTATATATTGTAACAAACAGTCTCTAAGATGGCGACCCAAGATCCCTACCTCCTGGTATTCATGCCTCTGTGTAGTCGCCTCCCCTTGAGTGTGGGCAGGAACTGTGTGCCTTTCTTTTAACCAATAACGTATGGTAAAGATGATGAGAGGCTACTTCCTCAGTTACTTTAAGTTATATAAGACTCCATCTTGCCAGCAGACTCCCTCTAGAAACTCCTTGCTGGCTTGATGAACTAATTGACCATGTTGGGAAAGCCCATAGTGGGAAGGATATCCAGGAACCATGGGTTGCCACTAGGAACTATGGGTAGCTTTTAGGAACTATAGGTAGCCTCTAGGAACTATACACCAACTTTAGGAAGTAAAGATGGCCTCCAGCTGACATTCTTCAAGAAGCTGGGGCTCTCAGTCCTAAAACTGCAAGGAAATGAATTCTACCAACAATCTGAGTAAGTTTGGAAGTGGTTGCTTCCCCAGTTATGCCCCCAGATGAAAAGGCAGTCCAACTGACACATTTGTTACAATTGTCACATTTGTGAGACACTAAAGAAAGAGTAGGCTTAGCTAAGCCATGTCCAACTCCTGATCCACAGAAATTGTAAGGTAATAAATGTGTGTACAACCTTCCATATTCAACTTAGACTCCATGGTCTACTACTCATTCACTTTCTTGCCAATATCCCCAACAACCTGTTCTAAAGCATATATCACCAAATCGCCAAACTGGAATAAATCCAACTAATTTCCTTCTCCATTCTTACCCTGTACTCATTGAAAAAATGGTTCAACTGTGCAAATTGGTGATACTGAAAATTCACGAGTATAGAAATATTTCCACTATTAAAAATAACCAATATGTATGTGCATTTTGTGAAGAATATTGAAAAGGTGGCTGGTGAAGTACTGGATGCAAATTTGAGTGAAAATTATCTCACTGGTAGATAATGCATATAAAGGTGATTTCTTCCCTATTTAGGTAATGCTATTACAACTGTATTTTTAAGTCTTACAAATAATTATCCAGTCATTCCAGCTATGCCTGGCTAAAAGAAGGCAAAGGAAGTGGGGATTCCAAGAATTCTTCCTTGTGACTCAGTAGAAGTCATGCCATAGCCTTTCTGTTCTCATTTCAGAAACAGTAATGTCTTTGTGTCATTTGGTGAGAAAAGCTACTTTGATGTTCTAATTTACTTTGGCTTAAGGTATTCTATCAGCTAGAATGCAAGTGGCTCTTAGGAACATAATGGGATTGTTTTAATGGCTTATGGTTCCTGAGTGTGGAAGACACGGCTAAATATTTCATCAAATGTGTGAGACTGTTCTTTGTTACTGTCCTCGTCTTGCAGTAACAAAACTCTCTTAATTGCTCATCCCTTACAGATATTCCCAAATCCATTATTTCTATATTTTTCTTTTTTTAGATACAGAAACTTCAGCAAATAGATAGTATTTTTTATATCCATTTTATGATATTCATTTAACTGCTAACTAAAAACAATTATACCAAATAACTAGCATTATGTATTCAAGACAGCTTTGTCATCTGAGAATTAGTGTTTTTTCACTTTTGAGAGTATATGCTCTTAAAATAAGCAGAATTTTTGTATGTTGTTTCTGTTTGTCAGTACGGCATTAAATGTTTTCTTTCTCATTTTCACTTCCCTAAAACTCTTTCCTTTTCTAGCTTTAAACTCTTTCCTCTTCTAGCTTTAGCATTTTCTATCTTCTTCCCTGTCTTCGTTTTTTGCAACAGTTTCATAAAGACAGCCCTAGTATATCCAAATCTAGATCCAAAAGATAAATTTTACTCTCCATTTTTTATAGGAATTATATTCCGTTGATAATGGCCCACAAAATAATGTTTAAAAATGAATACCGTATTCATTTATGCATCACTCCTTCTAGAGTAAGCTTTATGCAAAGCTATGAATTCACTTCGGTTATGCTTCTGCCAGATTCTGTGAAGTAAGTGAAGTAAACCGTAAGTTTCTTTTATTCCCTGTCTACCCTCCTTCCATCCTTTCAGCAATCACCTCTTTATATCAAAGAAACAAATGCCATCCCCAACAGCTACCAACCTTGGTTTCACTTTTTGAAAGGACCCAGTCATTTGAATGTCTACTGAATTCTTAATATGGGGAAGACATTGGGCAAGAGGAGCTGCACTCACTGCTAAGCCCTTACCTCCTGCCTTGAGTGGCTTCTCTCTGTGGACTGTGCTTCACCTGTCTTGGACTAGTTGATTCCCATTCACCAGTCAGGTCTGAAACTGGTCAAGATTTCCTCTAGGAAGTCACCCTGAGCTCAGCATTGTTCCCAAAATCAACTTGCTCAAGGTGTTAATTGTATTTGAAGTTAAGCTCCTCCAAATTATTTGTTGTTGTTTTTACAGTACCTAAAAAAGGGAGAGACTATTATTGGAATGAGATGTGTTATCTTTAGTCATGCAGGCTTAGGGGGAATTCTTCTTTTATTCTTATTCATAGAAGGAGACATATCCAATGCCTCTTTTCAAAAGGTTTTGGCTTTCATCACAAGCCTTCTCTGCAGTTTTTGAAAAAGAAACACCTTGGCTGGTAGCCAGCATTCTGATTTCATAAATATACACATGGGGTAATTGATTATCTTTCCCCCTATAGAAGCAGAGGGAAGTAAATTCCCACCCTCTAATGTATACACCAATTCAAAGCCTCTTGACTGACCTGCATGCTTAAGCTTTCCTTTTTGAAAATTTAACTAAAGTAATAAAATCTAACCAAATTGACTACATAGCCCAGTATAGGATTCATTCATCACACAAAAATTAAAGTCAATTTAGTCCCATCAATAGAGCGTCTGTTGCAGTTGTCATCAGAAATAACCTTGCATATGCTAGTGAAGTCAGTCAGATTTTAATCATTTCAGCATTTGTTCATAGGAAATAGGCTATAGACTATTTCCCTTTGGATTATATAAGCACGATGAAATGTATGAAATAAAAATTCAAAGAGAAGAAAGCAGTTCAGATACAGGGAAAAATATTTCACTATTATACTATTTTACGGTGATGGTGGGGGTTGTGTGTGTGTCTGCACATGTACATGCTCTTGCTCCTTGTATCCTGTGGAGCTGATCTGAACAAGATGCCAGCTTTGAAAAGAAACATGCATGGGAGACAGAGCTGGAAGGAAGCTATAATGCTGGCCTTTAGTTTAAAGATCTAGTTAAAAATATGTTCACATTTTTTTCTTAGTCTTTTACTTCCTAATATTTTTGATGAATGTATATTCATAGTATCAATCTCACTTTATAAAATTAATTACATAATTTATAACCCTAATATAGCATCCAACCATACATATTTCCTCCCAGATCAAATATATCCAGCCACAAAGAAGTGACAAGTCAAAAAAATTCATACAACATTCTTCCTTTGTTCTTGACAGCTTATGTCATTGCTTCAGTCTCAATTTCCCTTTGTCAACAAAAGAACTGTTCTAAGAATGTACCCTAAACACTCAATCAGGATGCATATCAGTATGCCAGAAAGATCTGATCAGTCCCAAGACTGAGGGCTTGCAGACTTTTCTTTGTAGAGAGATGGAATAAAATCCCCATCCCTGATAACAGAGGAGAAGCTAATGTGTAAGAGGAAAATCTATTGGAGTATGGGACACCATTGTCTAGATGGCTCCAGCTGGGACATTTTCTGTAAACCTATGGGAAGCCTTTCTAATGAAAGCCAGGTCAGGAGGGGAAATATGCTTTAATTTAATAAGGTCAGATTTATTCTTTAGAGAGAAGGCTCAGGCCGGGCGGGGTGGCTCAAGCCTGTAATCCCAGCACTTTGGGAGGCCGAGACGGGGTCAGGAGATCGAGACCATCCTGGCTAACACGGTGAAACCCCGTCTCTACTAAAAAATACAAAAAAACTAGCCGGGCAAGGTGGCGGG
>NW_016805440.1:200570-209329 GCF_001698545.2 Rhinopithecus bieti | reverse complement strand
AAAAAAAAAAAAAAAAAAAAAAATAGAGAGAAGGCTCAGAGTCACAGGGGGAATATGCATCCCTTCTATAGACCAGACCATGGAATGTCCCTAAGATAAATTCTCACCATATCACGTATTTAACTGTAGATGAATGAAGACCTGCCATATCACTGGTAAGGAGTTAACTGGACTTAAAGCACTACTTCTTATTCAGCTCAACTACAAGCCCAGAGTTTCTCCCTGTCCCTCTGTGGAACAAGAAAACCCAAAAATTATAATAAAAATAAAAGCGTAACCAAATGAATCCATTTATACTCAGTCAAAGCCTAAGGAGACAGAGTTTACAAGACAGAAAAAAGGAACTGAGGGCAGGACAGTTATCCTTTGGAGAAAGGAAGCATATTGTAGGGTGGTAGTGGAGGGTGCACAAAGATACCAAGAAAGGATGGGCTGAAATACAAGCTTGCTGGGAAACATGGGACCAATTACGGAGAAAATTGCTGAAGCCAGGGCACAAGGGAGATGTGAGTTTCCATCCTATTCCTTGGACAAAGAAATGTGTTGGCTAAAGAAAAACAATTCCCAAATTTCTGGCACTATACTGCTCTGGAATACACACCCGAAACCTTCTTAAACCCCCCACCAGAGTTTAGTATGAATTTAACCTGGGGAAATAATGGCCAATGTTTCTCTGGGGTGAGGCTGGCATACAGGAGATGGGAAGTGGGCAGTGGCAGCCTCAGCTCCTTATTCATCTAACAGGCACTGGCCTTGTGCAGATTCTACCCTGGGAGGATTTCCAACCACATTTCTTCTTTGCAGTGATTATAAGATTAAACCCCTGATATCTATGACCCAGAGGATGGTGAAGACAGCCACAAAGGACAGGAAAGGACAGGATGGACATAAAGATGGCATGAGATTTCATTCAGAGACGTATCTTAAGTCCCCTACGCCTGAGAAAGATGGGCCAAAAGAATCATCTTTCTTCGATATTTCTAAACTCCATTTTCCTAGGGACACAACTACTTTTTCAGACATAACATCATATGACACTTGCTTGAAAGGTGATCAGGAAACAGGAACTTTAAAAAAAAAAATCTAGACTTTTTAAAAACTGAGGAGGAAATGCTTTCCGCTTTCCCTGGGAGGTGTCAAAATTTATGTCTAACTCTTTTATTTGAGCTAAGAGGCTCTGTATCCACCATTCCATTCTCTCCATCCGTTCTAAGAAACAAGAGCCTCAAGCAGCACTCCTCTTCTCCCGTCTGGGACATGTGCCTCTAGGAAACCCTGGGTCAAGTCTCCAGCATGCATCCCCTCTAGTAAGAGCTAGGACCAAACAGCTCTTTGCAGAGCACCAGGATCAGCTAGAAGACACTTTTGTAATACAAATTTAGGTATAATTCATTATTTAATGATAAATCTATATTGATAGAAAACTGTGTGCTATCTTGAAAGTATAACACTTAAAGGAAAATTTAAAGAAACAAAATAACAAAGGTATAGCTCGTATGCTTAGCATGTTAATATAAATTGATTTTAATGACTGCAGAACTTAATCCAATCTTTGTTCTGTCTTTCCTGAAGGACAAAGGCCTTGGGTTCGAGACTCCCTTCAGTGTAGGGGTGCTTCTGTGTTCACTGAGGTTATTCCTGAAAAACTATGCAGACTTCCTCCGCACCTTCTCAGAGGCCACGTGGGGGAAGGGGAGACCTTCCATTAACTATCTAACAATATGTGGCTGGCCATCGTTTAGAAGGGTACCCCTTCCTGCATTGACACTTTGCTGATTGACAATTTTAAAACACATTTTCTGCTCTTCTGCTCCTTCTGCCTGCTCCAAACCAAAGACAGCAACCTTTTCTCAATGGGAGCTTGAGTTCCTCCTTCTAACTCCAGGTCCCTTCACCTCCCATCAACCTATGAAGACCTGAATCACTGAATCACTGGATTACATTTCTTCATTTGTTCCAACAAATTTAGATCGGGTCTTCTAGTGAAGAGCAACATAAATACCTAATGCACACAGAACAAAAGCGAACTCACAAAACAGGTACTAAGTACGTGTTTCTGTACACACCCCTTACTCCATTTCATTCATTTCAAAAAGCCAAGCCTTCTACATTCTCCAGAAAAGGCCTGGCTGCTTCCCCACAGCTCACCTAGTCGGGACAGAGTCCTGATGGCCACTTTTCTGGGTTCTCTTCTGAAATATGTTCCAACCTTGTCTCCCCCCATCTCCTACCCCATCATTTCTCACCTCTCCCAAAGGAAATCCTCAGCTCTATGCAATTATATTTTCATACCATATATTAATGAAATGACATTTTTCCTGATATCTATAAATATTTGTGTTGTATTACTATATGGTAGTTTGCAAATTTACAAAGGAAAAAATAAATTCTGCATACAACCCTTTATGTGGAGATTAGAACAGTAACACATGGAAAAAGGCATTTAACTAATGGTTTTCTGTCATAATAAGAATCATGATCATCCATCTAGAGCTCTTTCCATTAGCCTATACTGCCCTCTTCATAACCATCATGTATTTCAGAAAATGAGTAATCTCTCCATTTCCATGACTGACTACTCAGGGAAATGTGCTTGTCAATATAATAACCATAGTGTGATGATAACATTTCCCACAGTTAGATTTAATGCCATGTGGACATGTAGAGATCGAAAATATGGATCCTGTCAGAACCAATGAATTCATTCAAGAAACGTGCTAGAAATACACAAGATCAAGAAGCTGGACAATAGTCACAATGATACAGAACCAGCAGACAGAAAGGGTGTAGATTCAGTCTACGCTGCATTCAATAAGGCAACACGACTGCAGGATAACTCTTTGCCAGGTATTCTTCAGAACCAAATGCTTGGGAGACATAATAATAATGGAAGTGAGTCTGAATTACAACTCAAGCCTATGAGCATTAATTTGAACGTTTATTTTAGAATCCTTCGCTATATCATTTCCTTGGGGTTTCTCTTGGGGAAGCTGGAATATGAGATCGGGCAAAACGCTTACTCTGAAAATGCACTAGACGAGCAGTCTCTTCCCAAACCACCCACTTGTGCTGCAGCTAGAGGAGCTCAGTCAGACTGCCTAACTCTGTGAGGGCTGCAACTAGGAAGCAGACTGTGTGTATCTAAAAACATAAATTGCTTACTTCCAAATAATTGCTCCCTTAACTTCTCTCCCCACCACTGCTCAGCTCAAACTCTCAACATAAGGGACAACTTGACCACTGCTCAGGATTAGGAGTGAGGAAAGTGAAGGAGGGATGTTCGCATCTGTATAACAGAGGCAGATGATATAAAATTTCATTTAACTAAAACCCAACTGGATGATCCTTCACTTACCAGTTTTGTTTCATTTGACAATCCCACAGTCTGCCCCAGCAATTGCTTTAAGCACAAAAGCAGTAAGTATACTCACAGGAGAAATTTAGTTTTTTAAACCAATACGTTAAAGAGTACATTCTCAAACTGTGCAACTTCAACCCAATTTCCTCCACATTCTCTGTTTTTACATTGACCATTCATGTTCAGATTAATGACACCCAGGTCAGCCAGTGGTGGCTCACACCTGTAATCCCAACCCTGTAAGAGGCCAAGGTAGGAGGATTGCCTGTGTCCAGAAGTTCAAGACCAGCTTGGGCAACAGAGCAAGATCCTGTCTCTACAGAGTAATGACACCCAAAGTGATGCAAGATTTTCAGTCTTCAAAGATTAAATATTGGTCATGACACTCTACTTGTTAAATCAAGAGACATTTTAAAATGTTCAAAATAAAACAACTGTTTCTTTAAACCTTTTATCAAGCAAAAATTTTAATTAACCAAGAGTACCTTCATTCAGCATTTTTCTTGATCACTGTGTTACTTTAAAATGATTTGAGAATTATCCATTTTTTGGTATAATCCATGTGTCTCTTACCCTTCATTTGAGTAGTCAAAATTGTCTGCATCTGACAATAAGCTTGTGTGCTTTTAAATATACACTAATATATGACTAGGTTCTATTTTCAGGAATTTTATGCTCAAGTCCTATAGAGAAAAGACTCACAAAAGTATTTTCAAAATGAATTCTAATAATATTGTTCAGTCCAAATTCTACTAGCATACTAAATGCTTGGCTTGAATGAAGGGCAGTATGAATAGTGATTGAGGTCTTAAATGATAAAGTAATATGAAATGATAAGCTACTATTAACAAAATATTCTCACTGTCTATTATATATTTAATATGTCTCACTGCTGTGTTTTATAATATATATTATCAACCAGTGAACCTCATTTCATAAACCACATACAATCATCAAGCATGTCAATTGATAAGCACAGCTTGGGTATAGCATTCGGGGAAAGCACAATATGATGAAACCCTCAATTAATTAAATTGTGGCTGCATTCTATTTTTATGAGAGAAGCAAATCACAAGAAAACTTAAGGAGCAAATGTTTTAAAATCTGTAAATCCTAGGGTCCAAAGAACATTCAGGTCAAACTCCTACATGGGTGGTTTTTAATCTTTTTTAAGAAATAGAAAGGGTTTTGTCAATAAAATTTAAAAAAAGAAGGGGAGCTATTCCAGTTAAGGGGAAGGGTGGGGGAGAGGAGTTAATTCCAGAGCTCTGCCACTTCTGCCCTGTGGCTCACCTAGGGCCTTCCCAAGACTGGGATATGCTGTGGTATCAAAAATCTCAAAATCTTAGTGGCTTAAAATAATAAAAGTGTATGCCTTATCCACCCATGCTGCAGAGTCTCCATCTTGACACGTGCTTCTATAATTACCACAGAAGGAATACTCAAGCCTGACAATTAAAGGCTTTGACTTAGAATGGCATACATCACTTCTGTTTCTATTTCCTCAATCAGAGAATGCACATAGCCATGCCTAATCTTAAGGTGGCAGAAAGTAGAATCTTTCTATGTGCCCCAAAGGAGAGTAGAATAAGACAGAAGCGGGCAGGAATAGTGTCTGACACGTGCCAACTAGCAGTGTCAAAACCACAGCACAGTTCAAAACCCTTGCCCTCCAGGGTTTCACTTAGTGTCATGCAGAAGGAGTCCTTGAAAGATGCAAATTTACGAGGAAAAATATTATTTTCTTTCATGTGTGATATCTATTATGAAAGTTAAACAGACAACATATTAAGGAAAGATCTTAAGAAGATGAAGGATTTTCAGAATACCACTTCAGTAAGCTGTAAAATTCAATTAACCAGAACCACAATTTACAAAATATATCATTTAACTCAGGTTCACCTGTTTTATTTATGAGGTTTGGTAACATTTAACACACAACAACCCTTCAAAAATTGTAAGAGTACTAACACTTCCTAATCTTTCTCTTTCCTCTCTTTTTCTTAAAAAACTTTATCTTTTCTATACTGTCAACAACTGCAGACACCCATATGACCAAAAGCCAGAAGCAAGTGAAAAGAAAAAAGACTAAAGAGCATTGGTGAAAACAACTTCAGTGATCATCTATGTCACATTAGAGTTACTAATTCACCCCTTAGTGAACGGATTTAGTATTGTGTGTAAAGTTGAGGTTATCAGCTTACAAAGCATGATTAACTTTAGTGACTCTCATTCCTTTCCTATCATACAGTAGACAGAAGATTAGAGGCAACAAGAATGATCAAAGAACTCCCAAAAGCAGCAGCAAAAAGCAACAACTAACTGGAAAAGACAGATGGAAAGCCATTTAGAAAAACACTTCCATCAGTGGGGGCAAATAGTCTGCATATAACAATCTACCCTACACATTACAGGACAATCTAATGCTTAATGTTGATAATGATGACTCAAAGTCATGAATAAAATATTAAAACTATGACTGCATAATCTAGCATGTATCATCTAGCCTCATTATGTTTACCTTTATTATCTAAAAATAAGGGAGCAGGAATAACTGATCTCTGGTCATTTGGTGATCCTATGCGGTTATAAACAATTGATCAGCACTAAAAAATACAAACTAGAAAGCTGAAGAGAAAAAAAAAATATTTTTTGAGATGAAGTCTTGCTCTTGTCACCCAGGCTGGAGTGCAATGGCACGATCTCTGCTCACTACAACCTCCACCTCCTGGGTTCAAGAGATTCTCCTGCCTCAGCCTCCTCAGTAGTTGGGATTACAGGTGGCTGCCACTATGCAAGGCTAATTTTTTTTTTGTATTTTTAGTAGAGACAGGGTTTTGCCATGTTGGCTAGGCTGGTCTCAAACTCCTGACCTCGTGATCCACCCACCTCTGCCTCCCAAAGTGCTGGGATTACAGGCGTGAGCCACCATGCCTGGCCAAGAAACAATTTAAACTGAAACAAGGTAAAGAATTAGGCAAGGAGAAAAATTAATGAAGCAGACTGCCAAAATGCTTATATGATCAAATAGGCTGAAAATATAGTGCATCATTTATAAGGATTTTGGGTGCAATTGAAAGAAATCCAACACAAACAAGCTAAAACAATAAAGGAATGTATTGGTTCCCATCCCTGGATAATCTAGGGGTAAAGTGGATTTGAGGTTAGTTTGAGCCAGCAGCATAAAAATGTCCACAAGGAAACCCAAACTCTGTCTCTATGCTCTCTGCCTTTCACAATGTCTACCTCATGCTCATGGTCACAGTTTTAATATTTTATTAAAATATGAAGTCATAGTTAATACTAAGTTATAGTTTAATATTTTATTCTTGACCTAGGGTCATCATTACCAACATTGTTATATTGTTCTGTAATATGTAGAGGGTATATTTCTAAGTGCAGACTATCTGTCCTCCATGAAAGCTACCCCCCCAGTGGTTGCAATATCACTGACAACAAATTCCACATGTTACCCATATCCTACCCGAAAGAAAGGGCATCTCTGTCTCAGATTTCCAAGGAAGAATCCTGAGATTCACTGCAGTTGGTCCAGGCTGGGACTCCTGTTCATTCCTTAACCAAACATGTGGCCAGGTTATAGAGTGTGATGCTTAGCCTAAAACAGTCAGGGCCTAATCCAGAAGCAAGGATAGGATCACCTTCTCCAGATGCACGCAGGCCACCAGGGGAAGGCTGGTGTGTTAGTTCATTCTCGCATTGCTATAAAGAACTACTTGGGTAATTTATAAAGAAAAGAGGCTTAATTGACTCACAGTTCAGCAGGCTGTACAGGAAACATGGCTGGGGAGGCGTCAGGAAACTTACAACCATGGCAGAAGGTGAAAGGGAGGCAGACACGTCTTACATGGCTGGACTAGGAGAAAGAGAGCAAAGTGGGAGGTGCTACACACTTTTAAACAACTAGATCTCATGAGAATTCACTCACTATCATGAGAACAGCAAGGGGAAAGTCTGCCTCCATGATCCAGTCACCTCCCACCAGGCCCCTCCTCTAACACTGAGGATTACAATTCGGACATGAGATTTGCGGGAGGACACAAACCAAACCATAACAAGTGGATACCCAAATCAAAAAAGGGTACTGGCAAGAAAAGGAAAAGCAAAGGTCCACTACACATGGAAGAAAGCAAAATAGAAGAGGAACAGTATAACAAGTTGTTTTAATTTATTGGGCAAATATTTAAATACTTAGATTTAGCCAAGTACTGTGCTAAGCACTAGTGGAATGATACAGTAGTGAGTAATACACAGTCTTGCCCTCCAAGGAACTTACAATGAAGTGACAGACAGCAGACATGCAAATAGTTGATTAATATAAGAATAAAAAGCATAGACTGTATAACATCCATGTACTGTTTCCAAAATAATTGCTTCTAAAAGAAAATAAAATCTCAAAAAGTACCAGGCACCGTGGCTCACGCCTGTAATCCCAGCACTTTGGGAGGCAGAGGTGGGTGGATCACGATGTCGGGAGTTCAAGACCAGCATGGCCAAGATGGTGAAACCCCGTCTCTATTAAAAATACAAAAATTAGCTGGGCATGGTGGCAGGCGCCTGTAATCCCGGCTACTCAGGAGGCTGATGCAGGAGAATTGCTTGAACTCAGGAGACGGAGGTTGCAGTGAGCTGAGGTCGTGCCACTGCACTCCAGCCTGGGTGACAAGAGCGAGGCTCCATCTCAAAAAAAAAAAAAAAAAAATCTCCAAAATTGATGTGTTGTGGTATTTTTAAAAATATAATTGTAGTCAGATCATTTAAATATAGAGTTATACCTAAATAACTGTAGATAACAGTATCATAAAATGTAATACATCTTTCAAAAATATTTCTTTAAATGAAAGAGCCATGATGTCAAAATAAAAGTAAAAAATAAAATCTGCATCTAATATACCGTATTATATCAAGAAAACCTAGAAAACAATGGTAGAAAGAAGGAAATAAAATAATACTAAATGAGAGAAAAACTGACTTCAATATATTATAATTAATGGTATCTACGTTATACACACGAGGGTGGATTTAATCACTTGTTGGGAGACAGTCTGATGCCCACCCACCAAGGAGGATCTAACAAAGGGATTTTATTTCTTGCAACAAGTAAAGAGGACATTGGAATGGTTCTCAAAGCATTGTCTCCTCGAGCAAAGGTGGAAACAGGTCTTTTAATGGGCTGATTAGCTGAGTTGTTGTATGTAAGGGTGGCATAAAGGCAGTGAAGGCATTGATTATGCTTCTACATACATCACATGTATAGAAAATGATGAATATATTTATAAAAAGTCTTCTGTACAGAGATTTTAGTATAGTAATGAAGAGAGTTTGCCAAAGTTCATCTCCAACTCAGGCATCGCTGGACCCTTCCTGGAACTTTTTTTTTTTT
>NW_016805440.1:141814-200366 GCF_001698545.2 Rhinopithecus bieti | reverse complement strand
CGCCCAGGCTGGAGTGCAGTGGCGCGATCTCGGCTCACTGCAAGCTCCGCCTCCCGGGTTTACGCCATTCTCCTGCCCCATCCTCCCCAGTAGCTGGGTCTACAGGCGCCCGCCACCACGCCCAGCTAATTTTTTGTATTTTTTAGTAAAGACAGGGTTTCACCGTGTTAGCCAGGATGGTTTCGATCTCCTGACCTCGTGATCTGCCCGCCTCAGCTCCCCAGAGTGCTGGGATTACAGGTGTGAGCCACTGTGCCTGGCCAACTTTTTGAAACAGGGATTCAAGAAGCAACAGTTACAGGTGGGTACTTCTTCACAGTGCGTACCCCAAAACCCAGAGACACTGGGCTACATATACATTAACTATACTGACTAAAAATAGGGTTAAAAGTTTTAAATTACTGAGGGGAGCAAAGAAAATATTCCATATAGCAAAATAAATGTAAAGTAAGCATAAAACGTAAAAGTGTAAAGTAAAATTATAGTGATACAAGCCTATCATTGTGACAATAAATGTGAATGGATTAAACTTCTTTAAGATGCAATTTTAAAATCCAATGAGTGTTATTTGCACTTTTCTTTAGTTTCCAAATGTATTTCAATAAAGATACTTCAATTTTATAATGATAAACATGATAATATTATTATAAAATATAGAAAAAGACTAACTAGATAATGGGGACTGTTTTGACACACACAAACATGGTAAGTTTGCCCATTCTTGCCCCGTCAACTAGATGCTGCTGGGTGCCACATTGAACAAACATCAGAAGCCCCTTCTAAGACCAGCTGCCCATCCACAATCTCTGCTAAAGAACCAGTGCTCTGCCCATAATGTTGTCCTGTCTTCCCTCCCTCTCAAGCACCCAAGCACAGTTGACTGGACAGGATACTCAAAGTCAACAGATCCATGGGTTTGCTTATGCCCTGCTGGGAAAAGACAAGCTGGAGCAATTTGATTTGCTCTCTAGAGTATGTGGGAAGGGAAGGATGGGAAGAAGTCAGTCAGCAGTGACAGCCAGAGCTACTTGGCTGACAGCTCCCTAGGTATCTTTAAAACAAATTCTCTTTTTTCCAAAGGCAACGTGGGTCAGTCTCTGCTCCAGCCACCAAAGAAGCCAAATCAAACTATGGCAGAAAAGCAAAAGATTCTATTAATCAAATAATCTGCTCCACATCAAATAAAAAGTAATTTACTGAATTGACTGAATCGATTCATTTTAACACATTATGAGGATGTGATTTTACTCCATATTGAACAGTTACTTAATTTATTAGAGTTCTGCCTAATAAGGTTCACTAAGGAACTTTGTTACAATTGTTTAAATAGAGTGACTAAAACAATTAACAAGTTGACTAGTGTGTTCACATCTGTCTGAGTGAACAAGAGCATCCTATCTCCATAGATAAGAGTGACACTGTTACTACATTCAGGCAAACACTTTTCAGGCCTATGCCTGTTGTAAATTTCTCATTATCTTGTTTGAATTGAAGAAATAATAGCACACTGAATTTAATTCCTTACAACACAAGCTTTCTTTGCTTTATGTTTACGGTGGCTGATAGTTTTAAAATTATAGTGTCTGGTTACTTTTCAGATCCAGCCATTATTGTCATGTTTCTGATTAGCAGTAGATATGATCATTGGAAATGAATAAATAAAAGTACTTGAAATATTTGTTCGCTTGCAGCCTTGCCAGCGTACCGTGTAGTACCCATTTGTTAACCCAAAATTCTGTAAGGGGTATAGCCTTTCATGTTTTCTAACTTTTGACTATCAGAGTCTTCACAAGAACAATCAGGAAAGGTCTGCCAAGTACAGATAAAAAAGAAAAAGAAAAATACTTGTGTTCCTATGAAAACAGTGAAGTAATAAATAATGACTAGATGCACACTATAATTTTTACCTATTAAATGAATGAATGGATGGATGAACAAGTGAAGGAATGAGCAATAATAAGAAAGAAGTGAATACGGGAACAACTTATTAACACAAAATGAAAACTTTAGAACCAGTTTACCTTCTAGTTAAACCATTATAACCAGACACAATGGATAGCTTACTGTAGTGTTAATTAAATTAATCGCTAGCACCTCACATTGGAAATAGTGGAAAATATAAGTTTTTAGCATCTTTGTTAGAAGACGCTACAAATACAGTTTTCCTTTTAATTATTCTCTCTCCTCAGTTTCTGCTGATGCTTTTCAATATGTCCCACACTGTTCTGGTCAGAAATACTTGCTTCTTATTAAATGGTATTTCAGAGCCTATGTTCCAGTAACAGAAAAATATCAGTTCCTTCGTACACACTTGCTCAATGTGCACGATAAATGCAGTCTTTGTCAATGGCACTTGTAAAAAGAGAATTATTTTATTAAGTAATATTGGAAATGGCAACTATGTCCTTTCTTTATTTCCCTGAGAATGGCTTTTTTCTCTGCCTGTTGTCATAGTATTGTCCTCACTCCTTTCTCGTTCTCTCATGATGGTGCGGTCCCATGGTGTAGCGGAAAGATGGGGTTTTATATTTAGGTGTTTTGGATAGAAAATCAATTTTCTAAGCAGAAAACAGATTCCCCTATTGGATGAAAATATACCCACCATATCGTTTCTTCCACAGCACATAAAAAATATTCTCTCCCCATGACTTAGCCTCCTAGAAGTTTGACTATATAACAGTTTCAGTATTGACATTTGAGTGTTTTCAACTTTCAGTAAAAATTTATCCTGTAATCTATTGTGTCTGTTTTGTGCTCTATTAAGTTAACTTAGAATATTCTACCATCCTCAACTTTTTGAATCTTTGAAAGCAGGAATTCTCATGGTACCTAGGTATCTATCTATCTATCTATCTATCTATCTATCCATCCATCCATATATGTATATGTATATGTATATGTATATATTCATATATTTATGAATTAAATTGAAATGACTTAACATTGTTTGGGTTTTTAATTCAGAAAATAATAGAGTATGTAATAGAAAGTAATCAAAATATTTAAGATATTCTATTGGGGAAATACTAGACAAGAAAATTAAAATATTAGTAGCAAATGCAGTCAAAATATAATTTAATTTCTTATTACATGGATTTGGATACATATTAAGTGTTAAATCACACCTCTTGAAATATAACTTGATAGAGTAAAATCCTAAGGTAACCCAGTTATCCTCTGAGTTTTGTTCTCCTACCTCAGCTCTATGATGGGGTCTGACTTCGTGGATTGGCCTTGCTAGCCAAGAAAATATAAGATAGAACTGATGCAAAGAAATATCTTGACAATGAGGTCTCCCATGTTAGAAAAATTTTTCTGAAATGGAATTGTGACAAGTATCAGCTCCTGGGGACATAGAAAATTAGTTTGCTCAAAATTCCAAAAGGCATGCTCGAGTGAGGCAGTTTCAATCAATGCAAAAGAAGGAACATGGATTCAATAACCTGCTAGGTCTATTCCCTTCTTTATGCCTCCGAACATGTCTGAAGCACATTAAGAAAACATTTATGTGCTGCTCACCTTGAATGCAAAGGCACACACTGTATCTCCCACACAGCTCGCACAGGACCTTTCATTTTCAAGTTTACAAAGAATAAAATAAAATTAGAGCTTGTCACCTTTAGGGGGAAGAAAACAGACTCAAATCATGCAGCAACCTGAATTGCTCAATCCTCAATTGAGAATAACCAGAAAGAGAAGCGCTTGGCAGCCTATTCTTAGGCTCAGACAGTGATGGGGTTTTTCATGCATAATGTGAGTGACATAATTGCTCTGAGAACCTGAAACTTTCTATCACCTGACTCTAGAGAGTCATAAAGTCCCAGAGACTGTTCATAACATTGCAGCTTGTGGTCATTAACCTACAAAGAGCTATATTCCTGACCCTCCTCTACCCAACATGGTGTACAATTTCATCTACCCAGATTCTATGAGCAAAGAATTCTGGACACTTCAGAAAGTAATTTGGGCTGAAGCTTATCTCACCTATGGGGAAAAAAAATTTATAAGATATTAGTGTTGTAAACAAAATTGCAGCAAAAATAAACAAATTCCATGGGAGAGACATAACCAAGCCTTAGCATTCTCCCTAGGTTGACTAAATTTTAGACAGGCTTCTTTCTGACTATAAGACCTTGACCTCCCTTTTCTTAGAGCATTTACTTTAGAAAACTTGCAGTTATAAATTCTTTCTCTTACCCTTTGATATATAAGTGTTCTGTAACCCAGGAATGGAATGTTTTTCTCAAAGACCTGGGAGCCATCCTTCTGAAATGAAATCACTAAGAAAGATGGAGCCTCCATATCCCAGTACCTATGAGAGAGTAGGAGTCTAACACAGATGGTTTAATCACATTGACCAACATCCCCGCTAACATCCTCCAGTACTTTTCCAGCAGTTCACTTCTACGTTTAAGAATCTTCCCTCATTTTCTTGTAGCAGAGATAAGCTCAAGTTTCTCCCCTACTGCAGTAGTCTTGAATAAAGTCTTCCTGTCTGTTTAACAGGTCTGGTGCAATTTTTCTTTTACAGACAATAGTTGGCTATCCCATTGTCCATCATTTCCTTCTTTCTTACTCTTAGCATCCAATTTTACTGAGGGCAGCGGTGCTCTCAGCTAAAAGACTAGGTGCTCCAGCCTTCCCTGCACCTTGGGGTGGGCATTTCTGCTGCAGCAGCTCTGTGTTAGAAATGGCTACAGAGGGGGCATGACTAAGCCAGGGACCCTGATAACCTTGTGGAACTGCCATTAAGCCTCATCTCCTTACCTCCCCACTTCCTTTGTATGAGAGAGAAATACATTGACTGTGATTTGGGTCAGTGTCTTAAGCAAAGGGAGGACTCAGATTGTATGGCAGAATAAACTTTTCAAGCATCCTTCAAAACCTCAAAAGCCTCTATTTCATACACATCTTAGGACTTGAAGAGATGTTAATCCCCACTCAGTATTTTACAGATGACAAAACAGAAGATGCAAAGATTTCAATCAGCTTGACTAAAATCCTTTATATAGGCCAATAGACAAAATGCAGATCATTAATATTCTCCAGTGCCCAACATGGTGCCTGACATCTGGCAGATGATTGATGTGTGTTTAGTGAGTAAGAGAGCATGTAAACAAATAATTACAATTCAGTGTGGTAACTGTTACAGTAGACAAATAAATGGAAGCAGAAGTTCAGAAGTGCATGCCTCTAACCATTCCACTTGCTAATCACTGTGTATACCATCTTTAAAGTTGAAATACTCATGTTTAGAGACTTATTATTAATTCTTTAAATCAGATTTTCACTAAAAGAACTGGCCTATGTATTAGTGCTTTTATATTTTCACAGCAGGTCACTTACTCAACACACAGAGTTTGGCTAAAATATTCTGTAAGCCCAATTCTCTCTGTCCATGAACAGCACAATCTGAGTCCCAGACACCACTACTTTTGGGATCTGTTGCTCAAAGTCTGTGAATTTATGGCAGTGAAATGAAAGTATTAAATCTTTCAATTGGATTAGTTCTGCTGTTGCATGTAAATCCACACCAAATATGCCAAACCAAAACGTAAATTCTTTCATATGCCAGATTTGCAATCTTATTGTTAATTGTATTTAAAAATTTGCAGATATTTGAAGACAAAAACATGCATACAAACTTTCTACTGAGGGATAAGCTATATCAAACTGGCAACTTGGTTTTTTTGTTCTATTTTTTCCAGAGATGTTAATATACAGGAGATGTTGCAGGGGAGATTCCCCCAGACTCTGTTAATGCACTTTTGTGGGGCTGTTTTCTTATCTATAATGACGGTGTCGGACCAGACAGCATGTCATGTCCCTGCCAGGGCTGATCATCTGTAATACTATGATTTGACTTCTACAGTGTGTGATATAAGGATTGCTTACTTCTGCTCCCTTACATTCCGGAGAGAGAAGAAACTTCTCTACTTCCAAGGAAGGAGAGTACAGGAATAAATATTTGGGTTCCCTGTCTCCATCCCCTTACTCACTCACTCCTCCCCAGGGGAAGAAGGAGTAACTTATCTGATGGGTGAGGCAAGGAGCTCCTGAAATCCATAGGACCTTGTTTACCAAGAATACGGTTGCAACATCAAAGTTTACACAGCCAAGCTCCTTGCTCTCTTGGCTCATTTGTTCTCATGCTTGGTGCTCTCTCTGCCTCTACCTCGTGCCTCAAGCAGTACCTTTCCTCCACCAGGAGACCCAACATTCTCTAGCTTCTCTGCTGAGGATTTACAGGCAAGTTTCAGCTGGGATATAAGAAGCCAGGTCACCATTCTCTAAGTCAGCTTTCCTTGTATAAAACTGATACTGTACTTGAATCCCTATTTGACAACTGTTACCCATGATCAATTAGTTACACACCACAGGCAATAATTGTCTCAAAATAAAAACCCAAGCTGGATATCATCTGCGTATTCCAGAAAGTCAGGACATGTCCCCTCCTAGAGAAGAGGATATGACTAAACCTTGGAGCCCGATGGTTGGGTCTCATCTTCTCAGCAACGTGTGGTAGAGTAAGAAATTCACAAACAGCGAGTCAAATCAAAGCAAAGAGGAAGCTCTCTAAGCACGGTCCACTGTGTGAGGATGTTTGTGTTGTTTTCCAACCCTGCCCCAAGCGAATTTATTCCAAGAATTAACCAAAATAACAAACTTAAAGAGGAAGATTAATGAGCAACGTCTGGCATCAGGCAAACTGTAACAGAGTCAAACTATTTGGTTCCTTAAATAAATAAATAAATAAATAAATAAATAAATAAATAAAGGCACTTGTAACAGATAGCGACCCTGTTTCCTCTCCCACTTAGCAGCGATAGGAGCAGAGCAAAAGTAAGCCCTGTATCAAGGCAATGACAGGAACAGCAGCTATAGCTAAGATGGGCAGAGCAAATATGGAGCAAAGAAGACAGGAGAGTGGATACTGCCAGGAGCTATGGCTCAGAGGAGACACTTGGGATAAGATCCCTGAACGTCAGGACCTGGTGACTAGGGTTCCAATAACTTTTCACAGCTCACCATGGAATATCAAAGGATCATTTGTCACAATGAATATTCTTAAACCAGCATTGTCCAGTAGAAATATGTGTAATATGTACATATATACATATATATATTTCTAGAGACAACATCAAATAAGTATAAAAAGATGAAATTAACTTTAACCTGATATATCCAAAATATACATATATATATATGCAATGACACAATCTCGGATCACTGCAACCTCTGCCTCCTGAGTTCAAGAGAGTCTCCTGCCTCAGCCTCCCAAGTAGCTAGGATTACAGGCGCCCACCACCATGCCTGGCTAATTTTAGTATTTTAGTGAGACAGGGTTTCACCATGTTTGCTAGGCTGGTCTCGAACTCCTGACCTCAAGTAATCCACCTGTCTCAGCCTCCCAAAGTCCTGGATTACAGGTGTGAGCCACTGCACCTCGTCAGCAAAAATATAACTATTTTAATATGTAGTCAATATTTAAAATATTAATATATTTCCATTTTATAAAATATTAATATATTTCCATTTTATAAAAATATTAATATATTTCCATTTTGAAATTCCATTTCCATTTGAAATGCAGTGTGTATTTTATACTTACAGCATATCTGAATTCAGCCCAGAGAGCGTTCAAGTGCTCAGTAGCCACATGTATCTAGTGGTCATGACACTGGACAACATACTCTTCAACAATACCCTAGAAGCTGAGTAGAGTGTGAAACCCAGATGTCATGTATGTATGTATACAAGAAAATATTTCCTAATGGCTGTAGGAGTTATAAACTTTGAACTCTAAAGACATTAGTACTTAGCCAAACTGTGGATGATGATGTCATCTCACAAAGGAGATAATGTCTTAATCTCTAGCCACTGTTTACCTTCATATTTTAGGTTTCATCTTAAGGCCAAAAAAAAGAAAAAGTTGTATTTCAGGATGTCAATAAACCTGGCCACAAAGTTGTATTTTAAAATCCACAGCCCCTTACACACTCAAGATTGGCTTCTCCTGAGCAAACCTCCCTCTTCCCCTACCACAGCTCTGGGTTCACGTGAATAATGTGATGACAAAGTCGCTTCTGCTCCCAGGAGCAAACCAGTGAACTGAGCTGTTGTCCCTTGTCTCACTGGGCATCAAACAAAGGCTGATCTCATAAGTTTCCAAGAAAAATTACTCTTTTCCACCCATGAAAACATTTTCAGATTTCTGCTAGTAAGAGATTAGCCAACAATGGAAGGATTTTTTTTTTTTCATCAAAATTTGCATCAACAAATCAGTTTCCTGTCCTTTACCTTTGCGTACTTCCTTAGTAATTGTGAAACTGGAGACACAGCTGATGATTTTTAAGAAAAATATATCCTCCTATTTCTGTGAAATTGTGCTCGAGAGAATAAGATGGGTTGCCTAATATCAAAGAAAGTAATCTTATTTGAAAAATAGGCTTCCTGTCTTACGTAGAGACAGCTGATAAATTAAAACAAAACAGAAGAATTAAGTAAAAGTTCACATATGTTAAAAGATATATAAGTCAATGCAGCCTGAAGGCAACCTCAGTTTTAATGCCAACGAATCATACCATTTTTACAAGATTTTGCCTACTGATTTTACATTAAAGAATGGATAGCTAAGAAAGCAAAACGAAACATCTTCTTACAAAAACATATATATAGCAAGGATAGAACAAATAGACCTTTTTTTCACCATTGAATTAAATTCTTAGCTACAGCAATTAGCAGTTGCCAAATGATCAATACCTGAAATTGATTTGCTTGGGAACTTGTGAAACTAGATCTTGACAGCAGGAGATTAGTAACCATCAACATGCTGGTGAGAAATCACAAATAAAGAGAACTTTGGAGAAAGAGTGAATCGGTGGTTTCACCATGTGTGAACACTGCTCCATTTGCAATTTAGTTGTAGAAGCTCAAAATGACTGAGCACGACTCAAAATAAGTGACCTGAATTTTTGAAGTCCTGCAAGAAACACATCACCCCTGAACTCATGAGATCTTAAGCATACCCTCAAATTCTCAGGACTGCAGTCATCCAGACAAGTTCAGTCTCAAAAGATATACTCTGTTTGCTTATGTGCCCCTTCATCATTAGCACATTTTGTCTTTAAGCCCTGAGGCTAATTTCTCCCAATGGTAAATATCAGTAAATGGTGGTTAAACTCTTTTGTATTAATGTCGGCATTCTCTGGAGATGAATCTCACTAATATTTAGGCCTTGTGGCCACAAAGGTGGAGAACCTGTCTTCACCATGCCTCCCCGGGAGCAACTTGCAGCCTCCTTTTTGAAATAGACTTATAAAGGATACAATTCTATCATTTTCTCCTCAGAAAGTGGGGAGAAAATATTTGAGGATGGAGCTTCATTTAGTAAACATAAAGGTGCCATAAATTCCATATAAGAAATGCAGTAATTATTGTTTCAAGTGTCAAAAAATAGTGAAGGCTAAATTCTTTAGTGGCACATTTTAGGAAGTAGTCCATGACCTCCCCAGGCCAACCAGAAAAAATCCACCCAGAGCACGTACCTTCTGGGCAACTGGGACTTCAGTTTAGGCAGCAGCATGTGGATGCTCTAGATAGTGCCCTGGAACCTGAAAACAGATTTCGCTGGAGAAAATTAATCACTTGTCTGTCCATATCCCCTGCCCTTTAAGTGTTTCTGAAAACCCAGATGTCACTCCAAATAGAGCACGTAAAATCCAGTTGGGTGGGCGTGGTGGTACATGCCTGTAATCCTAGCTACTCAGGAGGCTGAGGCAGGAGAATCGCTTGAACCATGGAGTCGGAGGTTGTGGTAAGCTGAGATCATACCACTGCACTCCAGCCTGGCAACAGAGCAAGACTCCATCTCAAAAAAAAAAAAAAAAAAAAAAAAAAAATCCGGCTGGGTCATATACTCTGTGTCTCACGGACACACCAGGGTCACCCTCCTGTCTGGACCCATGGCTTCTTGCTTCCATATATTTGGTGCTATGATTCCTCTGGCTTCACATTCATGTTCCCAATATCGACATCAAGCACTTTTACTTGTAGACAATTTGGACTCTCTTATCTGACTTACCATTGTCTCACTCTACCCTAGTCATTGTCAGCCCTAGCCATACAGATTAGCCTCCTGTCTACACTGTCCATCTACAAGAGAACGATTGGACATTGCCTACCTCAACTCCCAAACACCACATCTGTAGGGTCCTCCTCTGTGCTCCACCTCCCTGTGGGATACTTATCAGTTACTGGAGTTTGAGGTGGTCTTCCTGCCAGGCTTTAGCCTTTGGATCTTGTGTGTGGGTGGGTAAAGCTAAATGTCAGTCAACATAAGCAGGTAAATCTATACCCCCCTCCCCAACTCCTCACCCACACCTGTGAGCTGAACATTCCCATGCCTTATTTATACCCACTTCCTTCCCCACTGTAAGCCATTTCTCTCCCACTTAGTCTGCCACATTGCTGGCATAGTTACTGGACCATTCCTAGCTCTTTCTGTGAAAATAGCAGCTCTTAGAGTGATATGGATTTCAAAGAATTGAGTAGTAGTCAAGAAGTTGGACATCTTTTCTTCTCATCCTAAGTTTAGCCATCAATGGTATTTCATTGTTCTTTTAAAGTAGTTTTCTAGAACATCAAACACATGTATATTCATCAGCTGCTATCTCTATTATATTATCCATGCTTCTGCCTTCTTACATTAGTGCAGTTAATCAGGAGCCTTAAAAAGTAGAGTTGCCCTGGGAAGTCTGAATTTTGTGACAAAGTAAGTGTGTGCAGAGCTAGCAGATACCCTTGCTGTATTTCTTGACCTCTCATGAAGGTGCAAAGGAAAATGAAAAGCTTCAAATATTTCCAATGATTTGAAATGGTTTGGGAGGAATTTTATTTGCTCATAAGACTTCTCTAAAGGGAATTGCATTTTGAACTGTTATATCACATATACATTTTTATTGCCATTTCTGTTCACTCAGTCATCCAAATACTAAGCTAGAGCATTGGACCATTGGACACAAGGATGAATTCCAAGAAGATTAGAGAACCAGAAAAGTGCAGAATGGGTTTAATGACTCGTGGGTAAAGCATTAGTCATTGGCCATAAACCAATAGGGAACCAGAGACACTGGGAAAAAAATTCAGGCTACAGAGCAACAGGCTCTGCAGATTCCACTTAACAGTAAAGGCAGCTGACTCAACACTTTCGCCAAGTTTACAAAGCAGAAACCCTAGTTAGTTTATTCTACTTCATCTTCAATTTAACCTTTTATAATCAAGGTCTCCTTTTGCATACTAGGACAATGCCAAAAAATGATTTATGAAAAAATATGATTCCCAAGAAAAAGAACAATGATTTTAATACCCAAATACACATAAGTAATACTTTACTTCACATAAGTAAAAGGCTGCAATAATTAAGCTAAAAGTATTTTTAATGAATGCATTGAAATAAAGTTCCTAACATAAGGGAATATCTAGTGGTTTCATGGGTGACTAGGAACTAGGAATTCTAGCTCTGCCTAATTCTGCCTGAGATGCAGATTCTAACTTAGTCTAGGTGGATCCCTTGTGTGTTCTGTCTCCCCATTTTGGACACATGGGGAGGAATGTGTACCATCTCAGGATCCTTTCCAGACCTTACCATACCTCTGAAGGCTTGTCTGACCCTTCCACTTGCCATAAAGTAAATTATACTCCTCTCTGTACCACTTCTCCATCCTACAAGTATTTCCTTTTTTACACATATCCATTTGTATTAGTGGTTTACCAGGTGGTACCAACTCCCTGCCTACTACCCAATTCCTCCTCATATGCTATTAACAGAGACTCATTATTACTTAAGGCTGACAAACATACTTTGTCAGGGATTGAATTGGGTGAGCAATATGAAGTTTAGAAAAGGCATAATGACTTTAGATTAACTGGCCAGAATTGTGGTTTCCAGAGTCTTGGGAATTCTGATCCAAATGTCTTTAGTTAATTAAACAACCAGTAGGATAATCATGCAAAGAGCATGGATTTTGAAATCAGAGAGGCTTGGATTCCAACTCCAATCTGTCTCAGAACTGCTTTAATTCCTTCATTCTACAAGTATATATTATGCACCTGCTCTGTTCCAGGTGTGGTTCTAGATGCTGGAGGTATAGCAGTAAACAAAACAGATAAAAGAATTTAAAAATTGTGACTCCAAAAGAAAATTTAGGGATTCTCTAAGTAGAAATTCTACCCTCTTGTTTTACAAATGAAGCAAAAGCAATTAATGGAAGTAAAGTATTTTCCAAAAGTTCATGCAGCCACTTGGTAATCGAATAAGGGTTAGAATTCAGGTCTCCTGATTTTCAGGTTAATGCTCTTTGTACCAAACCAACACATAGTCAAATCATTAATCTTAAACAAAAAGTTAATCTCAAAGTATTTACGACACTGTTTTTTAAATGAAAGTAAATTTATTTGATTATAATGTTCTATATCACTGTAGGATGACTATAGTTAACAATGATAGCTAGAAGGAGGATGTCAAATGTTCTCAACACAAAGAAGTGACACATGTTTGAGATGATGGATATGCTAATGACCCTATTCCGATCACTGTGTGCATGATATATATACAAATATCACTATGAACCTCATGAATATATATACTTATTATTTGTAAATTAAAGAAATAAAATTTAATAAACAAATATTTAAGTATTACATTCAATAAAATAGTTCTTTTAAAAATACTATGTTGCCCTTCTAGACTATTAGAGATACTCTGGTCATAACTTCTGCTTCTCTGAGCCCAACAGAAGGCTGAGTTTGAGCAGTCGTGTGCCAGTTACATTTGGCTACATTCAGCATAAAGTATATCAATTTTTGGAAAAGCTATGTCAAGAAGGTCATCAGTTAGGGAGTCTCCATGAGCAGCTTCTCATGTCTCTTGCAGTTCCCCCATACTGCAGCACTGGTCAGCCTATTTGCGATGGAGCTCCTGACACATCCTGGGAAGCCCATGCCTGCAGCTGCTCCTTGAAACTCCTTATATGCCTACCAAAACTGCTTCCTCACCAGCCACATCTCCCCAACCTACACCTGAGATCCAGGTAACCTTTCTGGCTCTAACACACAGCGTCATATTACTGCACTCACCCTACATTATAAAATACCAATTAGGTGTCACAGCTTCTCAATTACACTGCCACAAGACTAGGATAACTAGTCTGTGGGCTTGTGCTCTACCAAAAGGCCATTTATCTACCTGATCTTGGCCCATCATATGCCATATGAAAAGGACATGAGCTTTAGAATCGGACAGTCTTGCATTCAAATTCTCGCTCTGCCAATTGCCAGTTGTTTGACTGTAAACAACTTATTTGAATTATCTTGGTTTTCTCATTTCTAAGGATGATGACACTTTATGATAATGACACCTTAGACATGCAACACAAATACACAAGTCTACTGCTTATCAAGTTGTTCCTTGTAGCTGTCAGCATAGCTAAAGTCCATTGCACAATGTATAATGTGTTCACCTGTAACCTAATAGCATTTTGTTGTTGTCTCCTGTTGTGTGGGGTCTAGGGCACTACTGCTCAATCAGTGTGTCCACAAGACTTTCTTAGTATTAGGAATACTTTTCTTCTTTTTTCCAATTCTTAACAAGCAAAGAATAGAACTATGGTTCTCAGCTGTTGGTAAACACCAAAATCAACTGTAGAACTCTGTCAAAATACTCATGCCTGGGTCCTGATTCCAAAGACTCTGATAGGAGGTCGGGGGTATAGACAACCCTATGAGTTTTCAATAAGCTCTATAGATAATCGTAGGACACACCAATCGTTAAGAATCACTGGGGTGGCCGAGCGCAGTGGCTCACACCTATAATCCCAGCACTTTGGGAGACTGAAGCAGGTGTATCACAAGGTCAAGAGATCGAGATCATCCTGGCCAACATGGTGAAACCCCGTCTCCACTAAAAATACAGAAATTAACTGGGTGTGGTAGTGCGCACCTATAGTCCCAGCTACTCAGGCGGCTGAGGCAGGAGAATCTCTTGAATTCAGGAGGTGGAAGTTGCAGTGAGCCGACATCACGCCACTGCACTCAACCTGGCCACAGAGCAAGACTCCATCTCAAATAAAAGAAAAAATAAATAAATAAGAATCACTGGGGTGAAGAATAAATGTAGTGGTAACTGTGGTAAAGAGCAGAGGATGGATGTAACCCAGTGTGTGTTTGTGTCTCTTTATATTCAAAAGATGCTCAATAATGGTTCAAAAGTAGAATCCCAGAAATAATTTTATAGCCAACTAGGAGGTTTACAAATCACCTAGACTGAATATTTTCAATCATTTTTTCAGCCCATGAATTCTTTGTTAAAGAAATGGCTCTCAAAGTTGCTTTTTCACCCCAACCTTAAACTTATATAAGTGGAGCAAAACCTTATCCACCTCTCTGTCGCATGCCAATTGTGCGTGTGTGCATGTCTGTGTATGTGGGTATATGCATGTGTAAAAGGATTCAGTGAGATGTGTGTTATTTTAAGACTATGTATTTCAGGGATCATGCACACATCTGCTTTTGTAATGGGCTATGGATAATTCTTTATTGAACTTCAGAATAGATTAATCTAAATTCTAATTATGAAGAATTATGGTCAAATATATTCTAATACAAATACAAATTAATGGGAATCACTGAGTTAGATAAAATCTACTCACAGAGTAAAAATGGAGCAGTTGAGTTAGTGTGCGGAGAAGAACTAAGCCCCTTATACCTACCTCTTCTCCTTCCCCACTCCTTCAGTGGCTTCTAAGGGGACTTCAAGGAACCCCTAAGAATTCTAAGGGGTTGGGGAAGAAGAAAATCTAATATAACATTCTCAATTTGATGTATATATTTGTTCTCTATAATCAAATTATATGGGGAAATATATTATGATCACAATATTTCATGAAATGTATAGAATCCATACGAAATAAATTTGTTATAGCTTTGAATGTATAATTACACTGGGCTGAGAGGGCCTGAGAGAGACATCTTACAGCAGTGGATGGTCTTGCCAATGGGTAAGGAAAATTCCAAATCCTTGCACTAAGGCTCCTTCTCCCTGGATAGTCCTAGGAAGACACTTGCCAACATCTGCCTCTGACTTTCCATTTTCTGTTCTTCCACTGCTGGCCAACTGCAGTTTTGAACAATCAGTTCTTCTTTTAGATATGTTAATATAGTTAACCAAGTTACAGTCTAGTTTTGCTGATTCCGTTTAAAGTTATTCTCAAAAGTGACTTTCATGTCTTTGTCCTAGCCTGCTAGGCACAGAGGGAACTTTCATTCCCCCTGTTTTCAAATTCATGGGTTCACTGTCCTCTCACCCCACTGTGGAGATACAGTTTCTGATGTTCAAATGCTTGTCCTGCCCCAAGCTGCTTCTTGTCCCACAAGTTTCTAAAAGCTGGAGCAGGACTTGATTAAAACAGGATCTCATATATTTTTTAATTTCCTTGCTTTTTATTAAAATAAATTTTCCTGCATTTGAAATCTGGTTTAAGATATCATTAAAGCTCTTATATCCTTTACTGACTAAATTTTAAGATTACTTGGATGTAAGTGACAGAAATAACACTGCCATTTAAATGGTGCTTGCTATTTACAGGCACTGGAGTAACCACTTTATACATTGTATTTATTTTAAGCCTTTTAATACTCTATGACGAAAGTAGTACTATCCTTCTTACAGGTACAGAGAAACTGATTCTCAAAGAAGATAAGTGATTTACCCAAGGTCACTAAGTGATACAGCTGGGATTCAAAACCAGGCCCATCAAATATCAAAGCATGTAAATCACCTTTCTATGTTCACAATTATCAAAGAAGAATTAACCTGGCCTCTGTTAGGAACTTGGCTGTTTTTCGTTTTTACTACACCACTCAACCCATCCAGAAACTGAAAGATTAAGCATGTTATATTTTGATGGTAGTCTCCCTGGTTCCTCCAATTTTGGTTTGGATCCATTTGCTGGTGGAAGTATGCTCAGAGGCTCCTAACCTGTTCCTCTACATCTTTGACACTGGCAGCCCCTTGATGTGTCCCAACACTTTTTACAAGTATATCATTGCCTAGGAAAAGGTTGGGAAACTTTGCTTTGTGTTGTTATGATCTAGCTTTTTCTCATAACATGGTTCCAGACACTAGTAATCAAGCCAAACCAGCTAATCCCACATTGTGGGAGGCTGCATGGTTAGGTGGATGCTAATGCTTCCCAGGTGTGGCTCTGCTGGCCTTCAAAATGCCCACTTACCTACATCCCCAGGGTAAAGAAGAATTTGTACTGATTGTTGAGAGAATGATATTCTGTTTACCTTAACACAGTGGGTCCTAAACCAGGTTGATCATCAGAATCACTTCAGATATTTCTTAATTATGTAGATTCTAAAGCCCACTCCAAGAACTGGTCAATTTAAAAAGCTCCAGGACTAATTCGGAATCTCATCCAGGTTACAAACCCCAGTGCAGTGAATATGGCCATGGGTGCTGGGAGCAGAAGACTTGGGTTTAAATTCTCATCTGCCACAGTGTGATCTTGGGCAAATTAATCTCTTTGAGCAACCGTTTTCTCTTAAGCAGAGGAAGGTTATAAAATACTTATTTATTGGTGTGTAGGGAAAGGATGAAATAAGAGAACTCATGTGAAAAATCTTCATAAATTATTATTTAACATTAACATACCTCAATAATGACTTGAAATTAAAATGGACATGCAGCCCAATTTTAGATTCATTTTTTGGCATTTAGGGCATCTCAATATATTCATCCTTAAATTCAATAATTCCAGATTCATAACAAATATAACCATAGCTATCCCTTATAAAAGCAAACATAAGTATTACAGTTATATTTAAAGAGAAGTCAAGAATCTTGGGAAGCCTTTTTTGTCCTCAAGCTATTAATTTGTCTTTCTTTTGGGAAAGGGTATTTTGGATTTCTTGCTATCAATTCTTCACTTAATATAAAACTTCATGAATTCCAGCTGTTAGCCACATAATTTCTCTCAACATTTGATTTGTGGGCTTTTCCCTTGTCTCTAAATTCTTCCCATATGTTAGTCTAGGAGGCCCAGGCCTGGCGGGGGGCAGAGGACACAGAGGCTCAGAGCTTCCCCCCGTTCAAGGGCTAAAGTGATACGCGGGACCACGTGACAGCCCGAGAGCCCCTGATTAGGAGGCACTCTGCCTTTATACCAGGCTTTCTGCCCTGCAGGCTGCGGCAGCCACCTGCTCCTTATTTTCCTGAACTATTCTTCAATTCACCATGTTAAAAAAAAAAAAAAGTATACTTTTTTCAGCTGAATCCGCTCTTAGACTGCCTGCATTCTGGCTTTGTTTACAAAGGCTCTGCGGTATTCTTGCCAAGGGAAGAAGAGGAATAAAATACCCTACCCTACTTCATCTTCAGTTTAACCTTTTGCAATCAAGGTCTCTTTTAGTACGTAAGAAAAATATGAAACAGTGATTCATATGGGAAAGATAATTCCTAAGAGATGGGACAATGAATGGCTTAAAATGCTCAAATACACATGTATGTAAAAGGCTGCAATTTCTAAGCTAGGAATATTTGTTTAAACTAAAACGCATTGAATGCAGCTTCCAGCATAAGGAGCATCTAGTGGTTTCATAGCTGACTTGTCAGGAATCCTCGGGCTGTTAAATGTTGCTGGTAATTCAGGTTGTGCCTCGGTCTGGGCACAGTGGATCCCTCATATGCTCTGCCTCTCCATCTAGGCACACATATCGAGGAGTCAGAGTACCTCAGAATCCTCTGTAAGCTTCATATCCTCTCTGAAGGTTTCTCTGACCCCTCCACCTGACATTTGTCTCTAGACCATTTCTCCATCCTGCAGGCATCTCTATTGTAGTCCATACCATTTTATTATAATTATTTGGCTACTTTTTCAGCCTCTCCAACTAGGCTGAGCCCTCATTAATGTCAAGATTATCCCATATTCATCAGGATGCTCCCCGCCCTCCAGCACCTAGCACAGGATCTGCCAAATCCTGGGTGCTTGCTGCTGAACCTCACTAGCAGGAATGTGCATTTGAAGAATGTGGGAGAGTGTATGTGCCAATATTTGTGATAGATTGATCTTAAATCTGTTTAACACAGCCATCACTCTTTCCTTCCTATCTGCCCTAAAATCTTCTCTGGACAGAAGTTATTTGGAGAGCTTATTTAATTATGAGTACCAGCTTTTGAAAGGGATATGGAAAGACTGCAACACATCCAGAGACCAGCAGGGAGCCTTGTGGACAGGAGATGCATCAGACACTTCCTGTGCCCATTTCTGATTCTCTTAGGACTACCTGTCTCTTATCTCAGCCACTAATATAGGACCAGATCAGCTTCCTACAGGTACACCTGTCAGCACCTGTTTTAGCTCCCAGCCTTCTGCCTTTTGCTTCCTCCCCAGGGCTTCTCCACTGAGAAAGTGGTAAAGTTGTGGGGGACCCTTCTGCTCACGCACGTGCAACCCCACTATGCAACCTTCTGACCAATGGGAAATGGGAGCCAATTCTTCCCTTGGAAAGACAGTTCTGAGACACATTTCATACAGCTCCTCTGGCCCTGCTATTCAATGAATGGACCCTGTCACCCTGAGCAGTGGCCAACCTGAAAATGCATCTTTTATTGGCTCTCCCTCTTTCTCCACTTGGCCCCCACATCCCTCACTCCTGCTCCATAGATCATATTCTCCAATAAAAAAGAAAATATATACATAAGCTTTGGCTCTGGCTTTTCTTTCTGGAGAACCAGGCATTCAAAACATAATACCTGAGTAAATGGATCAGGATGACAAAAGTCTGTGAATGGTGTCATGTGGTGCATATAAAGAACCAGGGCAAGGTTCTCTTTAAAAAGGAAAGACCTGGAAAGATGTATAACTTGTCCTATGGAAGAGAGTAGACTTACTCTGTGTTACTCCCATGGGGTGAAACTAGACTCATAAATAAAAGTAACAGTGAGGAAAACTTTGAATAAATGTAGAATTAGAAAAAATATTAAACTATTAGTACTGACTTCCCTGCCTACCTCCCAGCTGCCAGCTCTCTCTTCTCAGAATCACTCTGCACAAGAGTCACAGAATCATTCTTTAATCAACAGCCCTTTAATCAAGTTATCCCTTGTTTGAACACCTCTAGTAACTTGCAAACAACTAAAGGACAAGGTTCAGACCTGGGCGTTGGAACTGTTTGTCAACACAATGAACTATATATGTTGTGAGGTAAGGAGAGCTCTGGCAGAGGAAGTGGTCAGGAAGATCTGTAGTAAATAAGATTTTCAGAAGAGGTTAGACCACAGGTCCTCGAGGGTTCCTTCCAACTTTAAGACCACATGACTCAGTCATCTCCCTTCCAAGTCTCATCTGCTCTTCCAGGTTCACAAAGCCGATGACTCTCAAATCTTGACCTCCAGCACTGACCATCCTGCAAAATCCCAGTTCCATCTTCCAGCTGCGTGCTGGACACTTCCACTGTGGTGTGCCATTCTCACTTTGTACTTAGTCCATCTAAAATGTAATTCATGTCCTCCTCAACCTCCACCAACTTAATTTCTTGCCTTCTTTCTTTCTGAAGTGGCACTTTCCCATCCCCTGTGGAATCCCTAACCATAGACAAGATCCTGCTCAAATTCTACCTCCTCCAACAGGCCTTCCCAGCCCAGCCTTGTTCATTTTTTTCATGTCTACATTAGGGCATTCATTGCCTACACTCTAACTCTACATTAACTCAAAGTTTTTCTCGTTGTTACTTTTATTTATGAGTCTAGTTTAGCAGCATTTTTGTTTTTAGCAATCTCAGCAGCTGTACAGTGCCCTGCCCAAGTAAGCACTCAAAGTATTTTGTAAATAAATCACTGAAAGAATGAAGCAATGTTAAGGGACATGATGCCTCAAGTCACCACAATGCAAAACCTGAGTCGTTGCCCCTCCCCTCAAATCCCATATTCAGCCACCAATTCATTTTGCTTCTTCCTCCCTTGTCCCTTCCTCTCTCCTGGTTTAGATCACCATCTTGTCAATCCACTCTGAGCCTTGAATCACATTTAATAAATTCCCAGCCAGTGTTCCACCCTCTACACACTTTTAGCATATTTTAATAACAATTCGCTGTGGATATAAATACCAGAGTATTCTTTCTAAAAATTCCACTAATGGCTTCCCTCTACACATGAGATAGAATCCAAGTGCCAAGCCAGGCACGGTGGCTCATGCCTATAATCCCAATACTTTAGGAGGCTGAGAGAAAAGGATCACTTGAGGCCAGGAGCTCAAGACCAGCCTGGGCAACAAAGCATTTCTAAGAAAAATTTTAAAAATTAGCCAGGCATAGCCATGTGTGCTGGTAGTCCTGGCTACTCAGGAGGTGAGGTGGGAGGATTGCTTGAGCCCAGGATTGTGCCAGTGAACTCCAGCCTGGGCCACACTGTGGGACCCTGTCTCAAAAAAAAAAAATAACTAAATAAAAAATAAAATTCAAGTGCCCTGTCCAGGAAATTAGATCCTGTCTTTCCAGCTTTATTTCCCATGTTAGCATGTTCTCCTCCTCATATCCCCCACCCTGGCTTCTGCCATTACGCTGCCTAGCCAAATCTTGCACTTTGCTAGGTACCTATTCAAGTCCCCTCACCCCTCACCCCATGAAGACGTTCCTAATGACCCCAGTCCCGAGTGCCCACTCCATCCTCTAATGAACCTCTTGCCTATAGCCACACATTCATTCCCAAAGGGTGCTTCAGGGAACAAATCATCTTCTATGATTTCCCCTCACCAAAACAAGCAAACAAACAAAAGAGCAAAAAACCTTCTGGAGTCAAATAAATGTAGGAGATATGCATCCATACATATAGTAATAACAGTTAATGCATTGAGGGTATGGGTCAACCACTAGTTTTGTGTATGATGTTCCAGTTGATCTGTGCAACCCCATATGGTACTCTTCCTATCCTAGCCTACAAATAAGTAAACTGAGGTAGACTAGTCAGTTTTTATACTGCTAAAAAGAACTACCCAAGACTGGGTAATTTATAAAGGAAAGAGGTTTAATTGACTCACAGTTCCACATGGCTAGGGAAGCCTCAGGAAACTTACAATCATGGTGGAAGGCAAAGGCGAAGCAAGGCACCTTCTTCACAAGGCTGCAGGAAGGCGAATGAATGCAGGAGGAACTACCAAACACTTATAAAACCAACAGATCTCGTGAGAACTCACTCACTATCATGAGAACAGTACGGGGGAAAACACTCCCATGATTCGATTACCTCCACCTGATCTCTCCCTTGACACGTGGGGATTATAATTCAAGATGAGATTTGGGTGGGGACACAAAGTCTAACTGTATCATGATCTATTTGACAACCCATAGCCTCAATATTCTCATCTGTAAACTAGGATTCAAACCGGGCCATCTAACTTCAGAGCTTGTGATATACTCTCCTTGAATATGTATTGTCAGTTCAATTTTCAGGTATATAAAATGTCATACAAATATAGGCGCTTGTTTCCCTCAACTACTCTGCAAGCTTTCTGGGGGCAAAGGCCAGTGCTGAGGAAACATTTGTATCTCCCACAGAGGAGTGCACACGGCCACAGCGAAGGCCCATCCTCCCAATAAAGTGGCTGATTTTTGAAACTTTTCACATTAACTGACCATTTTCAATGAAAAAAAAAATCTGTTATAATTTTTCAAGGCAATTTCCCATCTGTTATTCCATTTTATTCTCATAACGATATTCAGGTAGGTTAGTGTTTTTAGTGCTTTTCGTACACAAGAAAATTGAGAAACAGAAAAGTTAGATGACCTGCCCAAGAGTGGACAACGAGGATTTGGCCTCCTACCTCTCAGCTCAGCCAAACCACAGTCCTCTTGCCACTGACGCCAGGGTCCCACCTGGCCTCTCTGGCAGGGGCCCATTGTCCACCTCAAGCGAGGCGCCTTCATCTGCTCAGTCACCCCCTGGACCGTCAACTTCAGAAACATAGAAAAATGTTTTAACTTCTTTTTTTTTTAGAAAACAACAAATAAAAGCTTTCTGAAGCATCTACCTTGAATCTATTTAGGCCACTGTTTTGTGGAAATTAAATCACTGTCCCTCTGAAGTGAATTACAGGAAGAGTACACGATATTACACAAAATCAAGCTCACATTCCTTTTGTGACTGCTTTCTTTTTCTTACACCTTTTGTTTATCCAATCATGTTGCCTGTTTGTATTCAGTATTTGAACACTACAATTGGAACATAAACTATAATAGGTCTCTTTACATCTCCTTGTGGATATGTGTATGGAAATTGTTCACGCACAGGCAGAGACGTAGCCTTTACTGGGTAGAACTCAGTCCTCTCGCCTCGCAAGGACACATTTTCTGTTCTCAAAGCCTTTGCCCGAACTAACGGGCTTTGGTATTTCTATAAGCAGTAATCTATTTTCTCTCAAAAACTCCCTCTGGTCTGCAGGGGAGGTTGTTTTCAATGAATTTTCCATCCTTTCCTTTCCTGTCGTCTTTTCCTGATCAATGTTTTAGTCTAACTGCTTGATTTTCAAATTACTTTGTAATTACAAAATGTTTAGCTAATTTTAGCTTAATTCCAAAAAGTGATTTTCATTGGTGCCATCTCTTTGTCTGTTTCTTTCCTTGGCAATATTGTAGCTAGATGTGAAATTAATTGTGCCCTGATTTTAACAATGCTACCTGAACTAGCTAGCTGTTCTTCTTTGAGGAAGCATCAATTAAAAGAAAAAAAGCATTCAAGCTGATGGATAAAAGAATTAGGATCTCTTAGCCTGGCAAAATGATGAGGGGTAACTATAATGGTCTTTAAGTACATAGGAGATAATGGCTAGTTGTTGGCAACTGCAGAGTGAAAAGAACAAAAGGGAATCCGTTTTAAGAGGGAATGTGGAAATTCAGAACAGTGATAAGGAATAAATTACTATCTAAAGACAGGGCTGCTGAACTGCAAGTGAGACAAATTCATGGTACATCTGTTTTCCTGGAGTCCCTGGAAATCTCCTGCTCTCCTCCCCCAAATTCCCTTGTTGCCTTTAGCGAGCCCTCAATCTCCTCTACCATTATCACTTCCATATTCCTGAAAAAATGTCCTGAAGACATTTTTCTAAAATAAAATATTCACATGATTCATTAAGTCACAAGCATATCAGTATGACTTAGATAAGACCAGAAACATAATTTGTAGAGTGCAGTATAAAACGAAAATGTGGAGTCCCTTCTTCAAAAACTAAAGACTTGAAGACGGCAACAGTAGAGCATACCAAATGTGGGGGCCTTCTAAATGTAGGATCCTGTGCTTCTGCACAGGTCACACACCCATGAGCCTGGCCCTGATGCCTTATTTTGATCACATTTTCAAATAAGGAGGTTGGACCAGGTGGTCTGTAAGAACCCATAAGAATCTTTGAAGCCATGAACCTAGATCAAGTGCCTCATCATGGAGCAACAAGCTTCACGAGATCATGGTGGTGGGAAGGGGGCACCATGAGGGGACGGGGAAAGAAGATTCAGGGAGAGATGAAAATAAGCCCATTCATTCTGCAGTTATGGAGGGGGGGCTCCCCTGAGCAAAAGATGATGTGATGAGTATGTGGCCAAACTGCAAGGTAAGCCTTGAGTACTCACTATCTCCTTGTTCATGCTCCTTTCTTCAATACCTGCAATAGGTCCCTGGCCTCCAGCAGCTGAGAGATCTCCATGGTAGGCCCTCTCTTCTCAGCATTGACCAGCTCCCACGTTTCCTCCACCCAAATCCATTAGTTCTGTGCCTCTATTCCTGCTCTCTGTACTGTAAAACTGATAAGATGATATACAAGCTCGGATGTTAGTGCTCAATAATGTCTTAACACTTAAAGCTGTCATTTCTAAAATGGTTCACTTAAGAGGAAAGAAAAGATCAAACCCAACCCTTAACATCCTAGGAGAACAGCCTAAAAGGGAATGAGGTAAATCCAAAGTTTAAGGTTTTGTTTTATTTTTCAATCTTAAATATGTGAACGCTACTTTCTAGTCTATAATATCATTGGGTCTATTTTCATATTTTTAAGGAAGTTTAATATGTCAAATTATTTACACCTAGAACAAAATAGGTTGTCTCTGTTTTCATTTTTCTCCAGGCATAAACAGAATATTTGATCCAGTACAATTATGACCCGTGGAGCCAGTAGGTTTTTTTATTTTATTTTATTTTATTTTAATTAATTAGAAGTTAAACAAACACCTGTTCATAAGGTGACAAAATTCATTTTTTAAAGACTAACTGTGGGGTTTGTAAAGGCCAATCTAGAGTCTAAGGTCTGTAAAGAGTGTACTAGCCCTTGGGACTAATAAAATTATTATATGTTCTCCCAAAACAGAACATCCACTTCATTTTGATGTAACCCATTTTCTAATAGCCAGTAGTTTCTTGATAACAGAAAAGTAATAAATATCAGCTTTTGCAATCATGTACTCTGTGTTGTCAAAAAAATGAGATCGGCTAACACAGAAAAGGTGGATTTGGTGGATTTCCTTGTGCATTCTGTGACCAAAACATTTAAGGGAACAGAAATTCAAACTTAACCCCTGCACCACTGATTCCCACCTACACACATACAAGTTGATATTTCACATTTATGCTGTAGTTTCACTGCACCACTGGAGGGAAAATGCTGGTCAGTCCTTGAGACACCATTTGCATGTTAATTTCTAGTTGACTTTTAGTAAATATCGGCAAGAAAATAATTGCCGTCATTTGCTGACCACTTCTCACAGGAGAGGCACAATGCCAAAAGCCATGTACCCATCCTCTCCTCTCCACCATACTGATGCTAAGGAGGATGCTTATCTCACTGAGCCATTATGAGGATTAGGTGAGCTCATCATAATCCTCAATCAACGTTAGCTAATATTAACTAAGTTGCATATGCTATTTTCCTTAATCCCCTTGATAATCTCCTGATTAATAAATTACTGAGATCAAACTACTAAATAACAGAGCTGGAATCTCACCCCAGTCACTACAATGAAAAGCTTGTGCTCACTCTTTATGTTGCATTCTAAGCCCAGGCTGGCCAGGGAACTTTTTTCCAAGAATCACCTCTGCTTTCACCCCTTTGTGAAACCACCTCCACTGACCACCCCAGTGAGAAGTGGTTGCTTCCTTTTGTTGGTAATACTCATCTGACATTTATTACTTGTTTCTTTGCTTCCTTGTGTGAATATAGCTTATCTTGATTAAAAAACAAAAAGTAGGAGGTAGGGGTATGTAATACAGCCATTAAAAGTAATGGCAAAAACTGCGATTACTTTTGCACCAACCTAATAGAAAACAGTGTTGAGTTGTCTCACAAAACCAAAAATAGAACTATCCCACTCACTACTAAGTATTCCTTTCCCAATGGAAAGGAAATCAATATGTTGAAGAGCTACCTGCACTCCCATGTTTATTACAATACTATTCCCAATAGCCCGGATATGGAATCAGCCTAAGTATCTGTCAATGGATGAATGAATACAGAAAATGTGGTATATATGCACAATGAAATTCTATTTGGCCATAAAAAAATAATGAAATTCTGTCATTTGCAATGACATAGGTGAACCTGGAAGTCATCATGTTAAGTGAAATAAGCCAGGCACAGAAAGACAAATATTGCAATGAACTCACTCATGAAGCTAAACAAGTGGATTTCACAAAAGTGGAAAGGAAAGTAGTGGTAACTAAAGGCTGGGAAGGGGAGTGGGCGGGAGGTAGGGGACAGAGAGAAATTGGTTAATGAATACAAAATTACAGCTAGATAGATAGTGTTAGATACCACTGTAGGGTTACTATAGTTCACAACAATTTAATTTATATTTTCAAGTGACTAGAAGAGAGGACCTTTTTTTAGATAGGGTCTTGCTGTGTTGCCCAGGCTGATCTCAAACTCCTGAGCTCCAGCAATCCTCCCATCTCAGTCTTCCACAGAGCTGGGATTACAGGCGTGTCCCACTGCACCTGGCAAAGAGAATTTTTGAGAGTTTTCAACAGGAAGAAAAGATAATTGTTTGAGGTGACAGATATGCTAATCACACTGATTTGATTATTACACACAGTAGACAGGTATACAGGTATTGAAATATCATACTGTAACCCATGAATATGTATAATTCCTATGTGTCCATTAAAAAACAAAGAAACATAATTTTTAAGAAAATAAAAGGCATATACTTTTCACTGATTTGGAAGCATTCATCTTTATCAAGTCATCTTCTGTTCACTCTTCTGGTGTGGTGTCTATTAGCTCTTGAATTTCTACAAGATCCATATTTTGAAAACTTCCACCCACTACTTCTTTTTGCCATACCCACAATCTGGTTCATTAGTTCCTTGATCGCCTCTGTCGCAAATCCTGTGAAGTCATGCACAACATCTAGACACAATTTTCTCCAACAGGAATTTATTGTTTGGGGTTTGACCATTTTTACAGCTTTCTCTATAAGACAGCAGCATCTTCAATGACGTACAATCCTTCCAGACTTGCATGATGTTCTCTCTATCACGGGTCTCTCCCTCGCATTGACACTCCTTTCTGTAGAGTACCATGTAATGAGCCATAAAGGTCCTTCCTTATGACCCCTGATCTAGAGGCTGAATTAGGACATTATTTTTGGGGGCAAGCAGATCACTTTGACGCTTGAGGTTGAACTCATGGGATTTGGGAAGGCCAAGGGCATTATCCAATATCAAAAGAACTTTAAAAGGCAGCCCTTACTGGCAAGGTACTTCCTGACTTCAGGGACAAAGCACTGATGCAATCAATTCAGCAAAAGGTTTCTCATTGTCCAGGCCTTCTTGCTGTGCAACCAAAAGACTAGCAGCTGATGTTTATTTTTCCCTTCAAGGCTCAAAGTTTAACAGCTTTATAGATAAGTGCAGTCCTTATCATAAACCCAACTGCATCTGCACAAACAATAAAGTTAGCCTATTCCTTCCTGCCTTAAACACTGGTACTCGCTTCTCTTCCTTACTAATAAATGTTCTTTGTGGCATTTTCCCCCCAGAATAGGGCACTTTTGCCTGCGTTAGAAGCCTGTTCAGGCAGCTATCCTTTATCCTTAACGATTTTCTCAATCGTGTCTGGGAACTCTTGTCTGTTGCCTCTTGGTCAGCAGAAGCTGCTTCCCCTGTTATCTTGACATTTTTAAAGCCATGTCTCTTTCTAAAATTATCAAACCATCCTTTGCTGGCATTAAATTCTCTATCTTTAGATCTTTCACCTTCCTTTACTTTGTCATATAACTTTGCTTTTTTCAAATCACATTAGATTCTATAGGTATGCCTTTCTTACAGCAATCTTACACCAACATAAAATCTCCATTTTTAATATGAGATTATAAGGTATTTCAAAACACATACAAGGTTTTTGTGTCTGCTGGAATAGCCACAGTAATGGCTTCAGGAATTTCTTTTTGACTTCTTGCAATAATCGTTATGCTGGATTCATTTATCTTGAAATAGCGGCAACTGTAGCTGCAACCCTCAATCTGTGGTACACATCAAGGAATCCAGCTTTTTCTTGTAACGTCATGACGTTTATCTGCTTCTTGTGAGCACTTCCAGAATCATTAGTGGCATTTTGTATGGGTCCCACGATGTGACTTAAGGTTTACAAGGTTGCACTAAACATGATGAAAAATACACAAGAACAGGTCACACTTTACTGTGATATGCAGTTTACTGGAGATGATTAGTCACACAGTATTTTAAGCAGATACTTACAACACTTGAGCCCACTGCAATAGCAACAGAAGGGGGCTATGAAATTATTATAGTTCTAAAGTATGTACTATGATTAATTTTACGCAGTTGTGATTTAATGCTGCATCTTTACATTTGTTTACATTTCTCCAGACTTGGAATGGTGCCTTGTACAGTCTGTAAGTTTTTATGCATAAGTTTTGATAAATTTCAACATTTTATAATAGATTAAATTATATATACTTTATGGTAGCAAATGATAAAATATTCTAGTATCCACATATATTCTATGCATTCATCAAACACCTAACTTTTCTTAATTTTTTTTCAATATATCTAGTCTACACAGCTCATCCGCAAGGTTTTTCAAATCATTGCAAATCTCCAAAAACTTTCCAATATATTTATTGAAAAATATCCATTTATAAATGGACTCAGACAGTTCAAATCCCTTTTGTTCAAGGTTCAACTGAACTACTACTAATCCCTATCACATGCTGAGGGTTTATCATGTGTCAGACATGGTATTACTCATTTTATACATATTATATTATTTACCATTGTTTGTATCTTCATTTTAACATAAAGGATCCCAAAATTAATTTAATGAGGTTATAAAGCTTGAAAGTCACATGGTTAGTAAGTTGTAGAAGTAAGGCTCAAAAGCAGGTTTTTCTGACTCCAAAACCACCATGACATACTTCCTTCCCTGCCAAAAATATGCATTCCCAACTATATTATTTACAAGCTTGAGAAACACTGGACTAAATAATAGAAACCACAATGGCAGAGAGCCCCAAGGAAATAATATTTCTAAATGGCCTTGGAGGACTCTGGATTAAAGACAGAAAGGTCAACACATCCTTTGAAGGAAAAAAAGAAAGTGCTTTTCAAAAAAAAAGTCATAGCCAGCTAGTTATCTTTTGTTAACTGTTTCAAGATAATTATTAATTATTTCACTTTAGACACACCCAGTTGTAAAAGTTGCCTCCAAAAGCAAGAACAGAGATTGGGTTTGCAGGAAATGAAAAAGAAAAGCTTCAAAGTGCAGCAGGACGCCCCACTGCCGTCAGTCTCATCTCCTGCTTACAGCCTGGGCCTCGGCACATTCAGCAAACTTAGGGAACCGGAGCTGTGCATTCTGGTCAGAAGACGGAAGCAAATGTTGTGCAGATTTTTCAAAATATATTGTAGATTGTTGGAGTGGTCGGTGGGTTTCCAATATGCCACACATATCCAAATCTCTCTAGTACTGCTAAATTTAGGGTCCATAATAAAAAATGGATAATCAACTTTGAAATTTGTTGAGACACAATTTGAATTGGGGGAAATTACTGTGAATTTAGCAATAATGCCCTAGGAATAAGAACACAACAGGAACCAAATGGCCCAGACTATGAAAAATAAATACAGTCTTGTGAGGTGACTGGGATCCCATTTTTCAAGACTGCAAATAGCAAACAGAGAATGAGAAGGAAGAATAAGGGTTTTCAAAACATTATAAAATTTAGAGCTTCTTGGTTTATAGTGAAATGAACTTGACTCCAGTAGGAGAACTGAGGACCTTGGTTATCATGTTGCTTAGACATTTTGGGTGATGTTACACTCAGCATGCATCCTATTAATATTTGGAGCTATATTTCCTTTCTCTAATTCTTAATATTTAATCATTTTTCAAGCAGAAAAACATAGCCTGTATTCCTACTGAATTTACCAGGGAGAAATTCTTTTAAAGACACAGTAGTTTATCGGTAGAATTTGTTGGATATCCTGCATTCACCTTCAAAGTGGTCCCTCTATGTGCACATCTCATGTGTCATTAATCGATTTTAACACTCCATGACTAACAAGTTCTTCTAGAAGCCATGTTTCTGTACTGCTGGGAAACAATCTTCAAAAAAATAAAGCTGAACAAGAAATAGAAAGGGTTAGTCTTCTATTTTTCACACATAGAAAGCATGGGTGCAATTCTGTTTTAATAGCAGAATAAATAGTACAGTGATAATGTTTCACGCTAATAAATTAAATTTGGGTCGCCAATGTAAAATAGAAATGTTTATGACAGTTATGGCCTGGAATACGAAATCTGAAAAGAAGTACAATAGCTCCGGAAAATGTTTCTTTGTATTTGAAAAAGGAGACTATCATTTTAACATTTCTCTTAACTTTGCTAAAAATAATAACCATGACAGAATCCTTTTACCCCTGCTAACAGGGATGCCAAATGGAAAAAATAACTAAAGAACCACAGTGACCTCTAGTGGAAAGAAGCAGAATAGGTCTTCATTCACAGCAAGTAGTTAACCATGCAGAGAATGATTTTGCCCACAAAAACATTCTTTCTTCAAATAAAATGGAAAGAAAATAAGAGTTATTTTAGTTCCAAAAAAAGAATTAATATTTATGCTTGGGCCTGATTTTTTAGTTACTAGCAGTTTCACAGTTTTTTTAAACAATACCATATGTAGTTGTTATCATGCTATATGCATACTTTTACATGCTCCAATTTAATTTTAACATGACAACACAAGTATTTCCCTAAGGCATGTTTTAAAAATCTTCCCAAGCATCTTTTTTGATGAGCCACCGCTTACTTAATCTTTCTTTTTTCTAAAAAAAAAAAAAAAAAAAAAAAACTTTAAAAGAAACAAATTTTGCAAAGGAATCCAAATAGAATTAACAAAGCATTGCATAGTAAGGAAGGTTCTAGGGCAACTTAATAAGCTCATTGAGATGATTTGTAATCCAAATATCGATTATTAAGTGAGCATCTACTACATTCGATTTGCTGATATTAAAAGGACACCATGAAGGACCCAGCAAAAAAGCTGATGCTGACAAAAGAAGTGATGCTGGAGGGATATGATCAAGGTGATTGAAAGGCATGTGCATATGAACAACACAAAGCAGTGCACTGCAGTGAGTACCAAATGCCATGACTGACTAAGGAGATGAGAATGGGGAAAGCATCCCAGCCCTCTAGAAAAGAAACTAGTGCAGCCATCAAAGAGTTGGACAGCTGAAGAGGAGAAGGAAGATATACACATGATAGAAGAAATAATAAGCAAAATTAGAGAAGCAGGAGTTCACAGGGTATTTTCTAAAGGATGGAGAGTAGATCATTCCAGCAGAGGACTTGGAAGAACACACTTCTTGTAATACAAAGTGGGTGAAAAAAACAGGTGCAGAGCATCATCCCCCTTCCAGTCATGGTGCCAGGAGGTTCATGTGCTCTGTTTCACTTAGTCAGCCCAGTCTTGCAATTGCAGTAATGTCACTGATGCCATTTTAAGATGAGAAACCTGGGAGGCTCAAAGGAGGTAATTCTTGGCCAGTAAATGGAAAAGACAAGATTTGAACCTGATCAGTTGTCCTGTATGGACTGCATTTCCTAAAGTGAGAAAATCTTATCCCTTACCATCATGTTTAATCTATTCACTTACTTAGAAAAAGAAAACCCTTTTATTAGAGAAAGTGCAATACTGCACTTCAATCAACACTCTGTCTTAATGATCACAAATATAGCATACTGGCCTCCAAATTAATTAAAATCTCAATTTATGGCTTTAAATTCTTTCAGACTCCTCAACCCACAATTTCCTCTTGTATGTGAAACTCATAAAGCTGGAAACTATGCTACCAAGAATAAAGCTTCTGAACTAGCCTTTGTAAAATTGCAGTGATCCTGGGTGATGGGATCCTGGTGTGATACACCCCAAACCCCAGCATTGTGCAACATGCCATGTAACAAATCTGCACCCGTACCCCCTGAGTCTGAAAGAAAAATTGAAAGTATGAAAAATGAAATAAAATAAAATTGGAGTGAGGCTGACTCGTCTCTTTCCCTTTCAATGCAGAGGGCTGAAAGAGGTGGAGTCAGAACAAGAAGAGCAACGAGGCCCCTTGGGGTGGCATTGGTTGTGTCCGGACTGCCCTCAGGCAGTCCCATGTGCCCACAGTGTTCCTATACAAAGCACACTCACATTTACAGCACCCCTACCAATTGCCTTAGGCCTTTCACATATGTTCATGTGATGCTCATCTTCAGCCACCCAGAGTCACAGAGAACAGGAAAGCTGTGCCCACACAGTTCAGGTGCCGAGTCCTCACATTCAAGCACAGTCCAACAACCACAACATGGGTTCAGACTCACTCAAGTTCTTTACTTGCATTTCTCAAATATTCTGAATGAAGTATGTAGGTCACAGCAATACTCTTTTAAAATTCCTTCTTCCTCTCTCCTCTTCTTCCCTCACCAACCACAACTACTTTGGCACCTCTAATATTTCAAAACCTCCCCCCCACAAATTTTCCAAATTAAAAACTCCTGCTCTAAAAGATACTGTTAAGAAAACAAAAATACAAGCAATAGGCTAAGAGAAACATACCTGCCAGGAGATATATTTGCAAAACAAAAATCTAATAAAGGGCTTGTATTTAAAATATACAGAGAACTCTTTAAAATTCAACAATAAGAAGACAACCTCATTAAAGAGTGGGCAGGATCTGAACAGATGTCTCACCAAAGAAGATATATGGATGGCAAACAAGCACATGAAAAGATGTGGGAAAACTCACATCAGGGAAATGTGAATTAAAACAACAATGAGATACCACTACACACCTATAGGAATGACTAAGACCCAAAACACTGACAACACCAATGCTGGAGAGGATGTGAGGAGCTGGAGCACCAGAACCTTCCTCCATTGCCAGTGAGAATGCAAAATGGTACAGCTACTTTGGAAGACAATTTGTCAGTTTTTTACGAAACTAAATATATTCTTAACATACTATCCAGCATTGTATTTCTTGGTACTTACCCAAATAAGCTGAAAATTTGCATCCACAAAAAACTGCATGCAGATCTTAATAGCTGTTTGTTCATAATTACCAAAATCAGAAGCAAACAAGGTGACCTTCAATAGGTGAATGGATAAACAAAATGTAATTCATACAACTGAATATTATTCAGTCATAAAAAGAGATGAGTTATCAAGCCACAAAAAGACACAGATGAAACCTAAATTCGTATTGCTAAGTAAAAGAAGCCAGTCTGAAACTGTATGATTCCAGCTATCTAGCATTCTGGAACAAGCAAAGCTATAGAGGTAGTAAAAAGATCAGCGATTCGCAGTTGCCAGGGACTGGTAGGTGAGGGGTAGAAGAACAAACTGTACAAAGAGAGTATAAAAGATTTTTAGGACAATGAAACGATTCTATGTGATACTAAAGTGGTAGAAACATATCATTAGGCATCTGGCAAAAGCCATAGAAGTTTGTAACATTAACAGTGAACTCTAATGTAAACTGTGGATTTTAGTTAATAATAATCTATCAATATTGGCTCATCAACGGTAGCAAATGTACCACATCAATGCAATATGTTAACAAAGGGGAAATTGCAGGGAGGGGAGAGAGTAGGTGGGAACTCTGTTCTTTCTGTTTATTTTTTTCTGTAAACCTACAATTGCTCTAAAAAACCTATAAATGTTTTAAAAAGTTATTTTCCTCTCCACTTAGAAGTGGTCACTAGAGCCAGCTGTTGTGGGTGCCAGAGGACTGGGAGAGATGTGTCATCCTCCTCACTGCAGTTCTCATGAGAATCTGCACACATGCTCTTTGACACTGTCTCTCCTCTTTGCCATTATTTTGTTTACTGGAGATTAATTTTCCTCTTGTTCCACATGGGCCTCTTCTTAAGCCCATGTCACCATCACACTGTGCTTCGGTGCTGCCACATGGCCTTAGAAGAGGCCCAGAGCAAGATGGTACACCCACCACCAAGTGGGCTTCACCATGGAGAAACAGAGCTCACTGGGAGGTAGACATTGCTCCATGGGAAAGTAGTGGTGACTTGGAGGAGATTGAACGCTCAGTACCTTCCCAGAGGGATACCAAAAAGAGCCCTGAACTGATGTGAGCCTCAGGTGCCGGATCTAAAGAGGACCAGGGGCAAGGGCAGCCCACAGAGAAAATGACCTCCCTTCTCTGACTGGTTGTTCGCAGAAATCCTTCTTGGAACCTGTCCCTTCCTTTCATCTTTTGTGAAGCTTTCCTTAGAAAACTGAAATTCAGTGTCTAAGTCTCTTTCTCCAGCTCTTCCTGAGTCTATTTCAGAAAGTTCTTTTAGGAAAGGCCTACTTTGGGAGTCCCCCAAAGCAGCCCCTGTTAAAGCACTCTGGGTTTTCTGAGACGAGATAAAACTTAAAAATAAATTATTTAACAAAATTCTTAAAGAAACCTGCACAGAAGACTCTTGAGTAATTAAGGGAAGATATCAAACCCCAAACTGATACAAATCATAGGTCTCCCACAGTTGAGTTCAAAAATAACATCTCAGTTGGAGGAACTCACTTCTTTGTTTTGAGAGTTAAATATGCAAATAACTTCCTGCCTAGTTCCTTATTTTCAAGGATTAAATTTTTCCTATGGCTCTGAACAACCTCACTTTTCTTGTCTGATAATTGTCAGTCTGCCAAATCACTCAGGAGGAAATGTTTACAATGCAGTGCATATGTTTTTAGTTTATCATTTTGCCATCTGTTCATGGAAAACTCTCAGCACCAAAACATGCATACACATTGTTCTCTAGTCTTCCACTACCTAAGCAGTGAACACCAGCAGAAGTTTGGCAAAGATCCGTTAGTGCAGATAACCTTTCCACTGAGATGCACAGAACATTGCCTAGACACACAGCCTAAAGTGGATTAGTTAGGTGCCAAGTCAATGGATACATTTCAAAGAGAAAACTACTTTCCTCATACAACCTCAATTAAAATAAAAGATAAAATGTAGCCCTGGGATGTAAAAGAAAAGACATCTTTTCTCTAAGAACTATAGCCAAGATGCCATTTAGAGCAATTGCTATCGATTTACAATATTTAGTGTGCACATAATCGATTCATACTTTTCAAATTGTTACGTTGAAGCTTTTCTTTACTTTTACTAGAAGGAGTAGCATTAAATTTACTTAATATTTCCAGAGTGCCCATTTTGAGATTATCGCTCCTTAGATCCTGCTTGTAAACATATGGAGAATTTTACAATCCCCTTAAAATATGGTAACTATATCTGAGAAACAGTGTTCTGTGATAACCCCAACTGACTGAAATTTCTCTGGGTTTTGATCTTTCATATTATTAAAGACTCATTTCTTTTATTATAGATTGGATTTAAACTTCAGCTGAACTTTTCTGAATGCAAAGCAAAGCTAGATCTGGACAGGATTGAGCAGGGTTCATTTGCAGGATGGCCAGCCTCACTGCCACAAGAAATGAACAAATTTTGAAGAGATGGTTAGTTCTAGCTTTATTGAATTTTGACTAAATTTCAGTTATTGCAAATCTCAAAAAAAAAAAGTGAGAATAAGATACCCTTACAGAGTAATTGTTTATTTCCTGGGCTGGTTCTTTCAGCTTGATAATGACTGGGTGCTAATGAGACCTGAGGTGGAGATTGAAACCTCAAACTGACCAGCTTGCTTTTCACCAAGAAAACCTCCCTTGATTGTCCCCATTAAGCTTCTCAAAGATGTACCATTTTGGTTGCCATGGATACCAGGAAAGAAGAATGGGCAAATCTGCACAAATCCATAATTGCTAATCACTTCTGGAAAAATCAACCAGAACTCCAGCCCTACTGAAAATGATCCATAGCATCATTTTGAATAGAGACAGATGCAACTTTCTCTACATTGCAACAAAACTTCTAAAAGCTAAAGCTCACCATCACATTTTGGGCTCTGCATTTCCCACCAACATGTATGCATATTCACGGAAAAAAGAAATGTCAATCAATACCATGACTACCTTCACTTTCAGTTCTGAATCCAACTGAAAGAAAATTATTGAAAAACATACTTTATTTTCTAATATACTGGGAGCCTACCTTGATTTTAGCCACAGAGACAAAATGAAAATTAAAGGGTTAGTAGATTCTTTTATAATCCAGCAGGGAGCCATTTACCTCAAAAGCCCTCTAGGGTAAAGACAAAAGCAGATGATTTCTATAAAAGAACCATTTTTAGAAAATATGAACATCACTAAATTGATATATATTGTTAAGCCCCCACCATGAGCCAAGCACTCAAGTTATTAGCAAGCACTCAAGTTATGAAAGAAAATTCAAAATCTGCTGATATGGGTTGGATCTGTGCCTCCACCCAAATCTCATTTTGAATTGTAATCCCCAGTGTTGGAAGTGCAGCCTGGTGGGAGGTCATTGCATCATAGGGTGGTTTCTAATGGGTTAGCACCATCCCCCTAGTGCTATCTCCTGATAGAGTTCTCATGAGATCTGGTTGTTTAAAAGTGTGTGGCACCTTCCCATTCACTCTGTCTTCCTCCTGCTCCAGTCATGTAGGACATACGGCCTTCCCCTTAGCATTCTGCCATGACTGTAAGTTTCCTGAGGTTTCCCCAACCATGCTTCCTGTACAGCCTGTGGAACCATGAGCCAATTAAACTTCTTTTCTTTATAATTGACCCAGTCTAAGGTAGTTCTTTATATCATTGTGAGAATGGACTAATACACCTGCCATTTTCAAAAAGTTTACACTACACAGCGCACAGTGAATGGCTCAAGCCTGTAAACCCAGCACTTTGGGAGGCTGAAGAGGGTAAATTTTTTGAGTCTAGGAGTTTGAGACCAGCCTGCAAAACCCAACATAGCAAAACCCCATCTCTACTAAAAATACAAAAATTTAGCCAGCATAGTGGTGCATGCCCATAATCCCAGCTACTCAGGAAGCTGAGGTGGGAGAATTGCCTAAGCCCAAGAAGTCAAGGCTGTAGGGAGCTGAGATCCTGCCACTGCACTCCAGCCTTGGCAACAAGAGTGAGACCCTGTCAAAAAAAAAAAAAACAAAGAAAGTTTACTCTCTATGTAGGAAAATGAGACATGCATACCAAACAACTTGACAGCAGCACAGACTGGGTCTAGTATAGTCATATTCTGGAAAAGTTGGCACAGGTAAGTCCTATGGAGATCAAGAAACAAAAAAGTCTTTGTGGAGTAGAGTAATCCAGGAAAGTCTCTTCAGAGATTACAAGCCTCCAGGTAGATTTGATTTGATTTGGAGGTAAACAAAAGAATAGGCATTCCAGGTCAAGGAGACTGCTTGCTTCCATCAGGGTGCTGAGGGAAGGCCACTCTCAGGAGACAGTGTTTGTGTCACAGGCATATGAACCAGAGCAACTCCGTCTTGAGTAGGGGCTGGGTAAAATAAAACTGACACCTACCAGGCTGCCTTCCAGGATGGTTAGGCATTCTAAGTCACAGGATGAACTAGAAGATCAGCACAAGATACAGGTCATAAAGACCTTGCTGATAAAACAGGTTGCAGTAAAGAAACCGGCCAAAATTCACCAAAACCAAGATGGCAATGAGAGCGACCTCTGGTCATCCTTACTGCTACCCTCCCACCAGCGCCATGACAGTTTACAAATGCCATGGCAACATCAGGAAGTCACCCTATAGTTCTAAAAAGGAGGAGGCACGAATAATCCACCCTTGTTTAGCATATAATCAAGAAATAACCATCAAAATAGGCAACCAGCAGCCCTCTGGGCTGCTCTGCCTATGGAATAGCTATTCTTTTATTCCTTTACTTTCTTAATAAACTTGCTTCCAATTTACTCTATGGACTCACCTCAAATTCTTTTTTGCATGAGATCCAAGAACCCTCTCTAGGGTCTGAATTGGGACCCCTTTCCGGTAACATTTGAGCCAAGACTTAAATTATGAGGATGAGTCAACCTGCAGGTATCAGGCAGAGGGAACAGCAAGAGCATTTGTCCTGTGGAGAAAAATCATTCACATTCATATTCAAAGACAGAAAGAAGCCTGACATGGCAGGCACACGGGGAAAGAGAGAGGGAGAGTGGTGGGCCACCTCAGCAGAGCAGGCAGGGATGGACTGTCAGCCCTTTTCTACCCTTTATTTTAATTGCAACAGAAAGTCATTAAATTATTTTAGGTTTGGGCAAGTAGTTCTGGTAAGCAGGTTAAGTGATGTAATTTATATTTTTTAAAGCTCACTGGTAGCTATGAGAAGAATGGATAATGGAGGAAGGGGTAAGGAAAGAAGCAGGGAGATGATCAGAAGAAGCCTGTAGCAAAGACACAGGCTGGACCTTTGGGGGTGGCCCCAAGAGTGAGAGAAGTGAACAGTCTAGAGGTGTATTTTGAAAGCAGAATATGAAGGACATGCTGGTGATTTTGATAGAAGAGGGGAGAAGGGAAAGAGAAGAACCAAAGATGACATCTAGGCTTTTGACTTGAGCAGTCCGGAAGATAGTGAAACCTCTTACTGAAATGGGGATGACTTGAAAAAGAATGTGGTCAGTGGACAGGGGAAAATCAAGAGAGTTCCTTATTAGACATGTTATTTTTTATTGCTGTTTTATACCTATATCTCTCATGGGTAGGAACTACCTGCAGAAACCTGGTAGCAAGGGCCTAATCAGTAAGGCATTTATTTTTCTCATATGGAAAAAAAAAAACAAAAAACAAAAAACAGGAAGATGTAACTACATATGGTTGATATAGCTACTCAGGGATCCCTTTTTCTTCCTGCTCAAGCACCAGAAAAATAATGGCTTTCATTCTACGGCTGCCCCATGATTACAATATGTGTTCTATCTCCAACTTCTGGTCCAAGTTTCAGGCAGGAATAAGAAGGAAGCAAAATGAGGAAGTGTATTAATCTGTTCTCATGCTGCTAAAAAAGACATAGCCAAGATTGGGTAATTTATAAAGGAAAAAGGTTTAATTGACTCATAGTTCAGCATGGCTTGGGAGGCCTCAGGAAATTTACAATCATGGCGGAAGGGGAAGCAAACACATCCTTCTTCACATGGCATCAGTAAGAAGTGCAGCGCAACAGGGGGGAAAGTCCCTTATAATACCATCAGATCTCATGAGACTTATTCACTATGATGAGAACAGCATGGGAAAAACCCATCCACACGAATCAATTACTTCCCACTAGGTCCTTTCCATGACAGGTGGGGATTATGGGAGCTACACTTCAAGATAAATTGTGGGTGGGGACACAGCCAAACCATATCCAGAATGATGTGTGTCTACATCAAGGTTAAACAATTTCCAGAAAGCCCCAGAAGATTTTGGTTGGCATCTCCCATGGCTACCCATGGTTGGAAGAGAGTCTAGAAAATATTGTTCTTAGCTATGCACATTGCTATCCCAAACAATATCAAGGTTCTAGTAGGGAAAAGTGGATACTGGGAAGAGAGCTGACTGTGTTTAGCTATAATATCCAAGTAGAGATCGAAAGTAGACAGCTGGCTACAAAAGTCTGGAGTCCAGGGGAGTCATTAAAGATATTTAAAAAAAATACTCATCAGCCTGTAAAGGATATTTAAAGCCATGGGACTGAGTACACTTAGTCAGATAAAAAGTGAAGAAAGAGAAGAGGACTCTAGACAGAGCTTGGAAACCTTCCAACATTCCAAAGTCTAGTAGAAGAGGTAGAAAAAAAAAAAAGCTGAAAGAAGCAGTGAAAGAGGCAAAAGGAAAACCAGAAGAATGTGCTGACCACTGATGAGAGGTCAAGATAGGGAGGACAGGGAAGTGGACACTGGTTTTGGCAACATGGAGATTGTTGGAAACCATGAAAAAAGTATTTTTACTAGAGTGACGGGGTCAGACTGGAGTGGGCTGAAGAGTGACTAGAAGGTAAGAAAGTGGAGACTGAGGATAGAAAACCTTTCCAATAAACCTTGCTATAAAGAAAACAGATAAAGCAGTGATAGAGAATAGGTGACTTCAAGAGAAGTTTCTGGTAATTAGTCTGTTTGCTTGCTTGCTTGCTTACTTGCATGCTTGGCAAGTGAAAGATACTAGAATATGTTTCTCTGCTGATAGAGAACCTTGAATTTCAAGCCGAGAGGTTAAAACTTAATTTTAGTAACATTGCGAGATTTTAGCAAGAAAATGGTATGATGAAGTCAATGATTTAGAAAGATTCATCTAAAAAGAGCTGCCCATAAATTGTGTAAAATTGGAAAAGTATACATAGCAATGAAAAGTGCTGTATGTCACCCAAAGGGAACCGACTAATGCAACAGCAGATAGCCTTAAAAAGGCTCCTGAGGTAAGTCAGCCATGAGTCTTTCAATGGCTAAAGAATGGGCCCCAGAAGGAGCATTCAGAATTGATGCCTCTCCAAAAGGCAAAATTTAAACTTAAAGTCTGTCTCTGAGAGATCGTCATAAAAACTCCAAACACCATAAAATATCTGGGGATAAAATATTGAAGGCATCACTAAAATCTGCTAAATATTAAATGGATGAATGTGTTGGATCAGCACTTATTTTTATTCTTATAATTTATAGAGCTGTGTAAATCTATATGGTACTTTATAGAACATAAAGCACAAAAGACAGAATTTCTGTCCTGTGAAGTTTACAGTCTCATTCAGACATAAACTAAAACACTAGATGATGACCCCTAAAATGTTTTTTTCAGCCAAATGATTGGAGAAGCCACAAGTACCGCCAACACAACCCTGTCCTCAGCCCCAACAGAAAATTCTGTCACTGACCACAGTTACTTACCAATATTTGTTCATGTGTTGCACGTACATTCCAAAATATTTGGAAATGAAAATGTGTTTATTTCTATGGCTTCTCTCTGATATGTCTCTAATAACAATTAAGATTCATGGAAAGACTCAAATCATAAAATCATGTACATTAAAAGCATGGAGGAGGGCATAGCAGTCAATCAACTCAACCAATTTTCAGAAGGAGCTGACGGCCAGCAAGGAGCAGTGATTCACCCAAGGTCACTCCAACAAGTAGCAGAGCTGGGACTTGAACATGAGAACCTGACACAATCTAGTACTCTTCCCTCTTGTCCCCTTCAGAAGCCAGCTAACTCATAGATGTTCCGTTTGTTTATTTCCCAATGGATTTTCATGAAAATCATGAAGGGAATCATGTGCCTCTTTTACGCTGTTTCCTCTGAACACTTTGGCATAATGCTGCACTTTGACAAAAAAAAATCAGCAAAGGAGAGCAGGAACTGCTTTCTAAGATCCAAATCTCACATTCTGATATACCAGAGTCAAACATGAGTCATATCTAACATGCAGCTGTATCTGACAAAAGGCTCTTCTGGTTTTTATTCAATTTTTAAAGTGTTTTCCCCTACAAATCCAATGCAAATCATCAGTCACATTTAAATTAACCTAAAAAGGAAGAAAAAATTTGCAGTTTGTGAGATTTTGGTGACTAGAACAGCAACCTACAGATACCAGCATACACTATGTGGTAGATTAATTGACTGTGAAATTACAGTTTAAGCAACAAAGCTTTCTTAAAGCATTAGGGATGTAAAGAAGCATGTAAACAAACTGATTCTCATTATTTGTTGAAGAAAAACAGTTTGCCTTCTCTTGCCTTTCTTTCTTTCTCTTTATAAATGTCTTACAAACACTTGCTCTGGGATCATTTCATTTGTAAAGCTTTCCTAAACACCACTCCCTGAAAAGGGAGATTTATTTATAGAGGTGCTGAATGATTCTTAGCTCAAGCGATCACAGTTTCTGTGGATGTTAAAAATGAATAAAGCATTCTACAGCTCAAAGCTATTGTATTAATATTATTATGATAAATAAGAAAGGTGAGGGGTCATTATTGTTAGGCAGGTTACTGATAGCCTGGCACTTTACCACTGCAGAGGACAATAGAGAAAATCAATCCAGCCCACTCATTTGAAAAATGGAAAAAAATGAGGGCTAATCAGGGGAATTGGTTTGTCCAGGATACCACAACTAGTTAGAGACTGAGGTAGAGGCAGACCCCTATAAAGTATGAGGAACTACAGCCCCCAGGAAGTTCACTCACATGACAGTCTCAGGCCATTGGAACTCACTCTCCACCAAACCACACCTGTGAGATCCCTTAGTCTTATCCAAGATGACTGAAGGTGTCCAGGACTAAAGCCAGCTACCACAAAAGGCCAGTCATGATGAGACCCAGATTCTCCAAAGCCAAAGCCAGCGGAGATGTGGCAATTAATTTGGAAGAGGGATGCTATTAGAATATTTATCCCATGGTGTTTTGCTATAAACACAGCAATACAGATAGCATCAACTGCACTTAATCAGATACCCACAACCCTCAATTGTCAAAACATAGCAGATTCAGAGAGACTCTAGGGGCACCTAACGGTCAGAACAAAGTTATGGACAGAAAAAAGTAAAGTGATGTACAGGAATCGGAAGGGAAGTACAGGAACGGCTGGATTGGTTACAGGTTGGTATTTGCCTTATTTGAACAGTTTGAACACTCAGCAGTATATATGACCGGCTGAAGTACGGCTGCTGTGATTGGCCAAGACTCACGTATTGTTACAGGCACAAACTCTTAAGTTAGGTTTTCAATCTTGTCTACCTATTAAGTTAGGTTGCAGTTTATCCACATGGACTCAAATATAGAAGTACAGAATCCTTCTCAGGCCACATTTAGTTCTCTTTTACACAGTCTATTTGTTATTGGCCTTCATATCATTTGTTGCTGCTTTTGTGTCACCTAGTAAGGAATAGCGTATGCAAAAATTTCTAGCAAGCTATGTGGGATCTTTTATACTCAGAATAAGAGAATTTGCTGTAAATCTAAAGTCAAACTATAAAATATTTCCCCCCCAAAAAATAGGATTTTCAAAATATTGCCTATTCTATGGAGGTTAGGTACAGATAAAATGATGGGTTAAGCCTCCTAATTCACAGGAACACCTATAAGATCATGAAACTATCAATGTCTGATTTCTAGTATTAGTGCATATATGCTGATTAAGAGAGATGAAAACTCATGAATCTCAGGATACAAACATGTATCCATTCCCTTCGCATAAAATGCCTACTTTCTGGGTCATGGTATCTTCATTTCAGGGGCATGTGTCTCCCATTCCAGCTATAAAACAAGCTTCTCAGGGCTGTCTCATCCCAACAATATCCTCAGCAGAGTCCACTCAAAGCAGGGGGAGTCCTGCCATGAGGAAAGGGGCAGAAAGAAGAAACAGTCCCCTGGGGTTGTTTTCCTCACTTGGGTACTTGGCCAACAGATTCCAAACAAAGACTTGCTTTTCTCAGAGCAACAGGATACGCCTCCTAAACTCTTTAGACAATGAGGACAAGGACCTTCACAATGTCAGAAATGGAGTACCTGGAATTAAAATGAACTCTCTGAATCAGGGGGCTCGGGGAAAGAAGGATGACAAAGCCCAACCTCAGGAATTTCCAACCACATAAAGTAACAATAATGGTCATTTATTCATTTGTTCAGCAAATATTTATTGTCTACTCTGAACCAGACACTGCTCTGGGTGCTGAGGATACAGCAGTGAACGAACAGGCCAGGAAAGTGGAGAAAAAGGTAGAGCATATTAGAGGGGTGATAAATACTATGGAGAAAAGTAGAATAAGGCAAGGGAGAGAGATGGACAGTTGGGAAGTTAGAATAGATTGCAATTTTGATTAAGATATCCAAGGAAAGCCTTTCTAAAAAGGTGATATTTGAGTAAAGGCCTGTAGGAGATGAGGGAGTAAACCAGACACTACCTGGAACAACAGCTGAGGTAAGAACAAGTTCAAAGGCACTAGGTGGGAGCATACCTGGCATGTTGGAGGAATTGCAATCAGGCCAGTGTGGCTGGAACAGAGAGAATGAGGAGAGAATAGCAAGGACACAGAGAGGACATGTAGGGTCTTGAAAATCATAGTAAGGGTTTTTACTTAGAGTGAATTAGGGGAGCCACTACAGAGTCTTGAGCAGAGAAGTGGCATGCTCTCACTTACGTTGTAAAAGGATTATTCTGGCTGCTATATTGAGAATAGACTGAATGGGGAGGCCACAGTGGGGTGTGGTGGGTAGGTGGAGATAGCAGCAGGAAGATCAGTTAGGAAACTATTACAGATGATTGTGACCCAGACCAGGAAAGTAGCAGTAGCAATTGTGAGAATGTTGAGTTGTGGATATATTTGCAGATAGAAACAATAAGATTGGCAGACACATTAGATGTAAGGTATAAAAGAAAGGAGCCAAAGTCTTTAAGGTTTTGAACCTGAATAGCTGGAAAGATGAACTGAAATGAAGACTAAAAGAGAAGCAAGCTTGGAATTGATGACCAGAAGTTCCATTTGGGACATGTTAAATCTGAGTTGCTTCTTCAATCCAAATGACGCTGCTGGGTAAAAGGACTTAGACATGTAGGTCTAGAACTGAGGGAAGAGATTCAGGCTAGAGATACAAATGTCAGTCTTTACTATAAAGCTTTTCTACTTGCTGGTCCACTTTCCATGGTATCTCTTCATGCCCAGAACTAGATTGTTCTTTGACATCTTTGACTTAAGGGGACCCTACTCCTACAGAATTTAGTTATTCAATGTTTGTCCTCCTGCAGAAATGTCTTCATTTCAGGGCTCAAACGAGCAACTTGAAAAGAAAGTTTTTATTATTGCTCTAATAATTCTAGAAGCAGAACTTTTAAGTTTTTCTGTTAATCACTGAAGAACCTTGAAGAAGACTCTTTAAGAAGAAAATAAAGTAAGGAACTCTCTTGTGGAATTATTATAGATTTTAATTTGTGACTGTCTTCATAGTAGTTTGGTGAGATACTCTCAACATTTCATTGCTATGGAATTGAAAACATGGTCGTTTTTTCTGCATTGTTATTAAAACTTGCCTATAGACTCGGTTTCCTCCATATAAGAGCTTATATTTCTTTTGACTAGTTTCTAAAACTTAAGGATGCATTATTTCTACACTGGCATTTTAAAATCTAATAAGGCTTTCCCTGGTAACCCTGGCCATATTTATGCCTCCCTTTAGGAATTTGATAATCCAGAAATCCTTCAGACTCTCTTTCAGAAATCTCCTTGAATCTATCTGTGACTACATTGTAAGGAGAATCTCTCCACACCAGACTAAGATATTCTTAAGAAAGCAATAAACCAGTAGTAGAACTACTAACCATTTTCCACTAATTTTGCAAAATCTTAGGTTGTGTATGTCTTATATTGAGCACACCACACAGCTCAGGGAATGGCTATGTTGTACAAAGGCAAGAGCGTTTGCCTGGACTTGGAGTCAGGAGATGCCTGTTCTAGGCATAATGATGTCTCGTGCTTGGTTTGTGACAATGACAGTTGCAAGTCACCACACCTCTCAGTTCCTCAATTCTAAATAAGTAAAAATGAATTCTACCCACCTAACAAAGAAGTTGTGAGACTTCTTATTGCCTAAAACCAAAGGAATTATTTTTCCCACCCACTCCCCATCTGCCAAATAAGTATGCTGAACTTTCTTCTATATTCCCATTCCTAGTCAATTATGAGGTTGGTGCAAAAGTAATTGCAGTTTTTGCCATTACTTTCAATGGTAAAAACCACAATTACTTTAGCACCAACCTAAAACCATAAATATATACATTCAATAAGATCTCTTTCTTATCAAACTCACCCAAAAAATACCACTACATATAGGTAAAATGTATCTTTCTAACTTACCCTGATTTTTAAATTTAGGACTTCAAAATGACCTCTAAAGCAGACGTTAGCAATATAAAGGGCTAGGTAGTAAATATTTTAGGCTTTATGAGTCACACGGTTTCTGTCATAACTACCCAGCTTTGCCATTGTAGCTGAAAAGTAGCTACAGAAAATATAAAAATAAATAGACACAACTGTTTTTTGTTGGTTTGTTTGTTTTTTGAGACAGAGCCTCGTTCTCTCGCCCAGGCTGGAGTACGGTGGCACGATCTTGGCTTACTGCAACCCCCGCCTCCCGGGTTCAAGCGACTCTCCCTGCCTCAGCCTCCTGAGTAGCTGGGATTACAGGCACCCGCCACCACGCCTGGCTAATTTTTGTATTTCTTTAGTAAAGATGAGGTTTCGCCATGTTGGCCAGGCTAGTCTTGAACTCCCGACATCAGGTGATCCACTCACCTTGGCCTCCCAAAGTTCTGAGATTACAGGCATGAGCCACTGTGCCCGGCCAGCTGTGTTTTAATAAAACATTATTTACAAAAAGAGGTGACAGGCTGGATTTGGCCCACAGACTATAGTTTGTTGGCCCTGCTGTAATGCTCAGACCTTATTCTTCTGCACATACAAAACTGTACGTCTTCAGAGAACAAACACTGAATTCATTCCTTACTTTATAAATTGGATAAATTAAAATTTCAGAAGTGGGATTCTTAAATAAGGAACATCAGTATAATCATGTATAATAAATATAATAGTTCTACCAAACAGTGTACAATGGATTAGGAAATATATATACATGCATATATATGTGTATATATGTATATATTTATATGTATATGTGTATATATATACACACACACACACACATATATATATATTCCCAAATAATGCCTTGTACCAAGCCAAAAGCCTCATTCAAAGAAAATATGTGTTTATGATATCTGGCAGAACAACAAAAGATTATTGCTACAGTTGAAACAGATTTCCAAGCTTTGAGAATTTACCTATAGGTTACAATTTCCACTTTTGCTCAATTACAAAATATTATTAGCTTGTAAGTAGAGATGTCAGAAATAATATTTAGAGATTATAAAACATGTATTCACATTTCAGTAACCCATTGGTAAGGACCTGAAATATTGGTGATATGGTTTGGCTATGTCCCCACCCAAATCTCATCTTGAATTGCAACTCCCACAATTGCCATATGTCGTGGGAGGAACCTGGTGGAAGGCAATTGAATCATGGGGGGAAGTCTTTCCTGTGCTGTTCTTGTGATAGTGAATAAGTCTAATGAAATCTGATGGTTCTGAAAATGGGAGTTTTCCTGCACAAGCTCTCTTTGCCTGCTGTCATCCATGTGAGATGTGACTTGCTCCTCCTTGCCTTCCGCCATGTTCATGAGACCTCTCCAGCTGTGTGGAACTGTAAGGCCATTTATTTAACCTCTTTTTCTTCCCACTCTCAAGTATGTCTTTATCAGCAGTGTGAAAACAGACTAATACAGTAAATTGGTACCAGTAGAGTGGGGCACTGCTGAAAAGATAACTGAAAATGTGGAAACAACTTTGGGACTGAGTAACAGGCAGGGGATGGAACAATTTGGAGGGCTCAGAAGAAGACAGGAAAATGTGGGAAAGCTTGGAACTTCCCAGAGACTTATTGAATGGCTCTGCCCAAAATGCTGATAGCGATATGAACAATGAAATCCAGGCTGAGGTGGTCTTAGAGAGAGATGAAGAACTTTTTGGGAACTGGAATAAAGGGGACTCTTGATATGTTTTAGCAAAGAGACCAGAGGCATTTTACCCTGCCCTAGACAGTTATGGAACTTTGAACTCGAGAGAGATGATTTAGGGTATCTGGCAGAAGGAATGTCTAAGCAGCAAAGCATTCAAGAGGCGTCTTGGGTGCTGTTAAAGGCATTCAGTTTTAAAAAGGAGACAGAGCATAAAGGTTCAGAAGATTTGCAGCCTGATAATGCAATAGAAAAGAAAATCCCATTTTCTGAGGAAAAATTCAAGTCAGCTGCAGAAATTCACATAAGTAACAAGGAGCCGAATGTTAATCCCCAAGACAATGGGGAAAATGTCTCCAGGGCATATCAGAGGTCTTCACAGCAGCTCTTCCCATCACAGGCCTGGAGGCCTAGGAGGAAAAAGTGGTTTCTTGGGCTGGGCTGAGGGTCCCCATGCTGTGTGCAGCCTAGGGACTTGGTGTCCTGCATCCTTTGCTCCAGCCAAGGCTGAAAGGTGCCAACATAGAGCTCAGACTGTGTCTTCAGAGGGTGCAACCCCCAAGCCTTAGCAGCTTCCATGTGATGTTGACCCTGCGAGTAACAGAAGTCAAGAATTAGGGTTTGGGAAGTTCCACCTAAATTTCAAAAGACGTATGGAAACACCTGGATGCCCAGGCAGAAGTTTGTTGCAGGGGTGGAATCCTCGTGGAGAACCTCTGCTAGGGCAGTGCAGAAGAGAAATGTGGGATTGGAGCCCCCACACAGAGTCCCTACTGGGGCACCACCTAGTGGAGCTGTGAGAAGAGGGCCACCATCCTCCAGACCCCAGAATGGTAGATGCACCAACAGCTTACACTGTGCACCTAGAAAAGCTGCAGTTACTCAATGCCAGCCTGTGAAAGCAGTTGGGAGGGAGGCTGTACCCTGCAAAGCCACAGGGGCAGAGCTACCCAAGACCATGAGAATCCACTTCTTGCATCAGCATGAGCTGGATGTGAGACATGGAGTCAAAGGAGATCATTTTGAAGCTTTAAGATTTGACTCCCTGCTGGATTTTGGACTTGCTGGGGGACTGTAGCCCCTTAGTTTTGACCAATGTCTCCCATTTGGAATGACTGTATTTACCCAATGCCTGTACCCCCGTTGTATCTAGGGAGTAACTAACTTGCTTTTGATTTTATAGGCACACAGGCTGAAGGGACTTGGCTTTTCTCAGATGAGACTTTAGACTGTGGACTTTTGAGTTAGTGCTGAAATGAGTTGAGACTTTGGGGGACAGTTGAGGGGGCATGATTGGTTCTGAAATTTGAGGACATGAGATTTGGGAGGGGCCAGGGCAGATGGATATAATTTGGCTGTGTCTCCACCCAAATCTCATCCTGAATTGTAACTTCCACAATTCCCACATGTTGTGGGAGGAACCTGGTGGGAGGTAATTGAATCATGGGGATGAGTCTTTCCTGTGTTGTTCTCATGATAGTGAATAAGTCTTATGAGATCTGATGGTTTTGAAAATGGGAGTTCTCCTGCACAAGTTCTCTTTGCCCCACACCATCTATGTAAGATGTGACTTGTTCCTCCTTGCCTTCCACCATGTTTGTGAGGCCTCCCCAGCCATGTGTAACTGTAAGTCCATGAAACCTCTTTTTCTTCCCAGCAGCATGAAAAGGGACTAATACAATCAGTGAGTACTTTCTATTGTAATCCCAAAATTCCTAGAACATTAGAATCACAAGACTAGAACAGAGTTTCAAAGACTCTGTGTGAGTCTGCAATTGTTGGATGAGCTATTCTCACTTTTTCCTGTTGAAACACTATATATGTATCAATGCTAATTTATATGGAAGTTATGCAGACTGTGGTAGCCTGTCTCCAGTATGGTCTCTGATAAACCCCACCCCCAGTATAGTTTCTTACCGTGTTGTACCAGGGTTGGTCTATGTGACCAACAAAATAAAGCATAGGTGAGGTTATATGACTTCTGAAATTAAATTATAAAAGACACTGCAGTTTCCATCTTGGTTGCTCTGTCTTGCTTTCATTCTCTCAGATCATATGCTCAGCATGTTCAACTGCCAAGTCATGACGTTCCCTATGAAGGGGCCCACACGGTGAGGAACTGAAGCCTCCTGCCAACGTCTATATGAATGAGCTTGGAAGTGGATCCTACGTGCCATCAGAAGACTACAGCCTGGTCAACAGCTTCACTGTGACCTCCTCAGGGACCCAGAGCCAGAACCAGCCAGCCACACTGCTCCTGGATTCCTGACCCTTATAAACGATGTGAGATAATAGATATTTGTTGCTGTAATATGCTAAGCATTACGGTAATTAGTGACATATTCTAGATAATTAAATAGAGATTAACAAATATCTAATACTTAAATTGGTTTCCATAAAAATATATTGTAACCATTTGCAATCATTATAGACAAAACTGGTCATAGTCAAAGGCAGACAAGAAATAAAATCTCTCTGGTGTTGCAGCTAGACCCTGAAATGTGGTTCACTCAGATGGAATCCAGCCACTATCTGTGAATGTAAGCTCAAGTAGTGAAAATTCGAGGCAGCTCTTTCTCTGCTTAGACCATGTCCTGCTCTTGAAATTCTATCTGACTTTCTTCTACCTGTGCCAGTGTGCAGACTTTATTCATCTTTCATGATCCAGGGCAGTGTTCAATTTCTTCCCAAAACCTTATCAGACTACTCCAGCAACAACATACCTGTCTGCCTTTTCTCAATACCTATTGCATTGAATTCCATACCACAGAGTTCAAGACTGTTAACCAGGAATTTGTTTAATCTTCCTAAGCACTTTGGGAGCAGAAGCCATGATTTTATAAGAATTATCTACCTTTTACCTCACTCCCACCCCCTCTTATCACCTGATGTTATTCATTCACTAGCATCAGGACACCATGAAGAGACTAAGCTCTGTTTGCTTTAAGTGGGTCTGAATCAAAGCAAACACACTTATTACTTTGAAAAGTTAGAAGCAGTGGAAGCGGGGAAGAGGAGAATGTGAGAGTTAATTGTAACTTTTTCTTAAACGCTTTGCAGTGGGACAAACTGCAGCCTTATTATCATAAAATGTTCAACAACATTTCAGTAACTACTGCAGTACTTTGAGGCCAATATAAGGGAGTAGAATTATTTCCAATGTCTCTGCTTGCTACAGCAAAATTCAGGAAGGAAAAAAGATGGCATTAGAAGAACTTCCTTGGACAGGGCTTTTAAGAACATGGATAATAATTGGGTAATCCCAATTATTCCAGCAGAGCCCTTCTACACTCCTAGAAGGCATAGAAAATTATTGCTAATTAAATATTGAATGTTAACCAAAGCTGTCATGTTAGTTTTCAGTCAAGTTTATGATAGAAGAGAATAATACTTTTAAGTGTTATGTATATACTTGATACTATATTAGAGCCTCAACTACCATCACAGTATATGGTACATTTATGCTCATTTTTACAGCATTTGGATTATAATTTTACTATATGAAATGGTTATAAGTATTTCTGGTAGCCGTAGCTTTATCGTATTGTTAATAATGTTTATAATGCTGTGGTGCTCAGAGCTGAATATGAAGCACATATCCAATGACAGCATGGTTTTTTCTATGTGAAAATTATTTGTTTTATGCACTGGAGCACATTGCAGTCAAACTTAGGCACTGCCTCTGCTGTTTTGTGCATCTTCCACAAGACTTGGAAGAGTGAAGTTTGCAAAGAATATGTTAATATTTTCTTTTACTTGACTACATGCTTCCAAGTGTGTATATTGGTAAAAACATTCTGTACCTGAAAAACTAGTGATTTTTTTGACTTGGTGTGTTTTTTTCTTCAAATTGTTTAATTCACATCCTTATATATATCAGAGGATCTCCAGACCTCAAGGACAGTCCATGACAAACTACAGGAAAATAAGTCATGAATTTGGTAGAGATAGTAAAATAGCTTCCCCAGAAAATCTCTTCTTCACTCCAACCATCTCTATTCTAATGGAAACTTGTGTAATTGCTCTCTGAGCCTGTACACCAGCCCACAATCAGGGGGGCCTCCCTGTCTCAGTGTTACCCTCTCTACCATCCAGTCATTCACCCAACCATAATGCATTGAGGACTCACTAAGCCAAGCACTGGTAAGGCAGCAGAGCATATGATTAGGGGACAGGCTCTGAAGCCAGGCTGCCTGGATGTTCATATCTTAGCTCCACCTGTTACTAGCTCTGTGACTTCAGTAAGTTGCTTAACCTCTCTGGGCCTCAGTTTCCTCATTGATATAATGGAGATTAAATTCATACCTGCCTCACAAGGGTTTTTTTAAGAATTATGAAATTAATATAAGTCTTTTAGGATAGCACCAGGCACACTAGTCTCAAGAACACAAAGTTGAGTGAGTAATCCTGCTCTCAGGGAAATCACTGTCTAACAAGGAAAGCAGTTTGTGAGTCAATTACTCACAGCCTAAGTACTGCTGGAAAGGGCAGCACAGACAGAACAAGATGTTTTGACTGGACTGACACTCTGGGTAGGCTTCCCATAGGAGTCAATCCTATAGGGTCAACCGAACCAACCACGCATTGACGAAAAATGTAAAAAATGTTGTTTGGTGGAACCGGAGGCAGCAACACTGAGAAGGCCTGGAGGCAGACGTCTGGAAATGGCCAGAGGGATGACCAAAGACTAAGCGCAGCTGCAAGAGGAGCTGAGGCCAGAGGCCCCAACAGGGGAGAGATGTTGACAGGCTGGGTATGTGCACCTAAGTGATGTGAACTTTAATAAAAAATTCTGAGCTTCCATTTAATAATTTGGATTTTTAAAAGATCTCTGTGGCCTTAGGGTAGAAATTGAAGAGTGTCAGGAAACTCCCAATTTCAAGATCTGTGGAGATGAACTGGAAGCAGCCACCCTATCCACTTTCTCCTTACTATCTGTTGTCATTGTACCCAGGAAGTGTTTGTCAAGTATTTGCTCTATGCCCTCTCTTTAAGCCAATACCCTGAATACCCTTAATGAAGTTGAGTCAAAATAATAACTTTCAAATTAGACATGGACTCTAGATTCTATGATGTATGTTCTATTAAAAAAGAACTTTAGACCATCTATATTTGAACAGCTCTACTAGAAAATTAGTAAAGTGGCAGCCTCCATTGTTCTATGAAATTTCTATTCATTAATGAGGGGAATCTGCCCAAAGATACAGATGAGGAGCATAACTCTATTTTTAACTCCCTATTCTTCCCAAGTGAAAACAGGTTAATTATATTTCAGAAGCAACCTTTTCCTGCCTTTAGATTGGTAATGGTGTCAAGTAATTTCATAATGGATAATAAAACTCCCTTTAGTGTTATGAATTATATTAGTGTGAATCCTTTCCAAAGACTTAAAATGTTTTAGCTGATATTTTAACTGTCTTAAAATGATGTTATAATGTACTTTTCAAAAAATTCTCTCATGGTTCAATCTTAGCTCTCCAAAAAATCAGTGATCTTAATGACTGCACTGTTTTAGTTCAAATTCTCCTCTTTCTTATATAAAGCATTTAGTAATTCTAAATCTAATACTCTTATCATTTCTGTTCCTGTGTGTTCTTAAACATATTCTTACATTGGGGAAACATGACCTAATTGTCCAAGAGGCTCCCTGTGACTCAGAACACTCCAAGAATGCCTTCTACGTTGGTGAATGTTAAGTGGAGAAAAGAATTGCTTTCAGGGCAAGTGATGGTATTTAAATGTCCTTTCCTGTGTGGTTGTTTCTGGATTCCCATTACAACTGCTACACATCACTTAAAAGCTTTCCTTTCTCAACAAAATGCTGGCCTACCCAAACTTCGCACTTCACAGATTCCATGCCTCCTTATGAATGTCACCAATGCATTGATGGTGTAAACCAAAAGTAAAATTCAAAGGCCCTCCACAACCATCCGAATGGACTCCCTCCTCAGCCATGGCACCATAAAATTTAACCCAAAAGACTGGTCAGGCCATGTCAGGAAGTAGGGGTTGGACATGCCTTATCATACCCCTCCACCATTAACATCAACACAAACCTTAAGTCTGATAAGAAATATTTACAGTCTTCTCTCTACTTAGAGGCTTCATCCGCATGATAGAACCCAGACATTCCTTTCTACTGATAATAACTCTTTCAACCAATTGCCAAGCAGAACATGTTTAAATCTACCAGTGACCCGGATGCCCTGCCCCTGCTCTTTGAGTTGTCCCACCTTCCAAATCAAACCAATGTAAATCATACACATAATGATTGATGTATTATGTCTCTTTAAAATGTATAAAAGCAAGCTGTACCCCAACCTCCTTGGGCACATATCATCGGGACATCCTGAGGCTGTGTCATTGGTGTGCCCCTAACCTTGGCAAAATAAACTTTCTAAACTGATACCTGTCTTAGATATTTGGGGTTCACAATGGCCATCAGTTATTTGAATGACTATGAAATATCTATTTGGCATTCAAATGAGTAGCCTTAAACTATGACTACATGAATGCAAAATATTTATTTGAAAATTTAAAAATTCAGTCCGCCCCTTCAACACTTAATCCTCCCAAGACAAGTAACAAATTTATTATACTTGTTACTAAGGGCATAGAATTAATATGGCATAGAATTAACATGCTGTAGATTAGGATTTTTTTTGCTTCACCAAACCTTAGTTGGGTTTCTCAATCTTCTCATAGGCCCATCTGTGAACTTCCTCATAAAATCCAGTTTTAGCAAGAACTCCTCACCCTCAGTTCTCAGTTCTGACACCCTCCATGTCTGATCAAGGTTCCTCATCCTCCACTATCCCCCAGATGGTTTCTGGTCACCCTGGCCTGTCTTTAGCCAGAATCCTATTAGGTGAGGTTAGCCAGAATCTCCCCTACTCCTGGTGTTACCTCTTAGAAATTTACCATCCAACTGGCCGGGCGCAGTGGCTCATGCCTGTAGTCTCATCACTTTGGGAAGCCGAGGCAGGTGGATCACGAGGTCAGGAGTTCAAGACCATCCTGGCCAACATGGTGAAACCCCGTCTCTACTAAAAATACAAAAATTAGCTGGGCATGGTGACACGCACCTGTAGTCTCAGCTACTTGGGAGGCTGAGGCAGGAGAATTGCTTGAACCCAGGAGGCAGAGGCTGCAGTGAGCTGAGATCCCGCCACTGTACTCCAGCCTAGGGAACAGAGTGAGACTCCATCTCAAAAAAAAAAAAAAGAAAGAAATTTACCATCCAACCACTGCCCAGTCTGCTTCTTGGCTGTAAATTCCCACTTGCCCATCCTGTATTCAGAGTGAAGCCCAATCTCTCTGTCTGTAAAATCCCACTATGGTCCCTATGCCAACCATGATGGTCCTGAATAAAGTCTGCCTTACCCATGCTTTAATAATTATCATCAAATAATTTTTTCTTTAGTAAGAAAAAAACATTTGGTCTATAGTAGGTTGTATTGGTTTCTTTCTTGCTGCATAACAAATTACCGTGCTTAACTATTACTTTCTTCCATAGAACGTTTTCTACTTTTTCATGCAAAAGGGGATAGAGTTAGAATAATCTTACTGAAATTTTATTCATTGTTTTGGGATTTTACTACTGGAAAGTCATTAACATGGCACCTGAAATAAAATTATTTTAAAATAAAAACTTATTCCAATTAGTACACTCCCTCCTGTTTTGAGACACACTGTTGGGGCTTTAAAAACTTTGTAATCTCATGGCTTTGGCATTTTTCAGAAGAGCAAACAGGATTTTCAGGGTAGAAGAGCACCTACCATGCCTCTCACTTATCTTACTTAAGTCAGACTGGTAGCAATTAGCTCAAAAATTCACTGTGTTTCTATTGACTGTGTCTTGCAGTTGCACCTCATTAGCATGCCTGCATTTTCTGCATAAATCTATCGAGGATGTTCTCCAAGGGGTTAAGCCTAGATGTGGAGGCAGTGCAGCCCTTTATCAAGAAATCCCTCACTAGATTCTCTTGGTTCAATTCAGCTATCATCCACCGTAGAAACAAAAAAGATGAATTTGTTCTTCACAATGTAATTTTCCAGCATAAAAAAACTTGCAGACTTCCTAGGAATATTTGGCAAGTTGACAATAGTGTGTCTGACAATTTCTGCTCTGGGATGTGCCATGACTGAAATCCTCAGTAATTTTTCAGATGAGAACTAAAAGCCACAAATAGAGCATAGTGTTTATCCTCACAATGTCTGGCTTTGTGAAACATGATTCAGAGCAAGAAATAACCAGAGGTCTTATATTATTGCTTTCAACATAGGTTCAAAAAAATAATCCTTAAGAATATATTCACTGGAGTGCAAAAAAAGGCAATGACTCAGCACTCTTTAACTCTCATGGTCTCTCCTTATCACCCAACATTACCACTGGCCAGATGACCTGGTTAAAGAAATATTCACAATTTTCTGGGACATCTACACAGAGTAAAGATGAGGCAATTTTCACAATGACTAAATAAAACCAAAGCAGACCTAAGAACATTTTCTTCTATAAAAACTAAAAACCTCAAATAATTTTTTGCTTTAATAATGTAGATGTTACAAAAAATTGGGAGTAGAAACAATTATGATTTATTTTTTGATAATTATCTCAAATGTCTCCTTTACACCACATATGTAACTAAATGTAACAAAGAAACTGAGCCAGGATTTAGAAAGTTGAACATGCATTCTTCTTCTCTCATTGTTATATAAGCCCGCAAGGTTCTCTGCTGGGCATTCTAGTAACTGCAATGACGAGTCATACAGGGGTCCTAGCCTCACATGTTTATGTAATGCGATTTATGAAATATGCTCTCAATTCTAATATATACTAAATTAAATAATAAGTGAACCCTAAATGTAGCTCCACTGAAACATGTAGATCCATATTTGCATCTGCACCACCGGTGTCCAAAAGAATGGACGGGCAGGGTTAAATGCCTATTTTGCTCTTTTCATTTATTCCTTATTTCATTTATTTCTTTTGAAGGAGTATATTATTAGACAACAATTGTGTGTGAAATTCTCAGCTCAGAATAAATGCTGGCAGGCAAAATTTACCCAAATGTTTGCTTCTGATTTATTTTCATCCATTTTAATCTACCATTAAAAATAATAGTGAAATCTTGCTTTCAGTTAGTACGTAATAATCAACAAGTCTTTAAAAGTAGATAGAGGCCAAAGTCAGAATTCTTCATTCAACTGTCAGATAATTCTGAGACAGGCTGGTTCCTTAACCTCTTGAGGCTGCTTGTGTGGGGTGGTGAGGTAGTGAGGCATGATGGAGAGGCAGGAGCATGCTTGTGAAGAGGCATCAGACTGGGTGATGACAGAGATGAATCCCATTGTGCACCCTTGGGCACATTACTTCCCCTCTCTCGGACTCAGTGTTCTTTCATCTGTAAAATGGGTGTAAATACTACTGCAGAGGTAAATACTAAACAGGATAAAGTATCCATTCCTTGGCTGTTGTGAACAATGCTGCAATGAACCCAGAAGTGCAAATATCTTTACAAGGTCCTGATTTCACTTCCTTTGGGTATATACCCAGAAGTGGAATTGCTGGATCAGATAGTAATTCTATGTTTAATTTTTAGTGCCTCTATGGTGTGTTCCATAAAGGCCATACCAATTTACATTCTCATCAGCAGTGTACTAAAGTTCCCTTTTCTCTACACCTTCGCTAACACTTGTTATCTCGTGTCATTTTGGTAACAGTCATCCTAACACGTGTGAGGTGACGTCCAGTTTGCATCGCCCTAATGATTAAGGATGTTGATCATCTTTGCATATACCTTTTAGCTCTGTGTATCTTCTTTAGAGAAATGCCTATTGAGGTCCTTTGCCCATTTTTTAATGGGATTGTTTTTATGTTACTGAGCTGTGTGAGTTAATTGTACATTTTGATATTAACCCTTTATCAGATATACGGTTCACAAATATTTTCTCCCAGTCCATAGGGTGCCTTTTCATATTATTGATTGTTGCTTTTGCTGGACAGAAGCTTTTTAGTTTGATGTAGTCCCATTTGTTTATTTTTGCATTTGTTGCCTGTGCTTTTGGTATTATATTTTAAAAATCATTGCCAAAACTAATATCACAGAACTTTTTCCTATGTTTTCTTCTAGGAGTTTTACAGTCCAGGTCTCATGTAGGCTAAGATATGTGAACAACTTAAATGCCCACCAATGGATAACTAGATAAAGAAATTGTGGTGTGTATACATGTATATACCAAAATACTATTCAGCTTTCCAAGGATTAAAAAAATACACATTAAGTACAATGTGCACTACTCGGGTGACGGGTACACTAAAATCTAAAAATTCACGCTATACAATTCATCCATGTAACCAAAATCCACTTATACCCCAAAAGCTATTGAAATTAAATAAATATTTTAAAAGAATATTATTCAGGTTTTAAAAAGGAGATCCTGCTGTTTGTAACAACATAGATGAAACTGGAGGACAGGTTAAGTTAATAAAAATAAGCCAGTCTGGGAGGGTCCCACGCCCATGGAGCTTCCCTCATTGCTAGCACAGCAGTCTGCAATCTAACGGCAAGACAGCAGCGAGGCTGGGGGAGGGGCGCCCATCATTGCTGAGGCTTAAGTAGGTAAACAAAGCCTCTGGGAAGCTAGAACTGGGTGGAGCTCACAGCAGCTCAAAGAGGCCTGCCTGTCTCTGTAGACACCACCTCTGGGGACAGGGCAGAGATAAACAACAACAACAACAACAACAACAAAAAGCAGCAGAAACCTCTGCAGACGCAAACAACTCTGTCTGACAGCTTTAAAGAGAGCAGTGGATTTCCCAACACGGAGATTGAGATCTGAGAACGGACAGACTGACTGCTCAAGTGGGTCCCTGATCCCTGAGTAGTCTAATTGGGAGACATCCCCCACTAGGGGCAGACCAACACCCCACACCTCACATGGTGGAGTGAACCCCTGAGAGGAAGCTTCCAAAGCAAGAATCAGACAGGTACACTCGCTGTTCAGCAATATTCTATCTTCTGCAGCCTCTGCAGCTGACACCCAGGCAAACAGGGTCTGGAGTGGACCTCAAGCAATCTCCAACAGACTTACAGCTGAGGGTCCTGACTGTTAGAAGGAAAACTAATTAACAGGAAGGACACCCACACCAAGACCCCATCAGTACGTCACCATCATCAAACACCAGAAGCAGATAAAACCATAAAGATGGGGAAAAAGCAGGGTAGAAAAGCTGGAAATTCAAAAATTAAGAGCGCATCTCCCCCTCCAAAGGAACGCAGCTCATCGCCAGCAACAGATCAAAGCTGGAGGGAGAATGACTTTGACGAGATGAGAGAAGAAGGCTTCAGTCCATCAAACTTCTCAGAGCTAAAGGAGGAATTATGTACCCAGCGCAAAGAAACTAAAAATCTTGAAAAAAGAGTGGAAGAATTGATAACTAGAATAATTAATGCAGAGAAGGCCATAAACGAAATGACAGAGATGAAAACATTGACACGAGAAATACGTGACAAATGCACAA
>NW_016805440.1:130622-138122 GCF_001698545.2 Rhinopithecus bieti | reverse complement strand
GTCCTTTGTAGGGACATGGATGCAGCTGGAAACCATCATTCTTAGCAAACTATCACAAGAACAGAAAACCAAACACCGCATGTTCTCACTCATAGGTGGGAACTGAACAATGAGATCACTTGGACTCGGGAAGGGGAACATCACACACCAGGGCCTATCATGGGGAGGAGGGAGGGGGGAGGGACTGCATTGGGAGTTATACCTGATGTAAATGACGAGTTGATGGGTGCTGACGAGTTGATGGGTGCAGCACACCAACATGGCACAAGTATACATATGTAACAAACCTGCATGTTATGCACATGTACCCTAGAACTTAAAGTATAATAATAATAGAATTAAAAAAAAAAATAAGCCAGACACAGAAAGAAAAATACTGCATGATCTCTTTTATATGTGGAATTTTTTTAAGTCATATACACAAAAACGGAGTAGAACAGTGCTTACCAGAGGTGGCAGGGAAGGAAAGAACAGATAGGAAAAGGTGGGTGAAAGAGTACAAACTTGTAGTTATGTAGAATGAATAAATCTAGGGATCTAAACTATAAGCATACCTTGAAGACATGGCAGGGTTTGTTTCAGATCATTGCAATAAAATAAATATGGCAATAAAGCAAGTCACATGAATTTTTTGGTTTCCTGGTGCATATAAAATCATTTACACTATACTTTAGCCTATTAAGTGTGAAATGGCATTATGTCTACACAAAACAATGTACATACCTTAATTTTAAAATACTGTATTGCTAAAAAAAAAAATGCTAATGATCATCTGAGTCTTTGAGCAAGTTGTAATCTTTTTGCTGATGGAGGGCTTTGCCTCAGTGTTAATGGCTGCTGACCAATCAGGGTGGGGATTGCTGAAGGTTCAGGTGGCTGGGGCAATTTTTTAAAATAAGACAATTATGTTTGCCATATGGACTGACTATCCCTGTCATGAAAGATTTCTCTGTAACATTCAATGCTATTTGATAGCATTTTACCCACAGTAGAACTTCTTTCAGAATTAGAGTCAACCCTTTCAAACCACTGCTTTATCAACTAAGTTTATGTAATACTCTAAATCCTTTATGATCATTTGAATAATGTTCACAGAATCTTCACCAGAAGCAGATTGCACCTCAAGAAATCGCTGGATGAACGTTTTTTGTTCATACATAAGAAGTGACTCCTCAATTGTTCGTTTTATCATGAGATTGCAACAATTCAGTCATATGCTCAGGCTCTATGTTTAATTCTAGCTCTGTATTTCTATATCTGCAGTACTTCCTCCACTGTAGTCCTGAATCCTAATCAAAGTAATCCATGAGAGTTAAAAATCAACTCCTTCCAAACTCCTGTTAAAGTTGATATTTGGACCTCCTCTTGTGAATCACAAAGTATGTTCTTTATGACATTTAAAATGCTGAATCCTTTCCAAAAGATTTTTAATTTACTCCACCCAGATTTATTACAGGAATCACTGTTTATGGCAGCTATAGTCTTATAAAATGTATCCCTTAACTAATAAGACTTGAAAGTCAAAATTACTTCTTAATTCATAAGCTACAGAATGGACGTTGTGTTAGCAGGCATGAAAACATTAATCTCCTTGTACATCTCCATCAGAGCTGTAGGGTGACTTAGGTGCATTGTCAATGAGCAGTAATATTTTGAAAGAAATCTTTTTTCTGAACAGTAGGTCTCTACAATGAGCCTAAAATGTTCAGTAAACCATGCAGTCAAGAGATGGGCTATCATTCAGGCTTTGTTGGTCCATTCATAAAGCTCAGGGAGAGTATATTTAATATAATTCCTAAGAGCCCTAGAATGTTCAGAATGATAAATGAACATTGGCTTCAACTTAAAGTCATCAGCTGTATTAATCCCTAACAAGAGAGTCAGCTGTCCTTTGTCACTTTGAAGCCAGGCATTGCCTTCTCCTCTCTAGTGATGAAAGTCCTAGATGGTATCTTCTTTCAATAAAAGGTTGTTTCATCTACATTGAAAATCTGCTGTCTAATGTAGTCACTTTTATCAATGATCCTAGCTAGATCTTCTAGATAGCTTGCTGCAGCTTCTACATTAGCATTTGGTGCTTCACCTTGCACTTGTATGTTATAGAGATGGCTTCTTTCCTTAAACTTCATGAAACAACTGCTGTTAGCTTCAAACTTTTGTTCTGCAGCTTCCTCACCTCACTCAGCCTTCACAGAATTGTAGAGAGTTAGAGCCTTTCTCTGAATTAGGCTTCATCTTAAGAAAATGTTGTAGCTGGGTGGATCTTCTATTCAGACCACTCAAATTTTCTCCATATAGGCAATAAGGCTGTTTGGATTTCTTGTGTGTTTCCTGAAATAGAATTTTTAATTTCCTTCAAGAACTTTCCCTTTACATTCACAACTTGGCTAACTGCTTGGCACAGACGTCTAGCTTTCAGCCTGTCTCAGCTTTCAACATGTCTTCCAAGCTAAGCTTAATAATTTTTAGCTTTTCATTTAAAGACATACAGCTCTTTCTTTCACTCAACACTTAGAGGATATTGTAGGGTTATTAATTGGCTTAATAATAAATTCGATATTGCTGTGTCTCAGGGAATAGGGAAGCCCAAGGAGAGGGAGAGAGATGAGGGCACAAGTTGATGGAGCAATCAAAACACACATATTTACTGAGTAAGTTTGTCATCTTAAATGGGCATAGTTCATGCAGCCTCAAAACAATTACCATAGTAACATCAAAGATCACTAATCACAGATCACCATAACAGATATAATAATAGTGAAAAAGTTTAAAGTATTACAAGAATTACCAAAATGTGAAACAGAGACATAAAGTGAGCACATGCTATTGGAAAACTAGTGCCCACTGACTTGCTTGAAGCAGAGCTGCCACAAACCCTTAATTTGTTAAAAAACATAATGTCTGTGAAGTACAATAGAACAAGATATACCTGTCCAGCATGAAGACTATAGGTAATCATATTGTGCTGTATACTGCAAATTTCCTAAGAGAGTAGATTTTAGGTGCTCTTACGACATTAAAAAAGGTAATTATGTGAGATAATGGATATAGTAATTGCCTTGACTGTAGTAATTATTTCACTATGTCAAAACATCATGTTGGGTGCCTTAAATATATGCAATTTAAAAATCAGGGTATTTTTGGCAAGATAGAGGAATAGAAGTCACCACCAATCATTCCCCAACAAGGACACCAATTTAACAACTATCTACACCCAAAAATCACCTTCATAGAAACCAAAAATTGGCCAAGTGCAGTGGCTCCTGCCTATAATTCCAGCACTATGGGAGGCCAAGGCGGGCAGATCACCCAAGGTCAGGAGTTCAAGACCAGCCTAGCCAACATGGCAAAACCTCATCTCTACTGAAAATACAAAAATTAGCTGGGCATGGTGGCGCAAACCTGTGATCCCAGCTACTCAGGGGGCTGAGGCAGGAGAATCACTTGAACCCAAGAGGTGGATGTTGCAGTGAGCCAAGATCACACCACTGCACTCCAGCCTAAGCCACACAGCGAGACTCTGTCTCAAAAAAAAAAAAGAAAAAAAAAAAAAAAGCATTCAACGTACCTGGCTTTAAAGATTAAAAACTAGATACATCAAAATACATACATAAATAATGGAACGATGTATTTGAAGCACTTTACACATAGAGAGCACTCAAAAAATGGTCGCTGTTTCTTCATCTGTAAGTTGGGGATAATAAAATACCCACCTCACAGATAGTGGTGGGAACTGCATTAGTGAATGTGTAAGGAAATGTACAAGCATGGCACCCAGTGCTTCATCAAAATCAAGAGACATTTACTATAGATGAGCAAGTGTGTATGTGTGTGCACATGCGTGTGTCTGCAAGAGTATGTTTAGTTTATTGTATTTTCCAAACCATCATACAGACTAGAAAAGAACTAACTTGTTACTTTGGGAAAGGCAGGAAATTAAAAAGCCTAGCTTTGCCACATGTTTGATAGCCTATATGGTTGACATAGGCTAAATCAGACTATGTAAGTAAGATAGTAAACACAGTAAAATTCCCTAGGAAGCTATGAAGTTGCGACCATCTAGCCTGTAAGTCAGTGTTCATTTATTCTCATGAGTGTCTGTCTCATAACTTTATCATCACACTCTGTGAGTTTCATCACACTTTGGTTCCTCCTTCCTCGCTGTGAGATTCAGGCTTGCCCACTCTGGCTCCTAATCTCCTTAGATAGTTTTCTTTTCCTAAGCTTTTCAATACAATACAAATTAAAAACGATGCATGAACATTTCTTTAATTTGAATTACAAAGTTTGAGATTTACTGTGACTTGAGATTGGTTTAAAGTCTTTTCAAACTATTAACAGGTCAGATATTCCTTCTAAAGGCCTCATCCTGAGAAGATAGAATTCCTCATTAACAGCAAGCATTCTTCTCTCAAACACAAGATAAATTAGATAGTTGATTGTTGTTGTCCTGATGAAACAGTCCATCAGTAATGCCCATTGCTTGAAATATAGACCTGACCTGAATGAAATTCTTGTAGAAGACTTGAATAACTAGTTTTTTGGTGCTAATATGTAATAAAATAAACCTTGATTCACAGAGTTTTGAATTCTCTCTTTGCTTCTGTCCATCAACAGATATTCAAGTCATTATTGTAAGTTTAGCCACCATAGAATAGTCAGTATATGGACAAGATCATTTTCTTATTGCATTTTATCATTATTTTGTTTCAAATTCTTTTGTTTCTATTTTTTTATTTTTTATTTTTTTGAGACGATCGCCCAGGCTGGAGCGCAGTGGCACAATCTCAGCTCACTGCAACCTCTGCCTCCCTGGTTCAAGTGATTCTCCTGCCTCAGCCTCCTGAGTAGCTGGTACTACAGGGATGGGCCAGTACACCTGGCTAATATTTTGTATTTTTAGTAGAGATAGGGTTTTACTGTGTGAGCCAGGATGGTCTCGATCTCCTGACCTCATGATCCACCGGCCTTGGCCTCCCAAAGTGCTATGATTACAGGCATGAGCCACTGTGCTCAGCCCTCAAATTCATTTCTGGTCTGAAAATAATCTGCCACCTTCTCTGCATTTATATTAGGGGATATATAAATTTGGCTACATGTTTAATAGGCCCCAAATAGCAGTGTCTTAAGAAAGAAGTTTATTTCTTTCTAATCATGACAGCTGGTAGGACAGCCCTGTTTTGCAAATTTATTGAAAGATCTAGGGTCATCTGGGTGTAATGTCTCACACCTGTAATCCTCACACTTTGGAAAACTGAGGCAGGATGGAAAACTTGAGCCCAGGAGTTTAGGGCTGCAGTGAGCTATGATCACGCCCCTGTACTCCAGCCTGGGCAACAAAGCATAACCCCGTCACATGCAAAAGAAAGACCCAGGTTCCAACAGCCTCAGGTTTCTGTTCTCATCTACCTGGTGCAAAGTAGCTCATCTTAATCCACATTTTGAGCAGCAGGATGAAGAAAGAGGGTGGGAAAAGGGGGAACACTATTCCCATCTGCTTTCAGGAGGTAAGAGTTTCAGAAGTCCCACACATCTCTGCTTCTCATATCTCATTGGCCAGTGATCAGTCACATGGTCACACATGGCTAAAAGGTAGGTTTGGAAATAGAGTTTCTGTTCCAGAAGCCAGGTGCACAGCTAAAAACCAGTGATTCCATTGTGGCAGTAAAAAGAGAGTGAACATTAAATCTTAATTATTAGTCCCTGTCACACTTTTTTTTTTTGAGAAATCTAGTGATAATTAAACAATTCTGCAAAGCATTTTCTCTCAGTAAGACTTTCTTGAGTTGGGAGGAAAAAATTTAAACTTAGGGAAAAAAATAAAGAATTACCATTGTGGATAGAGGCAGGCTGATAAGATGAAAAGGTAAAAGAAAAAACTACTCCCAAAATTTTGAACTTTACAAATATCTTTCTTCAATCTCTTTTTTGCCATAACACTGAGTTTTCTAAAAGTCTGTTTATTCTTAAACATCAATGGAACATAAGTTCTTTTAATTTTTATTTTCACAGTTTGGGTGCTTGAGATTTTTTAAGGCAGATTTTTCCTGGAATTAGATAGTTTAGCAAACTTAAAGAGGCCAGATTTTCCTGGTTGAGTCTACAGAGAGGAAAGCTTTTTGTTAATCTGTTAGATTTAATATTGGTACTATTCATTTGTATATATTACAGTCTGCCTACAACTATCGGGTACTTAACCTCATGATATATAACAACCTCTTGAAGTAAGAGCAGAAAATACAACTGTAGTTTTTCTAGCCCAGAGGCAGCTGGTAAATGTAAAGTACACTGGAGCAAAAGGCCTGGGCTCCAGCCTTGAACCTTCTTCCTGGCCATGTGGTCTTTAGCAAGCCAAGTAATCTCTCTGTAGTCACTATCAATTTAATTGGTTGTGACAGGTGCGAGTGGAACTCTGGGTACACGAGAACCTGATTTGTTTGTTGGATTAATGTCACATGGAGTCTAAAGGCACTATTGATTTGGATACTACAGGGAACCTGTACTCAAAGGGATATGAATATTTTCTTAAAAGCAAATACAATAAAAACTGTTGCATCTGCCAACTGTTACAATTGGCACAACACCAACCTAGGTATCAAAAATATTTCTACCCCAAACTGCAATCCTTTCTGGCAGTAGGTGTCTCCCAAAGCCACAGGTTTGCTTTACTGCTTCCTCTTCCTGTGTTTTGTGATGACTGGGGGAGAGTCTTAAAAGTCCTTTTCAAAGATGAGTTTATTTAACTTGTCTCCTCTTTCTGTGTGAAGCCTGACAATTATTAAAAACGTTGATTCTATTTCTGAAGTTTTATACTCCAAAATGTGCATTAAAGAATAAAGTTATAAAATAGTAACTATTCAGGAGAGGAATCATTCACTAAACAAACGTTTATGAAGAGACAATTCTGTGCCAAGCAAATGGAAACTACCCACTAATGTAATCAAGGACCCCATTTTCTAAGAAAACAGAATGAGTTATTTTTTAATTATTTTTTTCTTCCTCTTTCCTCCTCTTCCCCTGTTCCCCACTTCCTACTTGGCTCTTTAGAAATGTTATTATAACCTTTTACCTTCCCTTCACCAGACACTCCCTACAAGGCAAGTTCATCTAACTGTGTGCTTAGAAGCTTCAGAGCTGGGACCTCTCCCACCAGGGGATTGCCTTGAGTAATTTATAACTTAAAGTAAGCCTGCTATGAAACTCTTTCCCACTGGTAGAGCATCTTGAAACAATGGCCACTTTACAATCTAGTTCTGTCCTCAATGACGCCAGGCTGACTACTCGGTGGATAAGGCATGAAGTCACATAGATCCCCACCTGTTGCGTCCCTCCTTGTGTAATGTTCATGTCAAGGTCCCCTTTAAAAACCCCTGTTTTCTGCCCTAGAAGGGAAGCAATACCTTTAAGGCAGGAAAAGGCAGGAAGCCTGTACTTCTTCCCCTAAGCTAGCTTTGGAATTAAGAATTGTTTTTAATTTCGTTCTTTTTTTTTTTTTTTTTT
>NW_016805440.1:89125-130360 GCF_001698545.2 Rhinopithecus bieti | reverse complement strand
TTTTTTTTGAGACAGGGTGTCACTCTGCTGCCCAGACTGGAGTGCAGTGGCATGATCATGGCTCACTGCAGCCTGGATCAATCTCCCAGGCTCACATGATCCTTCTGAGTATCTGGGACTACAGGGGCACACCACCACCCCTGGCTTTTTTATTTATTTATTTAGGGTAGAGATGAGGTTTCACCATGTTGCCCAGGCTGCTCTTGAACTTCTAGCCTCAAGCAATCTGCCCATCTTGGCCTCTTAAAGTGCTCAAATTATATGAGCCACCGCACTGGCCAAAAGTCACTTTCTTTATATCAGACCTCGCCCTGTTAATCAGACTGTGCAAGTGACGAGTGACTGAATCTGCATTTCTGTTATATTCATGGCTTAAAATACAGTAATATATAAGGCACTGACTCTATTTTCAAAGAGGTGACAGCCCAGCAGGTGGGACTATCACATATACAGAGAGCTACAAATCAGAACAGATGTATCATGATGAGGACATTCTGCAAGAAGCCGCAATTAGCTGGCCTGGAGTGAGGGCTGGGTGGGTGGAGAAGGAGGGTCAAAGAAACAATATAATACGGTGGTTAGGAAAGCTTGGGCTCTGGACTCAGAAAGACAGGAATTGGGTTTAAGGTTTTGTTGCACAGTAGCTCAGTGACAGCAATTACCAATATTATAATGATTAATAATCCTAATAATAATAATATGCTAGATATCTGCATTTTAGTGTTCCTGAAGTACCATCAGCTTCTTAAAACACAATTATGATTCAGTTGGGTAACAAGGTTATCTCATCTCTCTTTTACTTTTATATTTCCTATTAGAATGTCTCTGTCCCCAGACATCTCTGACAAGGTACAAATGGCATCACTGAAATGAGAATAACTCAGATAGGTAAAGGGGTGATTACAGCTATCTCAAAATCCTACTTAAACCTTTTGATGGTGAAAATATGCATGAAAGAGCTATTTTCACTATAATATGAAAAAATCATTTTTTTGGCACATACTTTGAGGATTAAACAGAAATTAAACAGCTACCCTTTTTAACCTCCTACCTACAGAAAGCTGACAGAAAATTTTAGGAATCACCAAATTCGGTTTGTACCTGGGTGCACAAAACCTGGGTTATTTTTCTTTATCACAGCAAAACCCGAGATGTCTTAAAGTGACCTCACAGGCTGTGAATGCTAGAACTTGAATGAAACAGAAGGATTTTGTCTTTAAACTTAACCTTGGAAGGAAAGAGAGTGCTTCCCAAGAATAAAGCCTGTCCTCATCAAAAGGCAACTTCTCATTAAGCCAGGCGATGCCAGAGAAAGAACACAAATAGAAAATAAAATCGAGGCTATGAACATGTATTGAATCTTGTCAGTTCCTCATCCTCTGTCCACTCTTCAGAAAACCAGACGGACAAAAAGATGGTAATCTTGAGAAGCAATAAAAAATTTAAAACTTGTCACGTGCCCCAAATAAACAGCATTTCAAAGCCTGTCTGACTTTGATATGTAATTATTTTCGTGCTTTCTTTTGTTGTTCTTGGTTTATTTTTAACATAAAAGGAATTATTTTGTTGAGTCTTTTTCCCTCAAGTTTATCTCACCCATTTCAATGAGTTGCAAAATTTACTAAACACTGAATACATTTCAACATGAGTCACCATAGTGTCCTATTTTAGTTGAGATAGTTGAGAAGGCTGGTGCTAAGGCCTTGTGCCTATTGTGGGAAAATTGTTTTTATCCAGTTCTTCCAAAAGAAAAACCAGCTCAGCCACTGTGGAGCTGCAGTTCCCCCACGAGTTCTACTAAATGTGTGACTTTGGGTAAGCCTCTTGACTTTTTTAAGATTCCATTTCTAGTCAGCAAATGGGATCATAATACCCACCTCATGAGCCGTTGTAAGGTTCAAAATAATTAATAAATGTAAAATGCTTAATCCACAGTAAGCACTGAACAAATATTAATTTCCTCTTTTTCCTCTCCACACATTTTCTTCTAATGTTCTCAGTCTTTTCTTTCAATAGAACAGACTATTTTTATAGAATAGGATTAAATGACTTATAGCTACTAATAAAACATACCAAATAATTCCACAAGTTAATTAAATATAAGACCTATTTCCAATTTCACAACACGTTGTAAACCAGAGATACATAAGACTTACTATGTTAAGAAAACAGAGCTTCTCCAGAGACAGGCCTAATGTGGACCTAAAAATTTGATTGTCTTTTGTTCTGTTCTATCTGGTACATCACCTCCATCATTTGTTTAATCAATGTCTGCTCTCAAGAAGAAAAAATTGATTACCTATTGCTTCTTAATAACATATGAAGCTTCAGTGAGAGTCCCTAATTTGGAATTAAAAAAGCAATTTCTGATGTAAGAAACACTGCTATTCTATCCCTTTCCAGGAGAAGAATGCCTCATCTAATAACCTGTGTCTTGAGATAAATGAATGTATTAAAGTTCTTAACACTCGTTTGATGGACTACAAATGGTCACAATACAGGACAATATTTGAACAGTAATGATTTGTGCTTTCTTCTTAAATGTAAGCTGATTGCAAAGGCTCCTAGACCGTGAGAAGTAAATAACTAAAGGGGTCATGAATCTTAATAGCTTCCAAATCAGAAAGATCTGCAACTTATATGCTCTGACTGGAGTGTGAATGGAATGTATAAATATTAATAGGTCTGGCAGAGCCTCTGCAGACAAGCTGTCTAAAATTTCACAGTGGGAAGATCGAAATTGCAGCGTATGGGGCAGACATGAGGCTCCCACCTAGAAATGAACTGTCAGCATGTGTGTAAATACATTTTTCCTAAAGCGATATTTAGCACGCGGTCCTGCCCTGGCACCCAGCAACACTATGCACTGAAGTTTAACGCCACTGTGCTATTTAACATTATGAACACGCACACCAGGTCCATCTTTGGAAACAATAAAACAGAGTACCCAAGTTTAAGAGGTTCAAAACACAACTTCGAAAACAGCACGACAAAACTCTAAACAATACTTATTCCCATCACCCTAGGACTTGCTGGCTATTGGGGCAAAACTTTGTTCTGTAACATCCAAGACAGTGATTCTGTTTTCAATGGACAGGACATAGAGGAATTAATTGGTCTAATTAAAATGGGTAATTTGTGTTATGGGTAATACTCTGAACTATAAAAAAAAATTAGTAAAACATATATAACCAAGAAATTTTCTTTTAAAATGAAGGAGGTCTATGTTGAATAATGAACAAGTTTTTATCTTTTCTAACGTATTGCATCCTTCAAAGAATCGAACCTATATGTTAACTTTTCTATACTGTTTCCTGTAAGCAGGGACCTCTCTCAGAACCAAGTATATGAAGCTTATTTTACTATTCATAGATGAAAAGATAAAAGAAGGAATGGAAAGATGAGATATTCTTAGGAGCAGTGAAGAGAATGTGGTCAAATTAAAAAATTCAAACTTATTTTGTAGTTTTAATATTTGTGAGGGAAACAGAAATGCATGGGGAGTTTTCTTTGTATTTAAGGATGTTTTGTTTGTTTGTTTGCATGAAGTGAACAAGGTATTAATTTAAAATTTTCTGATATTTGCTTATCTTGAACAAAATCAAAGCCAAAGAATTTTCCACCAGCCATTCCTCTTCCCCACACAAACAGTATCGATTATTATTTGCCCTCACATGACAGCGGTATGGGGAAGCCCTCAGGAAAAAGCAAATACTTCTTAGATTTAAAAATGTATGAATTTAACTCCTGTTATATTTTATCAAAAATTTGTCTTCACCAATTAGGGACTTTCAAAAGAAATTACCTGTGATTTGTTAGATTTTTCAAACCTAAGGTTGCTGTGGGCAACCAAACCAACAAAGCCAAGTCTACCACTGAGTCACATAAAAGCAATTTAAAATAATTAATTATTACCCCAAAGTAACTCACACCAAAACCAAAATTTGAATCCAAACAGTAGTCTTCGTGTAACAATCACAATCTCCCTGGCCAATCACAATCATGTAGCAATTACAATCATGTAACAATTACAATCATGTAATCACAATCATGTAACACACACAATCACCTTCATTGGCCAAAGAAAGTACCAAGAGGTGCCATCACATGGTCAGTTACACATTGCCTTTCCTACAGGAGGTGCTCAACTTCATAAATTAGATACTGGAAATTGGGCACATGTCAAACCTGATTCTTCCACTTAATTTCAGGCATATTTTGTTTTTGTTTTCATCTGCAATAGATCATCCAATGTGAATCATTTCTAACACTTTAGGTTAAGTTTCTCTGTCTTTACCCTACCTTCCCTAGTATCTGATAATTGTTAGAGGATCCAAGGAACTAATAGTAAAACTTTCATAAACCTAAATAAACCTTTAATACTAATCAGCCCTCAGTTATCTGCTTGTTCCATTTGGAATTTTTAAAGTTGCTACACCCCTGTGTGGACATTTATCAGAGACTGGAATTTCATTAGCAATTTCCAACTTCGAATTTCTCAAGGAAATTTCAACTCTACTAAAAAGATAAGAGTGTCTTATGAGAGCATGATTAACAATCCTGGTTAAACCAAATTTGGCAATCAAAATGCTAGAGCAATTAGCACCTCAATCATCCCCAGAATTACAGACCTGTGAGATTAGATCTGCATTCCAAAACTGTCTGCCTTCAGCCTGCAGACTGCAGATAAAAGAACAGCCCTCAGAAGTCACTGTGGAAGGCTTTACATGTTAATTACAGCCATCCCAGGTCATGGTGTCCCTGTGGCTTTTTATGTTTTCAACCAAACTTTATTTTGAAATACCTGTCTTTATCCCCTAACTTCTGAAACTCACTTCTTTCTTCTGAGTGATATGTAGGGCACAGGTGTCATTTTTATCCCCAGGTTTAGATTTTTTGACTATACAAAGACAACTTTAATTTCAACTTTATATGTGACCTCCTTCACTGTGTGTTGATGCGTTTGTTCATGACATGGTTACTGGAACAAATATTTTTGGTTAATATTATGCTCCATTTATTAAAAATACAAAAGTCAGTGGTCCATCAGCATAGAGTTACATTTCTAGGAATTACAGTTGCAGGTATGTGTATCCCAAAGGTTTTCTTGTCCTGGGCAATTTCAAAGCCTGTGAAGAACCACCCTCAGCTGAATGACAAATGTCAGTCACCCCAAATGCCCCTTTTGTAATCTTGCTTTTACTACTGCAAAAGCAGTTGCTTTTGGCAATGGGGGGTGAATTGATAACTAGCTGTGATAAGTAATGAAATCATTAAAACACCAGGAAGAGCGCAGGCTTATCACACAACAAAGATGGTTCAGAAACATTAAACTAAGCAGATTGTCCATACTATGTCTATGGATCTGAATCTTTATATTTTAGGGAATATAAGGGTCTGATGAAGTAATCACAGATGATAAATTCTATTACTCTATTTTCCTATTTTTTTCTATTATAAATTGGTCAGAATTCAGTTGAATGTCAAGTATACCCCCAAGAGGTTTTGGAGTAAGGGTATAGAATTACGTACCCCCATGTAGGTATAGAGGAGAAAAAGTAATTTCTTCTCCTCACCCATCACAAGGATCATGGCTGACACCCCTATAACAAACACAGATTAATAAGAGAAAAGCATAACAAATTTATCTGAACAATTTTTCCCATGACACAGGAACCTTCACAGATGAAGACCCAAAGAGCCAGTGAAAACAGACAACTCACTTTCATATTTATATGTGGCCTCTTTCAATGTGTATTGATGTATTTTAATGCTTGGGTTTGATGAAGAATGGAGAGTCATGTAGAAATATGACTGGACAAAACGAGGGTATGACCTACTGATGATCAACTGAAGGGATCTTAGCAAGGCCTGTTTGTTCAGATTCTTCTTGGCCTGTCTGTGTAACACTCCTTCCTTCTGTGGACAGGGCAGGATGCTGTCACATGAGGGTCTATAAGAGAGAAGTTCAGAGAGACTTTTCTACTCTGAGATTTTCTAAATATTCTTCAGCTTAAAATACTCAATATGCCAAGGGGCCCACATTTTGGGGTAGGCTTTTCTGTACTGTCATTGGCCAGGGGCTTCTTAACTACTGTAGGTCACCATAAAACTCTCTGTTGTGCTCATTTCAGCTGCCAATTCTCCTACAAAACTCCAGAGTTGGTGCAAAAGTAACTTTACTGAAAAATAATTATAATTACATATCTCAGCATTTTTAGAAACTATTTCAGCCAGAGCATTCCCAAAACCACTGTGCCTCTTCTTATTTTTCATATACATGCTAAAATAGTTTTACAGAGTTCAAGTACAATGTACAATGTTCAAGCAGAGATATACATCAGTTTCCCAGAATAAACCATTAAGAAAGTGCTTAAATATCTAGGCAACACTACAGAGCCTATATTTACATATAAATTAGGCTCAGCACATCAAACAAAATGTCGTGACTTTTAAATAGTGCCATTAAATTCCACTCAATAACTTAATATTCTTGACTTTGATAATTAGTATGTCTGAATCTGCATTTATTCCAATTATGCAATTTAAAAATAGTTTCACTTATCTTTATTTTTTATTAAATGCTTCCCCTCATCCTAGGAATTTAAAGTACTTTCACAACTTTAAGATACTTTAGTTTCCCCATATTACTGTAAAGAAAAGACTAGGATTTTTTTTTATTCTTGCTGGTTTATTTTAGTTTTCCCTCCTTCAAACATGAACAGAAGAAGTTTGCCCATGGCTAAACAATCTCAGACAACTATAAGCACACAAAAACAGTTTGTCTCTGTTTCACAAAAGAGGAAATTGAGGATCGAAGAGAAGAAATAACTTTTCTATAATACAGTTACACGGCTAAGAAAGGTTTAGCAGATGCCCTGCTCCCCAAAGCTCTTTTAATCATTTAAGTTCCCTCCTCAGTTTAGGCAAAATAGCCAAAATATAAAATACAAAACAATAATTTTATCTTAAAAAAAAAAATCCCTGGGAATTCTGATGTGAATAAAATGCATTCTATAAAATGCTATCAAGAGGATCATCAGTAAATTCAAAGATGTAAACATCATTGCAAGAAGTCATTCAAGATGTAAACGTCCTTGCAAGAAGTTATAGGACCTAATTATTTCTTTCATCCTAAGAAAAACTATTCAATTATAGTCACACTCACAGTATGGTTAAAAATTCGTCTTTCACTGTCATTCTTAACTACATTAGACTATCCCAAAGGCAATATTTACCTTGACACATTTTGGCCAGGAAACAAGGTGGCAAAGAAGTGGGGAGAATTTTGAATATGGAATTAGAACATCTAACTTGTTTTAGGAAAGGTAATTTAGGAATATGTTTTGGGAGACTTAAAAATATTCATGTCCTTTACCCAGCAATTTAGCTTCTTAGAATGCATACTAAATTAACAATCCTGATTTTAAAATGAAATAATTTGAGCACAAATATGTTTACTAGCATTGTGTTTATAATAGTGAAAAATTGAATGCAATCTGAATGAAAAAAACATAAGACAACTGTCACATGAACTGAAGTATATCCAATGAGCATATCATGCAGTTAGCAAAATGGTAATTAATATCCTATTAAATATTACCAAACAAAAAGTAGTGAACTATACTGTAAGTCAGAAGAAACTAACAAGAATAAAGCATAGAGAGACAAAAGAATGAAAAATACAGATGAGAGAGTAAAAGACATAGAGGATATATATGTCTAACATACACTTAGTTGTAATCTCAGAAAGAAAAGAGTGAATAGGACAGAAGCCATATTTAAGATTTAATGGCAAAAAAATTTAAAAACAGATAAAGATATCAATCCATAGATTTAATAACCCTGTTGAAAAGAAAATTTAAAAACTCGGGATTTTTGCTGATTCAGCTCTTGTACTAATGAGCATTTTAACCTCCCTGCATATCTGTTTTCTTATTTATAAAGCAAGGGCATTGAATTATATAATTTCTAAGAATTTATATCTAAGAACTGGTATCATTCTCAGTAATAGTCTTTATTATAAAGTAATCTTATAGGTATTTCAAAACCCCTGCACAAAATGTCCCTTATCAATCAGCAATGTTATGAGCCTACATTTCTACTAGTCTTTAAAATCCTACTGTAGACATCCTTTGGACTGTTCAACAAAACTAGGTCATTTTTTCTTAAAGGATAGTATTAAAGTGTCCATATGCTATGTGAGATGAATGAGTAAGCAACTCCAGGCCTTTAATGAGGTAACATGAACTGAATTTGTTTATTATATTGTATACCTTCAATTGACCAAGAAGGTATGCTAAGGTATACCAAAAATGTAAGTTTCAATGGAAGAAATTACCAAATACAGTAAGTATATAGTATAAATATAATAAAAGTAAAATACTATTATTAAATTTTCCAAATTGAACTAGATTCTGATAGTCAACTTAATTAAATATAAAATTATAATATTTATCAGGGTGTCAGCTCATTAATGGTACCAAGTTGTAAACACAGAAACAAAAATTGAAGTTTCAAGAATAGTAGTGTTTTATCACTCAATTACTTAGAACAACTCCTATGACCCCTAAATCATCTTTTATTTTAAAAAATAGGTATGGGTAACAGAAAAAAAAAAAGAAAAGCACAAATAAATTATATTAGTTAATATTCTACTTGCACATCATAGGCAACATGACTTTTTAAAAATGTGTATATATAAATTAGAACTGTGCCTCATGAGTCTTCCATGATCATGAGCTAAAGATAAGGTATAATATTTCGTAACCATTGATGAAAGCTGAATAACTTTACCACTAAACTAGTTTTAGGATTCACTGATCCTTTATAATCATCAATTCTTACAGCCCTTGTGAATAAGAAATATTCTATACAATTTTACAATTTTGGAGAATGTACTGGAATTTCTTAAATAGATGATTGAAAGGTAATTTCATAAGTTTTTTTATTAGAAAAAAACTGGCATCACATCTGATTTCTAATATTTAATGAAATGCAAATTAAATGCTTCTCTCTGTTAAACATCAGAAGAGTTGATGTATAAGTTATTCTCTAATACTCAGATTCATGCTGTGAATTTTAAATTCTAATTCCATAGTTCATTTCTCTCTCACCTCACCACTGACAATATCAGCTCAGCCCTTCCCTGGAATAAAGTTCATTTTCTTTGGTGATAAAGGGATTGAAATTTGGCTTTTCCCAGCTTCCCTGGAGCACAACATTTGCCATTTCCATTTGAGGTCTCGCAAGTCTTACTTATCATGCAAATTTGCAAAAAATTAGAAGCTCTGCAAATTGTTTGGGGTAAGTTCAAGAAAATTAGGTTATCTCGAGCTAATATTAATATCAGGAGTAGAAGGGAGCATTGAAGCTGAGCAGACAAATAGGGATAGGGTCTTTTATAGTCATTTACATAGAATGTGGCTTACAAGTGAATGTCATCTGTAAAGACCCAAATATAAACCTTCACAGTCAGTATTGTGAACAATTGCTATTCAGCAAATAGAAATCCAGTGCAACTGTTACGCAGCTGTCATTATGCACTTTATATCAGAATGATTGAAAAGGAACATTGCAAAGTAATGCACTTGAGGAAAAAAATGTTAGGCATAGGCCCTCCCAACTAAGAATAGTCACATGTAAAGTAAATGGTAAAGAGGTCAAAGTACTATAGGTAGAACCTGTAACAATAGTCAGTAGATAAAACTATGGCTATGTAATTTATTGAGATTTTTTTAAATGTTGACTTAGTAAAAATTCATCTCTAGATCATCAAATATGCAACCATTTAGAAATTCCAAAATAACAATGCATTTTACAGTTGTTTTATTCAGGTTTTCAATACCTTATAGAAATGGCCTGAGACAAGAAGATTTAAAATGCTAAAGCACTAAAAACTCTAGGGAATAAATGGGAAAAAAATGTTTTGGTCATGTAGAGGCTGACAAGTTACAAGAACATACACTTGGAAACTGCCACATCTTGGTTAGAATGTCTGGTCCATGCCCTTGTTTTTGCTCTCAGCACCTATTCAGTCTTCCTCTGGAAATGGTGCTTTTGTTTCCTACTTAAGAATCACTCCTGGCCGGGCACAGTGGCTCACGCCTGTAATCCCAGCACTTTGGGAGGCCGAGGCGGGCGGATCATGAGGTCAGGAGATCGAGACCATCCTGGCTAATACGGTGAAACCCCGTCTCTACCAAAACACAAAAAAAAAAATTAGCCGGGCATAGTGGCGGGCACCTGTAGTCCCAGCTTCTCGGGAGGCTGAGACAGGAGAAGGGCATGAACCTGGGGGACGGAGCATGCAGTGAGCTGAGAACGCGCCACCGTGTCCACATGGTTTCTGCAGGAGTGGAGCTGATTACCCAGGCCTATACCAATCAGCATGTTTTACCCAATCAAAGCCACTAATACAAACAGAATTTTTTTCCCTGGGATTTTGGGATCTTCGTTCTTTCCCTCTAGGCCTGAACCTGAAAGGATGGTAGGTTTGGATTCATTGCACATAGTTGCAGCTGTATGAAGCTAGCACAACAGAAGGCAGAGCTGAGAGATGAAGGGAAATCACCTTCTCATATATATCCTTTGATCTCTGAACTCGGACATGTTTTGAAGTCAGCCCTGTCTCTAAACCTTCTCTCATGTTAGTGACAAATTCTCTTTTTGCTTAAGCCAGTAGGTTTTGGCTTCCTGTCACATACAATCAATTGAATTCCAACTAACATAGTGTGAAATATGTTAACAGGAATAAAAATGAAGCTAGGGTTGCCAATAATCCTTGAGAGTATGGGTTTAAATCTAGGGACTTGCATTATAGATAGTTGTTTTCACAGTCACCTCTTCTATTAGATTATAAACTCTTTGAGGGCAGGGACCATAGCTTATTCATCTTTTTATTCATCTTACCACTCAATACTATTCATGAAAATAGTAAGTGCTCAAGAAACATGTATTTAATTACAGTAAAAGAAGATTATAAAATGTATTCAAAACAGAGCTGCAGTTGAGAAAAATCAAACTGATAAATAAAGCAAATTACCTTCTGATTTTATTGATAAAAATCTAAAAAGAAATAGCCCAAAATACACAAATACAGGTAGGTTCCTAGAAAATTCATTTGTATGGAAGACCCGTTCTCAACATTGCTGAATAAATAATTTCTCTACTTAAGGAAACTGAAATTTGACACTTTTTATTTATACAAGGTTTTAGGAAAAATAGGTTATCCAGCAATTATATCTAGGGCAGTACACTCAAAGAGTTACTGTTATCAATACAGTGCATGGTTAATAATTGTGTGTTTGAACTATATATTCTTTGAACTGTGTTTTATGGGCTAAGCTTTGGTAAGTAAATTGCTATGGACAATAGAACAACCAAATGCACTATCTAGAAGAAGGGTCCTGAATCTTAATTTCAACTATTACAAATATGTCTTATAAAGAGAAATTATTTCTTGCAGAATAAGGTTTTTACTTTGTTTGGTGAACTTTACACCATGAAATTTTAGTAAAAAGTGTCTGGAAGAAGGTTATAAGAAGCCGACTATAAAGATTTTAAAATACATCAGTAATTAATGGTAGCATTAAAACACTGAGCTATCTATGGCAAAGTTAAAAATGGCTTTTGTCGGCCGGGCGCGGTGGCTCAAGCCTGTAATCCCAGCACTTTGGGAGGCCGAGACGGGCGGATCACAAGGTCAGGAGATCGAGACCACCCTGGCTAATACGGTGAAACCCCGTCTCTACTAAAGAATACAAAAAACTAGCCGGGCGACGAGGCGGGCGACTGTAGTCCCAGCTACTTGGGAGGCGGAGGCAGGAGAATGGAGTAAACCTGGGAGGCGGAGCTTGCAGTGAGCTGAGATCCGGCCACCGCACTCCAGCCTGGGCGACAGAGCCAGACTCCGTCTCAAAAAAAAAAAAAAAAAATGGCTTTTGTCAGTAATTCTGAATTAAACACTAAAAACCCAAAGGGGGAAGAGGCCTACTGAGTTTTGGTTTGGTTTGATTGTTTTATTATCTTTTATGCTAGTTTACAAACTTCAGTGGGCATCAGAATCACCTGAAGGGTCGTCAGAGCACATTGCTTGATTGGCCTCGCCCCCAGTGTTTCTGACAGGGTGGATCTGGGTGGGACCCTTGGTCTGAGTTTTTGACACAGTGAATCTGGGTGGGACCCTCGGTCTGCATTTCTAACAAGTTCCCAGAAGGTGCCTATCATGCTGGTCTGGGGACGCAATTTGAGAACCACTCTTCTGTACAGTTGCTAAAAAGTTATTATAAGAAGGTAATTTCCTGAAATATTTTCTAAGCTGGGAACGCTGAGAAAAAACCCACATTTAATACCTTTGTAAAATTGGTGTACAAGACCCATTTGTATGTACCAAATGTCATCATCATATGCCCATATAGGAAAGTGTTTATTATTTTATAAAATGTATGATGGATTTGTGTGAAAAGTGAAAAACCTTTTAGTAAATCAAAAAATCGTGGTAGAGTCCTCAGTGGAAGAAAGTGTACTTTTATTGATTTAATCACCCATGGAACACATTTGCAGACACATAATAATTGTGTAACTCTATTTTGTACGGAAGATACCGATTTTGGTTTTTATAAACCTAGTTTACTTTAAACACGTTTTCCTGAAACATTTTCCTGTACCCATTATATGGAATGTTTTGACACCAAAATCACCACCTACTGCCTTCCAGCCCTTCTCCTCTCCTCTAATTTCACCTTCACTTCAACCATATCAAAACCTTAAGTTTCTCCCCCTGTCCATTTTCTCACCCTCTTTCAGCTTCCTTGGGTTTCAAGTCTTTCCTTCCAGCTCCACGATACATTACCTCAATCATTTTCCCAATATTTTTGAGGACTATCCTGGATATTTTTGCCTGGCCCACACCCTTTTAACAAAAGCCCTATCCAGGATCACACCAATCATCCGGTGTCCCCATTTCTGCTTCATTGCAGCTGAGAGAGAAAAATCACACAAGGAGGAACACTGGTGCTTCTGCACATCTTTGATTTCCCATCTCAGCTGAGCTCTCCATTCTACCTGACCATTCTACACATAAAAGGGCCGCCTTTCCCATGCTCCTGAATGGTGACTCCAAACCTCACTCTCCCTCCCCAGTCTGCCTCTCCCGCCTTCTCACTCTCAGGACATCACTTTACCTTCCACTTCACTGAGAAAACTGGGGCCACTGGCCAGTTTCTCTCTCAGCTTTTTCCCCTTTCTCTCACACTCCTTTCATACAAAGCAAAGATACTCTTTTTGAGTTCTGGGGTAGGCAGTCTCTGAGATGAACCCCAGTGATCCCTGTCTCCTGGGATTCATACTCTATAGTGTCTTCTCACATTGTAGCAAAGTGAATCTGAGTGAACCGAACATGACAGAAGTGATGGCGTGTTACTCCATGACTGGGTTATAAAAGACACCACTGCAGGCCAGGCGTGGTGGCTCACGCCTGTAATCCCAGCACTTTGGGAGGCCGAGGTGGGCAGATCACGAGGTCAGGAGATCGAGACGATCCTGGCTAACACAGTGAAACCCCGTCTCTACTAAAAAAATACAAAACTATTAGCCGGGCGTGGTGGCAGGTGCCTGTAGTCCCAGCTACCTGAGAGGCTGAGGCAGGAGAGTGGTGTGAACCCAGGAGGCGGAGCTTGCAGTGAGCCGAGATCGCACCACTGCACTCCAGACTGGGCAACACAGCGAGACTCCATCTCAAAAACTAAATAAAATAAAAATAAAAATAAACACACACACGCCACTGCTTTCGCCTCGGGCTTTTGCACTCTCACTGTCTCTTGGGTCACGTGCTCTAGGTTAAACCTTCTCATAAGCAGCCCTATGGGGCAGCCCGTGTGGTGAGGAACCAAAGCTTCTTACCAACAGCTTGGAAGCAGATGCTCTGGCTCCAGTCCAGTTTTCAGAGACCATAACTCAGCCAACAGCTTGACTGCAACCTCCCAAGAGCTCCTGAGCCACAACAGCCCAACTAAGCACCTCCCAGATTCCTGATCTCCAGAAATTGTGTGAGATAATATTGTTTTAAACTGCTCAATTTTCAGGTAATTTGTTACATAACAAGAGATAGCTATTGCAGAGCCTAAGTCTAAATCACTCACCACTTCTTGCCCCCTCAGTGACATTACTCAGTCATCTCCTTGTCCTCAAGTGTGAAGTTTTCCTATTCTGTCTCCTACCCCACTTAAGTTCGCTTATGTCTTTTTGTTCTAAAAAAAAAAAAAAAAAAAAAATCAAAAACAACCCACTGCCTTAACCCCTACAGCCTCTCTTGTTGCCTCCTATCTCTCTCCTCCCTTTCATATCCGGCCTCCTGACTTGTTAGCCACAACTTCTAACTGCTATTAGCTCCTCTACCCTCAGCATTCTGCTGCCCACTCACACAACTCCACTAAAACTTCTCATAGGAGCTTCTAATGAGCTCCATGTTGCCAAGGCCAATGGTGATGGTAAGGAGAGTGTATTTTATTCTAAGTGCAGTGAGAAGCAGAGAGAGGCCAGAACAACGTTTACCCAATTGTTCATCCCATGATATCTTACTCAGTTCCTCGACAGAAAAAACTCATCAATCTCTCCCCAACCAGCATATCCTCAGAAAATTTTAATACCTCACCTTCTGCAGGTGCTAGAAGCATATACTCTAGGGCGGGGAGAATAGTTCAAGAGAGGGCTACTGTGGCCAGGGAGATGACTTCCTCCAAGGCTATGGCAGAAGATCTGGAAAGAAAAAGAAAGACTCTGATTTTTTTTTTTTTTTTTTTTTTGAGATTGAAACAATAAGATTTGCTGATGGATTGCTTACAGGAGGAGAGGGAAAGGAAGAAATTTTAACGGACTTCTAAGTTTTGGGCATGAGTAACTAGTGGCTGGTGATGATTCTAGTGAGATATAAAGTTTGGGGAAAATAGGTCAGGGTAAGGGAGGGTAAAATTAAGAATCTGTTTTGACATTGTTTAAAGTGTCTATCAGACATTCAAATGGAGATATCATTAAATTAAATGGAACGTGTCATATAGTATGCAACCATTAATAATTCCTGTCCATTTAAAAAATGACAGCTGAATTCAGAAACATCTCTCAGAAACTGTTCATTATTTGCATTTTTCAGTAACTGTAAAAAATAAAAAAAAAACTACTTCCCATAGTTCAGCAATTCTTGAAATTCGCGTTTACAGAGTTTGGTTCATATTTCTTGAAATTAAGGCTCAACTAAGGTTTAATATTACATGAGCAATCAGACACAGCGACAGAGTTCAAAATCGGTGACTTGCAGAAGCAAATTCTGCAGGGATTTTAAGCTTCTGATTAAAATATATAGACAGCATATAATTTAGGGTTAAGTTTATCTCATGTTCTGGTCCCATAACTTTAGCCCCTGAGGAGAAACAAGACCCAGCATATTAAGCATCCATCAGGGAGTCTGTATACCAAGATCTAATTTGAGTAAGTCTGTTGCTGGATCACCTTATCCTAACACTCATGCAAACAATTTAAACTCTCCCTTTAAGCATTAGAAAAGCAATCACAGTAAAAATAGAAGAAATAAAATAAGTCATTGAATTCAAATAACTTGAATATTTGGCTTCCTAGAACACAGAAGATCAGAAATAGCAAGTTAGCAGGGGAGTGAAGGATACTGTTATAAATGCAAAGATGTAACAGGGTAACAGCCTAACAACAAGGGCAAAAATAGAAATAACTAAACCAGTAAATGCACAGTAGCTTGGAGTCATTCAGGAAAGAGGCAAAGAGGCTTGCAAGTATCAAGGAGGGCCTCATGTACAATGGCAGTTGTTTATGATGATAATTCAATACATCCTGGGTACCTTCTGTCTACTGGGCACTGTGTTACCACAGATAAAAGAAAATGATAAAGTACATGTTTGGAAATTTTCCATTAAAAATGAAATGTTTTAATACATTTACTTGGACGATTAGCTTGAGAGAATGTGTCACTCCCCCACAATGATGCTTTGTAAAGTGATTTTCTATTTTTCTTTTCAAGATCATTTTATAACCCATGGTTAATTTGAGTACAGACTACTAGCACTAATTAAATAAAAGATAGAGATGAACTTCTGCAAAAAAAAAAAAAAAAAATGAAGAAACTGCTAAGATATGATTTACATTGATTTACTCCATTCGCAACTGTGTGATTGGGGCAAATTGTTTACATAATGAGACTCTTGTTTTTCTTGCCAGTGAAATGGGAATAAGCTTATTCATCAGCATGAAACTGTGACATTCAAATAAATAGTGAATATAAAAGGACTTTCAAACTATAAAGCACTGTGTAACTCCAAGCTTATAATGGAATTTGTATGCTTACTTCAGCTCCTCAAGAACATCCTTTTAAACCTATCACTCCTTGGGAATTTTCTACTACGTCACTGTGGCCATCAACATTCCCAGCCCTCCCTGCTGTAGCCAGATCCCCTACTATGGGTGGTACAGCCCTTCCCCCGCCTCAGATGTCTCCACATGCCACACCGAAAGACAGCCAGGCTGGCTCAGAGACAGAGATGAGGACCAGAGTGCAGATGGGTAGCAGGAAAGCTCCTAGTCATAGGTGCCTTGCCTTGGTATATCAATTAGTTAATAGAGACTAACCTTTATTACTACAATTAAATGCTGGTTATCTACATTTTTTGAACTTAAAACTATTGTGCTGAAGTGATAACATTAAACTGAGACTTGAAATCTGAGAAATCAATAGCCACAAGCCAGAATTCTTATTTTGATAAATTATAAATGTCTCTCTTTGCTCCCCTATTATAATTCTTGCCCCCTTCCTCCATTCTTCTTCCCAGTAAAAGAGTACATAATTATAGAATTTAATTTATTTTAGTGAATCTATTACTTGTATTACAATACCAGTGAATAACTATATTATGAAATAAGCATTTTTAAAAATTTACTATTCATCTGAGAACAATGTTTACCCAATTGTTCATCCCATGATACCTTGCCTATTGCTCAGCAGAAAATTCATCTCTCCCCAATCAACTTAGCCTCAGAAATTTTTAATGCAAATATAATCGTATCCATCACCTCCTGAAAAACCCTTTAATGCTTCTTATTGTTCTTAGAAAAACTTTCAATTTCCTAACATAGTATTAAGGTAGTGCATGACCGACAGCCCTACAAACTTACCTCTCAGTATTCCTCACCTTTATGCTGCAGCCACACTGAATTTATGTGCCTCAGTTATACCACAATTTCCTCCACATCCAAATCTTTGTGTATGTTATTAATACAACTCTTTCTTCATGCCTTATCTGGTAAACTTTTATTGATTCATCAGGTCTCAGATGCAATGTCACTTCCTCCGGGAAACCCTCTCTGATGCAACCCCCCACACCCTGCAATAACAACATTGGTTTAAGTTTCCATCTATGTGTTCCCTCCACCCCATACTTCCTCAGTTAAAGCACTTACACTACTTTGTAATTGCTTGTATTACTCATAAGACTACAAGCTCTGCAAGGGCAGCAACCATGTCTGTCTTGGCTCATATTTCTAACATCTAGCAGAGTCTGGCTATAGGCACTAAATAAATACTTGTATGAATGAAAGAAAAATGAATGAATCTCAAACTATCAGATACAATGCTAGATACAGGATGTGTAGTGGTGAGAAAAATTACACAACGGTTTTGCCCTTGTGGGACTTAAAACCTATGGTGAAAGAAAGATACTAACAAGTAAATAAGTAACTACCAAATGTTACTTGGTTCTGTGAAGAAAACAAGTAGTCTGCTTACACAGAAAAACATGATGTAGAGGCGATCTGGGAGGGGACCTATTATAATTCCACGGTTGAGGAAGGCATCACTGTGGCATAGCATTTAAAGTAAGATTTGAAAGCTGAGAAACAGCCACTATGTAAAGATTTGGGAGAAGTATTTCAGGCAAGGAGGGCATCAAGTGACATGGTAACACAGGGGGAATGTGGGAAATGGCTAAAATAGAGCAGGAACATATGATCAAGGGGAAGAGACCTGAAAAGAAGTGGGCAAGGGACAGACCACACAGGACCTTGATGACCAAAGAATTCTGAAGGAGAAGAATTGTATGCCAAGTGCAGTTCAAGCACAAGCCATTGAAGAATTTTAAGCATGTTAGTGATACAATTTAATTTCTATTTTCAGACAATTGCTCCGTTGGCCATGTTGCGAATGGATTATAAGGGGGAAGAGTAGACACAGGGAGGCCAGTTATGAGCCAACTGCAGTCTTCCAGGTAACAGATGAAAATGGTTTTGTGGGAGCAGAGAGAGAAAGTAGAAGCTAAAAGCATTAAAGCTGGCAAAAGAGGTAGTTGTAGGCAAAAAGGGAGTAAAAGGAAATCAGACTCTGGCTTGATCTCCAGAGGAATAGTAGCATCACTTACTGAGATGAGGAAGAGCCAGGGAAAAAGTCTTCCAAGAGAAATACAGAGTTTCATTTTGGATATTTTAAGTCTGAGATGTCTATTTAACATATAAGTCACAAAGGATTTGGGTATCTATATAATTCAGCAACTTAGGAGAAAGGTCTAGGCCAAAGATATAAAACTAAGTCATCAACCACTAGAAATAAAGAAGATCATCTAGAGAGAGAGTATGCAAACAGAGAAGGCAACAGGATTCAGGGCACAGGCATGATGTACCGCCATTTTAGAACTGAAAAATACAGCCGCTAAATTAAGACCTCAGGGGATGGGACAAACATGTCAAGAGCTAAATGGATTGGCATAACTATGGAAAGAATAATGAGTTGAAATAAACCTGATTAAGTAACTCTGAATGAAGCAAAAGAGATGGAAATTATGAGAGAAGAGTTGAGAGAGGAAACCCAGAATGAGTAGGTCCAGCATACATCTAATTAGAATTCCAAAAATGATAGTAGAGGATATGGAGAAAAGACAATATTCAAAGGAACTGAAAAAAGATACTGAGTTCTGAATAGGATAAATAGAAAACCAAATCCAGATTAAACTTTTCTTTCTGGCACTGCAGTAGTTGACATAAAGAGACCTTAAAAGTACTCTAGAGAAAAAGCATTACTTATCATGAAATGATAATTAGACTCAAGATCTGCAATAATAAAAACCAGAAAACAATAGTATAATAGCTTAAAAGTACTCATGGGAGCCAACAGGCATAAGAAAAAAATGTTCAACATCACTATTTGATATGGTTTGGCTCTGTGTCTCTACCCACATCACATCTGGAATTGTAATCCTGATGTGTTGGAGGAGGGGCCCGGTGGGAGGTGATTGGTTCATAGTGGCAGATTTCCCCCATGCTGTTCTGGTCATAGTGAGTGAGTTTTCACAAAACTGATGGTTTTGAGAGTATGTAGTACTTCTCCCTTTGCTCACTCTCTCTCTCCTGCCACCATGTGAAGAAAGTCCTTGCTTCCCCTCTGCCTTCTGCCATGATTATAAGTTTCCTAAGACCTCCCAGTCATGATTCCTGTTAAGCCCAGGGAACTGTGAGTCAATTAAACCTCTTTTCTTCATAAATTACCTAGTCTCAGGTATTTATAGCAGTGTGAAAATGAACTAACACACTAATTATCAGAAAAATACAAATTAAAACCACAATGAGATATCCCTTCACATCTGTTAGAATAGCTATTAGCAAAAAGACAGAAGATAATAAGTGTTGGCAAGAATGTGGGAAAAAGGAAACTCTTACACACTGTTGGTAAGAATGTAAATTAATACAAGCATTATGGAAAACACTATGGTGATTCCTCAAAAAATCATAAATAGATGTGAGCCAGCCATCCCACTATTGGGTATATATCCAAAGAAATATCCAAAGGAAATGAAATCACCATGTCAAAGAGGTATCTGCACTCCCACGTTCATTGCAGCACTATTCACAATAGCCAAGATGTAAAATCAACTTGTGTGTTCATCAAAAGATGAATGGATAAAGAAAATGTGGTATATAAACACAATCAAATATTAATCAGCTTTAAAAAACAAGGAAATTCTGTTATCTGTGGCAACACAAATGAACGTGGAGAACATTACGTGAAGTAAAATAAGCCAGGCACAGAAAGATAAATATTGCATGACCTCACTTATATAAAGAATCTAAAAACGTTGAACTCATAGAAATAGAGAGTAGAATGGTGATTACAAGGGGCTGGGAGTAGTCGGTTGAGAAGATATTAGTCAAAGGATACAAAATTCCATTTAGACAGGAGGAATAATTTCAATAGATCTATTGTACAACATGGTAACTATAGTTAATAGCAATGCATTGTATTCTTGAACATTTCTGAGAGTAAATTTTAAGTGTTCTCACCACAAACAATAAGTATATGAAGTAATGCATAGGTTAATTAGTTCAATTTAACTATTCTACAATGTGTACATAGTTCAAAACCTGTCTCAGATAATAAATATATAAAATTTGTATTTGTCAATTTTATATTGACAAATAACTCAACCTTGAATTTTATTTTTCTCTAAATTAGGGCAAAGGAATTCATGTGAAATAAAAACATTTTCAGAATACCAGAGACTAACAGCATTTACACTCACACAAGAACTTCCCTGAAAGAACTACTAAAGGATACACTTCAGCAAAAATAAAATTGAACACAGAAAGAAGGATAATAGAATAAGAAGCAATAGTGACCAAAACATTTATAAACATGTGGGTACATGTAAATAAACATTAAATGATTTATAATAACAATTGACTAATTTGAGAAGGATATAAAAAACAAAACTGAACATAATAGACAAAAATCACATGAAATATTAGTCTGAAGGCTGAAGAATAAAGTTTAAAACTTTCTAAGACTCCCTTAAGTCATTCCAAAAGAAAACAGAGTTGCTGATTAATTTTAAATATTGTAAATTTAAGAGTAAATATACATTATAAGGAAAACTTGTATAAAATAAAATAGAATATTGAACTTTAAAAACAGCAAAGGGGAAAACAAAGAATTCTTTATCCATAGCTATTAAATACACATTCTTTTCAGGTATACATGATGTGTTCACAAATTGACCAAATAATAAAGATCAAAAGAAGTTTTAACAAATTCTAAAGAATTCATTGCAACGAAAAAATTCCCTGATACTATGTTATTAAAGTAGAAATAAATAGTTTAAAAAAACGTTTACTGTTGTGTCTTTGTGATGCCATAAAAAACTGCAAGCAACTTAAAAGTCCAAAAATGGTTGAATAAATCAATAAATTATGGTATATAAGCATAATTGAATACCATAGAAGAGCTAAAATAAATTAATTAGAACTATATGTCAACATAAATAAATCTCCAAAATATAATGTTAAGTGGATGAGGCTGAATGATAAATATGGTAAATCTATGGATATTTATGCTAATAGGAAAACATGTAAAATACTTTATTTTCGTAGTGGAATATATATGCCGTAAAATGTCAAAACATTATGGGCCAGACATGTGCTAAAATAATGGTAACAGTGGCTCTGAAAATGGAGGAAGATGTTTGGAGCTGTGGAGAAGCTTTACATATAATGTTCTGTTCTCAAGAGGCAGTAGTTTCACTATTAAGACCACAGTCTCTGGGGCTGGACTGCCTGGGTTCAAATCTTGATCTTGCTACTCTCTGCTTCTCAATTTCCTCATCTGTAAAATTTAGTTAATAATATTTCCTACCCAATGGGGCTGTTTGTGAATTAAACAAATGAACACATGTAAAACACTACAACAGTGCCTGGTACCGTGTACCTGGTACACGGTACACAACAGTGCCTGGTACACAATAAATAAATGTTAGCTTTTATTTTTTAGTTGATAATTTCTAAAGGTAATAAATGAAAGATGAGAAATTGGAGAGAGCATTATAGACAACTCTTTGGAAAAATTTGGTTATGAAAAGTAAAGGAAAATGGTTTACAGCTAATGCAGTATGTAGGGTGCAGGGAGAGTTTATTTAAAGTGGGAGATAGTCAAGTATGTTTATAAACTAATTAAAATGAACCAAATGAGAAGGGGGAAAATGATGATACAAGAGACAGAGGAAATGGCAAAAGGACAGCCTTGATGAGGCTAGAAGAAAAGGGCTATGGCACACATGGAAAAATAAATCTTTGAGTGGGAGAGAAACAAACTTTCATTGTTTCTAGAAAAGAGAAAATAGATATGGAAGTTTACGAGGAAAGTCTGATGAATTTCGCCTTTGTTGATTTATGTTTTCTCAGTGAATTTGAGGCAAGGTCTTCAGTGGGAGTTTGAGAAATGAAAAGATGTGAGAGCCCATGTGATGAATAGAAGCATGAGCTTACTAGAAAAAAGCAACAGAATGGCATGCCAGTGCTGAGTTTACACTGAGGGTGTTGTCTTAGTCTGTTTGGGCTACAATCACAAAATACCTTAGATTTGGTAATTTATAAAGAACAGAAATATATCACTCACAGTTCTGAAAGATTCCAAAATCTCATCTGAGACAATGCAAGTTCCTTCCACCTATGAGCCTGTAAAACCAAAGGCAAGTTAGTTACTTCCTAGATACAATGGGGGTACAGATATTGGGTAAATATACCCACTCCAAATGGGAGAAATAGGCCAAAACAAAGGGGCTACAGGCCCCAGGCAAGTCTGAAATCCAGCAGGGCAATCAAATCTTAAAACTTCAAAATGATCTCCTTTGACTCCATGTCTCACATCCAGATCACACTACAAGAGGTGGGCTCCCATGGCCTCAGGCAGTTCTGCCCCTGTGGCTGTGCAGGGTACAGCCCCCCTCCCAGACGCTTTCACCAGCTGACATTGAGTTTCTGTGACTTTTCTCAGTGCATGGTGCAAGCTGTCAGTGGATCTACGATTCTGAAGTCTGGAAGACAGTGGCCCTCTTCTCACAGCTCCACTAGGCAGTGCTCCAGTTGGGAGTCTGTGTGGGGGTTCCAACCCCACATTTTCCTTCTGTACTGCCCTAGCAGAGGTACTCCATGACAGCCCCACCTTTGCAACAAACTTCTGTGTAGACATCCAGGTGCTTCCATACATCCTCTGAAATCTAGGCAGAGGTTCTCAAACCCTAATTCTTGACTTCTGTGCACCCACAGGCTCAACACCACATGGAAGCTGACAAGGCTTGGGGCTTGCACCCTCTAAAGTCATGGTCATAGCTCTACATTGTCCCCTTTTAGCCATGGCTGGGACAGAGGGCACCAATTCCCAAGACTGCACAAAGAAACAAATCCCTGGACCAGCCCAGGAAACCATTTTTTCCCCCTAGGCCTCTGGGTCTGTGATGGGAGGGGCTGCTAAGAAGACCTCTGACAATCCATGGGAACATTTTCCCCATAGTCTTAGTGATTAACATTTGGCTCCTTGTTACTTATACAAATTTCTGCAGCCAGCTTGAATTTCTGCTCAGAAAGTGGGTTTTCTTTTCTATCACATCATGAGGCTGCAAATTTTCTGAACTCTTATCTTCTGCTTCACTTTTAAACGTAAGTTCCAATTCCAAACCATATCTTCATGAATACATAAAACTGAATGCTTTTAACAGTTCCCAAGTCACTTATTGAACACTCTGCTGCTTAGAGATTTCTTCTGCCAGATGCCCTAAATCATCTCTCTCAAGTTCAAAGTTCCACAGATTTCTAGGGCAGGGGCAAAATGCCCCCAGTCTCTTTGCTAAAACATACCAACAGTCACCTTTGCTCTAGTTCCCAACAAGTTCTGGACTTTATTGTCCATATCACTATCAGCATTTTGGTCAAAGCCATTCAACAAGTCTCCAGGAAGTTCCAAACTTTCCCACATCTTCCGGTCTTCTTCTGAGTTCTTCAACCTGTTCCAACCTCTGCCTGTTACCCAGTTCCAAAGTTGCTTCCATGTTTTTGGGTATCTTTACAGCAGCACCCCATTCTACTGGTACCAATTTACTGTATTACTCAGTTCTCACATTGCTGCAAAGATACTACCAGAGACTGAGTAATTTATAAAAGAAAGAGGTTTAATTGACTCAAAGTTCAGCATGGCTAGGGAGGCCTCACAATCATGAAGGAAGGCAAAGGAGAAGCAAAGGCACATCTTACACTGTGGCAGGCAAAAGAGAGCATGGGCAGGGGATCTGCCCTTTATAAAACCATCAAACCTCATGAGACTTATTCACTATCACAAGAACAGCACAAGAAAAACCCATTCTAATGAGTCAGTGACCTCCTCCCAGGTCCATCCCATGACATATGGAGATTATTACAATTCAAGGTGAGATCTGGGTGGGAACATAGAGCCAAACCATTTCAAGCATTAATTTCATTCATGAAGGCTCTGCCCTCAGGATGTAATCACCTCCTGAAGTCCCCACTTCTTAATACTACTACATTGGATTGGGATTTTTTCAACATGAGTTTTGGAGGAAGACAAACATTCAGGTAGGTGGTGATCACAAATGTATGTTTACTCCAACCTGCCTGCCATATGGCTTCTCTGTGCAACACTTGGATGTGTGGGCATATGCTTGGAGAAGATGGAAGGCTAAACTTTACAGGGGTGTAGAATTTGCCAGAGTACAATTATAATTACTTATCTGCATAAAAAATTGTATAGTTATTATAATGGATTCAAAGTGCATAAGGAAGAAAAGTGAAGACAAGAGAGGGCTGAAGATTAGGAAGAAAATTGATTAAAGCATTCAGTGTCTTTAAATAGTTGTTTTCATAGATAATTGAGAAAATAAACTAAAAATATAGAACATCTTGTTCAGGGAATGAAATGTATGAACATATGATTTTGAACTTGGAGCAGTGGAGAGAATGCTGAATTGAAGTGGAGGAAATATTCATTGCAGATGAAATGGCTAAGGTCCTACAAGACCAGAATATTCGTTAAACCATCTACAGGATGTTGAAGATACTCCAAATTGAAAAGGAGTAGATGGAACACTGGAATCAGCTTTGTATTTCAGCAAGATTCCTTCAGTTACCATGAGGAGAATGGATTGGAAGATATCGGCACTAGAGAAAGGGAAACCATTGCTGAAACCGAGATTACAGTGATTCAGACTAAGGCAGTAGTAGGGAAGACGGAAAGACATTGATGTTTTCAAGAAAACTGAAGTCATAGAAGGACTAGGTGTGTGACTGGGAGTAAGGAAGGAGTCAAGGCATCAGGATCATGTGACGGGCAGATGCTGTTGCCATTCTCTGAAACAGGAAAAAGAAAAGAAAAAGCTGATCTGGGGACCACCTAAACCACTGATGATAAATCACCTAATTCATATGAGTATAAATATGTCACAGAAAAGACAACAATTAACATCTCTATATTAAAATTCCAGCTCACATTTACAGTTTGAATGTTGATAATACACTTTCATGGGAGCCCAGTGGTTTGATACAGTTTCCATAGCAGCAGCACACAATGAAGGCTTTCAAGTCTAGAAGAAAAACTAAATTATTAATAAAGTTGATCTTGACAAAACTGCTCTGCCTGAAGATTAAAGGAGTCCCAAACATCATCAAAATTAAATATTAAAGTAAGCTATTTCAATTTCTTAATAGACAAGGCAATATCTGGTTTTAAATTTACATTTAAAAAAATCAGTTAAAAAGCTTAACATCAGTGAAATTTGGTTGAATTAATAAAGAAATTAACATTGTGCACTGCAACAGACAACCTGAATATTAAAAATATTTAATGAATGAATATAATTTTGTCACCTACTATACTTTCTCAGTGACAAGTTCATGTTTACAAGTTAATGTGAGTGTGAGCACAGGTTTTAGGAAAAGCTCTGTTTCCAGAAAGTTACTTTCATACATCTCTACTTTCTATTTGCTGAATCTCAACCTTCTGAATCTCATGGAAAAATCAACATACCAACCTACATAGTAAGAATTTGTGATTCATTCAAATCATAACCCAATATCCATGTTAATTACCATGATTTAATTATAGCCTCTTCCCCATTTCCAGAATATTTATGAATTATTCTTTGTGTAATCCCAGGGTACATTATTAATGCACATCAAAGGACAGTTTAGTTATAAATATTAATGACCTGCACAAAGTAATTTGGGGCATGAAATTTTATAACACAGCCATTTTTTGTATTTAATTTCTCATATTGCTTGATTATAAATGAGTTTCAACTAGGCATGAGTATTATTTTATTCTTTTTTGGTGGTAGGTTAGAAATTATAGTATTACAATAATCAAATTTTTAAAAATACAACATAATGTAATCCATGGCAATTCTTGAAATTTCCATTTGGTTGTAAAATATGGCTTGTTGTAATAATTAAGTATATAACAACTTAAGGGCTAGAGAACAGTTGCTTGATCACATTTACAAGAAGTAATTTATATTATCGAGAGGAAGTAAGAAATGTTTAACATAAAGGTAACTTGGAGCTGCTGGACTTCTTTTCCATTAGTCTTGTAAAGACAGGTCTATCTGATACAAGTTTTCCAATAATTATTAAAGAAATCTAGTGCTTTGCTTCCCCACTTACTGGACAAGTGTTTAAGGATATGTGAACTTCTTAAAGCACTTTACTTTCAGGCTTCCATGACTAATTATCAGGGTAGCTATTTATAACTAATCTAGTTTCAATAATTTGTAAGTGTTTCTCAATTATTATCATATGCAGCTCAAGTCTAAACATGGCAGTACACACCAGGAAAGTCTGCCAGTAAACCTTACTCATCATTTTTCTATTTAGAGTGCTACAATTTAATACAGATGTTAACAGCTTAAAGAGTTTCGAGAGGGCTAGAAATGAGCTAAAATTTAGTAAATATTTTCAATAAAGATTTCCAGATTCTGAATTAATTTTCCCCTAAGTAATTAAAATATGCTTAGTAAAAATAATAGATATTTGAAATTGTATTAAAGTTTTTGACCCTTTGGGTTGCTCCTACCATGACAGAGCAGAAAATATGGATATAAAGCTCATTGTAAGTAGCATTCCCCGGGGGCTGGCAATGTGCTGGGCATTATGCTAAGCACTTTGTTATATATTATCTTAATCAGTCCTTATAATTAACCTATCAAGTGGATATTATTCTTGCGCCCATTTGAGAGATGAAGAAACTGAGCCTTGTATAGGAGGAGTTTGCCAGGGTCTCCAGAGCTGGTCTCCAGAAGGCCAACGCTCTTTAATCCCTCCTTTTTCTCCTCCCCAGGCAGGATAGAATGGTGGTTAAGAACACAGACAGGATGCTCTCCCCAATTCTTCTGTAGTCATTTTTAAAAACAAGATATGCCTCATGGTTGTTTAAAAAAGCAAAAACTAAAATAAAAAACTAGGGAATAGGCTAAATGACTGCATAGGGTCCTTTCCAAGTCTGACCCAATCGTTAAGAAACTTGATCCTAGCATCATGAACGCTCTTGACTTCAGAAGTCAATAGTAGCAAAGGATGATTCACAATCAACAGGATGCAATGAGAAAAGTGCAGCCACTTTTTCTTATAGCCTTTTTTCTACTTTGAGCACCCAATCCTTAGAGCCTCTGTCTGGCCACACCTTTCACAGCCTCCTTGGTCAAAGGAACCAATTCCTGAGATCAAGTGGAAGCAGACACGCTTTTGCAGAAATTTTTCATTCATTTTAGAAAGCACTAGGGCTTCCACTTGCTTCAAGACTGCTCATATTTTATTTCTGTCCTTGTAGAATGTTTATTAAATTTTAGATTTAAAAAGCTGGAATAACCTACTAAGGTTATCTGCTTAACAACTCTAACTCCAGGAAAAAGTGCCCTCAGCATCTGTTATTACTGTGTTACAACTTACCTGTGAATATTCCAGGAAGAGGAGTCCAACTAGCTTATAGAGAAAGCCATCTGAACTTATAGCAGCTCTAATGATTAGTGTCCTCGTTCTGAGCCATAATATACTTCCTTGTTATTTTCAACAATTGCATCCAGGCAAATTTCTCATTCACTACCAACCCTTCAACTTTTGAAGACAGCAATCAAATCTCCTTTCAGTCTCAAATGTTCCAACTAATCCCCAGTTCTTCAAACATTTCTCATTTGGCATGAATAGCAAGAGCTTCTGCCAATTCTGTCAACCTATTATAATATGTCGGTGCTATGGTTTGAATGTGCCTCCTCTCAAATTTAGGTGTTTCAATGTGATAGTACTAAGAGGTGGTGCCTTTAAGAGATAATTAGGCCATGAGAGCTCCTCCCCTCATGAATGGGATTAGGTACCTTTATAAAAAAGACTTGACAAAGGGGGTTCATCCCTTTTCCCCTTCCACCTACTGCCATGTGAGGACACAGTCTTCCTCCCCACTGGATGATGCAGTGTCAAGGTGTCATCTTGGAAGCGGAGAGCAGCCCTCTTCAGACAACTGAACCAGCTGGTACCTTGATCTTGGACTTCCCAGCCTCCAGACATTAAAAAAAAAATAAATTTCTGTTGTGTACAAATTATCCAGTCTCAAGTATTTTGTTATAGCAGCATGAAATTGACCAAGATGGTCAATTATCTTCTTAAAATGTGTTCTACCCCCACAACCGCTCAGAATGCAGAACTGAGACATCATATGATGAGAGTTAAGTACAACAGAATACCTTATAAGCTGGACACAGTGCTTTCAGGGATGCAATCTAAGATTGTATTGGAGTTTCAGGCAGACAAATTACACAGGTCAGGCATAGAGCTTACAAAGTTCTTACCATGAATCCATGTTAAGGCATTTACAGTTGTTTTATTATTATGTATGCGGTATGAATTATCAATGATTTAAGCAGCCTCCAGCTCTACACCCAAAGCTTTTACCGAAAATTTACTTTCCCATTATTTTAACATATAAATTACTAAGATCTCACCTTTATATAAAACTAAAAGCTCAGATATATTGAACTCTTACTATGTGTTGTGCCAACCACTGATATGCCTCATCTCCCCACAGCCCCACAGAATAGGGAGTATCTCATCATACCCATTTTTTTAGATGAGGCATATCAGTTTATTATGTAGGTTAATAAACATGTAGGTTATTCCAGCTTTTTTAATCTAAAAAGTAAGGCTTAAAGAGATTAAGTGACTTGCCCAAGGTCACAAAGCTAGTAAATGGCAAATTTGGATTTAAGGCCAGTTGCATCCAAGCGCCAGAGGCTCCACCGATCTTGTTCTTTGTGTCACATCAGTGCCATCCTCCAACATGTTCTGTTTTGCAGTTACAGCTGCTTATATTCTCCTTCCCCCATTAAGTTACAATGTAGAGCCCTCTGGATCCATTTGGAGATCTGCCCAGTTCTTCTCTGATCTTATCTGAAAATAGCAGGAAGCTAACTTGGGACAGACTGAACCACCACTATAGAATGAATACCTCAAGCTGTTTACTATACTTTTAGTCCAAGCACTATTAAGCACAATAAATTATCAACAGTATATAGCATGTACTAGTATAATTAATGCCTATTTCTTAGTCCACAACAACTCTTGTCCCTCTGCCTAAGACAAACTGTCTCCATGATGAAATATCCTGGATTTTTTGTTTGTTTGTTTTGCTCAGGTTTTCCTGAGCCTCATCTGCTTTTGTCATTTGACAGCCTGCTCTGGGACATTCACAACCAAGTATCTGGGACTTGGTACTTCTGTCCAAAGTTAGCATTCTCTACATCTGCGGTTGTAAATACATGATATTTGTCAACAATATTACTAAGAAGGCTTTCCTTCCCTACCACATGTTTTACAAGACAGACATAGCACTCATCTTGCATGTCTTCAGTTTGCGGGGCTGTGGCTCTGCTGTCTAGGGCTCTCTGGCTCAATTACCTCTATGTTTCGTCCCACTCCTTGACAAGGAGAGAGATTATGTTAACTCCTCCACATGGTAGAGAGAGAAATCTTAAAAATTGGATGCCAGCTAAGACAGATTCACCATTGGGCAAAAATTCAATGAAATCTTACTTCCTCTGTATTAAAATTCAACATCTTTGCTGACAACAGCAGTCCAAAGTTTTGATAGTTTAACCATTTTATGCCCAGTGCTTATGTGGGTTACTTATGCAACATTGAGTTGTCTAATATGCAATGATAAGAGTATTTTCTCATTCTCTTCCTATGCCCTCCCCATCTTCTGACAAATTACATAGACTGTGAACTAACAGCTTGATATGGTTTGGCCGCGTCCCCACCCAAATCTCACCTTTAATTGTAATAATCCCCACATGTCAAGGGTGGGGCCAGTGGAGATAATTGAATCATGGCGGCAGTTTCCCCACAACTGTTCTCTTGGTAATGAATAAGTCATGAGATCTGATGGTTTTATAAATGGGAGGTCTCTTGCACAAGGCCTCTTGCCTGTTGCTATGTAAGATGTGACTTTGCTTCTCCTTTGCCTTCTGCCATGATTGTGAGGTGTCCTCAGTCACATGGAATTGTGAGTACATTAAACCTCTTTCCTTTATAAATTAACCCATTTTGGGTATGTCTTTATTAGCAGTGTGAGAACAGACTAACATAAGGCTGTAAAAAATATAACATAAAATCAACAGTACATTATACTGTGCAGTGGACAATTATTTCTTTAGGCTGATAAGCATGCACTCTGGTCTTATACTAGGTTATCCCCACTTTTGGTTACTGCACTCTGGTCTTATACTAGGAAATCATCTCTCCTCCACTGGGCAAAATGTGGTAAGATCATTAATTAAGAAACCATGTAAGCCATGAGGTGGAGGGAAGGCATGACCGTAGTGGTCCATTCAGATACCTCTTCCTGGAACTTGACCCCTGAGCATCTGTTCACTCTAGTGGCAGCACTTTGATGAACTCAAAGAGAAGTTCCTGCCCCATTGATTCCTGGAGTTTACTCAGTTCTTTTCCTGCTCTGAACCCCATTTTCCAGTATTCCTGTTGCTTCATAGCCTTCCAGCAAATTTTCTTTTGACCCAGAGTCAGTTTCCGTTGTCTGTATCTAAATATCTTGGGTGTTGCACATCTCCATAGTGCTACCTCTTGTGGACATTGCTTACATTTTAAAGAGCATTACGCATACTATATCATGTCTTCATTCACGCATGATTTGAAGCATTTATGGAAAGAAAATAAAAACTAAGCTAAATATTTCCATCAGCCTTAGCATTTGGCGCAGTTTAAGCTAAATGTCATGTGAAATTTACCAGCTGCTCCCATAGGGCTTTTCTTAAGAAGAACATTCTTTTGTGTTTTAGTTTATTTATGCACCGTACCCACTACTTAAAGATCATCGTGGTAAGGGACATCTCCCATCTTAATTTACATTGTCATAAGAGTCACCCATATTTGAATTCTGAGCTTGCTGTTTATTTGTCCCTTATTCTGGAAACAAAAGTGGTAGCGTGAGGAAAAGAAAGAAACGCTTATAGCGTATTCCATTGTAAGTAACAGGCAATGTTAAAAAAAATCTGTATTTGTAAGAATAAAGTGGAGATTAGGAGTGGAAAATGGGAAGATATTATTACCTCTTATTTGTTTAACTCGCTTCAAACAGTCTAACGCTATTAAGCATCTCCAGACACGTTGAATTTCTGTTTCTATCAAGATAACCATTTCCCAATTTTAAAGTCCAAAACAAGCCTGTATAAACACCCTGCTAGTGATCTCCTTACCATCATCTACCTCTGAGTTTGTAGCTTCTTCACCCTAAGTTGTTCCTAAGTGAAACAGGAATTAGTGTCAGATGTCATAGCCAGAGGCCAGGAAGTCCCTAGGACTGGTAGAAGTGAGAGTTTAGCCAGCATTTGCATATCTTATTTGTGTGTGTCAGAATGTTTATATTCATTCCATACTATTTCCTCCCTGTCAGAGGAGTTTCAAAGCCAAGAATTCATTTTATTAATTCAGTGTGATCTGTTTTTCATCTTCTTCCTCACACCTGAAACACCTGCTGTCAGCTTATATCTCTACTGCCACATATGGGAAACCCTGGCCATTTACAGAATGCAAGAAAACTGTATCCATGGTCTTATAAAAAAAAAAAAAAAAAGTCTTATTTTTACCCAGTTGAATATTTTTCTGCTTTACCTGCGTAACTTTGAGAGAAATATAGCCTAAGAATATTGCAGTGTAATAAGGCAATTAATAATACTAGGGTCCAACAAGAGATGTAATGTGATGTTATGCTTCCTTCACCTAATGTAACACGTTAGGTTTAAGCTGTAGAATATAAACTATGGTTGTCTTTATCTTAATGCCACCAAAGAAACCCATAAAGATAAAGAATGACAGCATCTGCAAAAGAGTTAGCGTTTCCAAACATACCTGTCATTTCAATGGCAGATGAAACATGCAATCAACCTCAAATGAAAGCCAGCAGACAGAAGAAAAGAATTGGGAGAAAATCTGATTTCTCTCATTTCTTAAAAAGAATGGTTTTAATATCATATGGTCTTGCATTCATTACAAAGGAAATTAGAACAATATGCCTTCACACACCAAAAAGGAAGAAAGAGGGAAACGGGAGGTTGGCAGGGTGGAAAAACTGGCAACGAAATCTGTGAAGATCTATCACAGACATTTCCTGAAAGAATGAGAACAACCGGCTTCCGAGCCCTGATTCAGCCTGTGCTGTTGCTGCATAAACTGCCATGATTAGTGCGGATATTTAGTTATGCTTCATTTTTTAATAGTCTTGGCCTATGATACTTTCCATTTTAGAGAACTGGAATAAAGTCCGAGTTTGGAACACATTAAGACACACAGCACATTGTGCATCCTTTACCATCATATCATTTAAAATTACAGAGGCTAGCAGCTGCCCATTCTTTTATCAAAAACAGCAACTAATATCATTACATCTGCAAAAAAAAAACCCACAAAAGTTTGATACTTATAGCAAAAGAGAAAATAATGTTTAATGAGAATTTGAGCCCTATGGACCAAGAGCCCTTCCCTTTTTTTTTTTTTTTTAAGAAAATAAGAAACAATCCCATATGGAATATAGCTGGGTACAGCTTGGTAAACGTGGTGGTTCTTCGAAAACTAAGCACCTTGCCCCTGCTCATTCCTTTCAAATGGGCATCACCACCCCACCCTCACTCTGTTTCAGACTATGGTCATTTGACAACTTTCTTTTCTTTCTCTTGTCCGGTATGCATAACATTTATTTTAGAAGTTATAGCCTAATTACTATGGCAAGGCTAATACAATATTCTGTGTCAATAATGTGTACTACACTAAACAGAATCAATACGTTCATATTTTACAGCTTGGCTTCTTTCAACTATTTAGTACCTAAACCTGTTGTTGAAAGTTAATTTTAATAATCCTTTGCGCTTTCTATTCTCTTCTTCAATCAGCTGTCATTTTACTCAACAGTCTGAGCACTCAATTTTAAAATAATTTTTAAATTATTCCTAGATGTAAAGGTATTTCTAGATGTATTTTTTCACTTAATAAGATACAAAATGTGTAAAACAACTAACTTTCCAAGTTTAGAAATATGTTAAAACAGTGGTCCCCAACCTTTTTGGCACAGGGCAGGATGGTGGTGGTGGTGGTTTCGCGATGCAACTGTTCCACCTCAGATCACCAGACATTAGCATCAGTTAAGAAGCACACAACCTAGATCCTTGCATGCTCAGTTCACAATAGGGTTCATGGTCCTATGAGACTGACACCATCAGTGATCTGACAGGAGGCAGAGCTCACACTGTAATGCTTGCTTGGTCACTTAGCCGCCGATCACCTCCAGCTGTGTGGCCCGAGAGTTGCGGACCCCTGCACTGTGGCACACTAACAGGACTGTGCAGCCCAGCAGTTAAAGGTCCAGACTTTGGGGTGAACTGATCTGAGATCAAATTTAAGCTCTACCATTTGTTTAAATTATGTGACAAATTACTAACCTTCCCCAAACCTTTGTTTTCTCCAAGTAACTTTGGTAACTTATGTGACAAGTTACTAAACTTTCTCCGAGCCTTGGTTTTGCAATCAGAATGGGTGGGATGGTACTTATACCATAAGGTATCATAAAGCTTAAGTGAGAAAATGGAGTAATAGGCTCAATACAGTGTCTGGCACAGAGTAAGCAACCAAGAAAGGCAGTAGTGGTGGCTGGTACAGGCTAACAGAAAAAGAGCCGGGAGTTGGACCCAGAAAACGTGTTTCTATTCCTGGCCCCACCATTACTGAGAAAGCAGCCTAAGTTTTCTCATGTGCAAACTGAAAAGGCATAGGCTAGCTAGGTGGTGTCTAAGAACCCTCTTGGGACTGAAATTCTATGGATCTTTGCTAATACTGATTATACTCGACCATATTGTACCATGCTTTTTCCTCCACCTGTGAGCTCTTCCGTGGGTTCTTCACAAGGCCAGCTCCTCCAGTATTTGGGGGACTCAGTTCAGTGTTGATATGGTTTGGCTGTGTCCCCACCCAAATCTCACCTTGAATTGTAGCTCCCATGATTCCCACATGATGTGGGAGGAACCCAGGGGTAGGTAATTGAATCGTAGGGGCAGTTTCCCCCATACTATTTTCAGGGGAGTAAGTGTCACAAGATCTGATGGTTTTATAAGGGGAAACCCCTTTTGCTTGGCTCTTATTCTCTCTCTCTTGCTTGCTGCCATGTAAGACATGCCTTTCGCCTTCCACCATGATTGTGAAGCCTCCCCCAGCCATGTGGAACTGTGAGTCCATTAAATCTTTTTCTTTATAATTTACCCAGTCTCAGGTATGTCTTTATTGGCAGTGTGAAAACGAACTAACACAAATGTCATCTCAGAGAGGCCTTCCTTAACCACTCTGTGTGAAATAGCAACTTTCTGCTCCCTCCTCACTACCTCCTCACCATCACCTACTCACTCTTCCTCACATCACTCCCATATTCTTCATGATGTTTATCACTTGCTCCTCCTATTAGATTGTTAGCCTCATGAGCGCAGATATCTTTTCAGCTTAATCGCCATCTTATTGCTAATGCTAACAGCAGTCCCTGGCACATAGCAGTTGCTCAGTAAATATGTATTGAATGAGTAGATATCACGTCCTGTTGTAAACCCAAGAGAAATGAGTGTACATATTCACAAAATATTTCCACAAGAATGTTCTTAGCACCCTTATTCAGAATAGCCCCAAACTGGAAATGACCAAAATGTCCATCAATAGGAGAATGAAGAAGCAAACTATTTGGCTTTTCAGTAATATTTAATATATTTTTTAAGTAGGCGAAGAACTGGAGCATTTTATTTTGAATGATTTACATAGCAGATATCACTGAGCTCCTTGACTTCAGTATGCATGCTTTCATATAGCAATATCCATTTAAATCACAGACCTATGAGTTTTATGGAGCCTTGGCAGCATTTGGTCCAGCCCTCTCATCAATGTGAAATGACAACATTCCTAGAGTTACACAGCTATTGGCTGAAAAAAAGGTAAAAGGCCAGGCTTCCTGACTCCTAATTCAGTGCTCTTTCTGCTGTATTCATCCCTCTGCCTATTCCATGACGCAATGTAACTTAATGGAAAGAGACCAGGAATCAAACCTTGGTTCTGCCACTGACCAGTGGTGTGGCCTCGGTGTGACCTCACACTTTCTTAAACTGCTTATCTCCCTCTGTGTCATGGAGTGTAATAGTACCAACCTCAGAAATTTCCTGTAAGGTTAAGTGAGATACTGCGAGTGAGTGGCATAGTAATCACTCAGTGACTATTACAATCATGATGGAAACCAGGTGTGCTACATCCTTTAGGAAAAAAGCTCCACCTGGTGTGAAGTAAGACGGGAACCGAGCCACTGCCAATTCATGAAAGCCAGTAGTATCTTCAGAAGACCAGAAAATTTCACACCATTCTACTTGAAAGTTAAATGTATTTAAATATCAGTTTGCATTGGTCCTTTCAAAGAAAACTTCCCAGCTTCTTTTAAAAGTAAATAAGTATGCACTACCATATTGGTATTTATCTTCTACACAACAGAAGCTTGGTTTCCAAATCTTTCACAGTCAAGCTATTTACATTTTAAAAGTCATAGCTACAGATTACAGCCTATAGAGTACTGGCATTTTGAAAAGGCTGTTTCAAATTTCCAGTAAGCATTTATTTTCTGGTCCACAAGGTGCCATGGTCTGGTTTCTAAACCAAACCACCTGGAGATGTTTTATCTTTATGATTTTCTATCAACGTTGCCTTAAATGCGTTTCACAAACAAACCTGCTTGTTGCCGATAAGTATACTTGCCGAACTTACGCTAGGCGGGCTGGGCACACTTTGAAACACAGCCACCCAAGGAACCACAGAATATATATATAACCCATAACCATAGTTTGTCTCTAAAGCGTAAGTAGCACTCAATCACACACCTTCCGCCAGCAAAATACAAATGTTTTTTTCATAAATCATTTGATTCTGCAAATTGTCCCCATTTCTTCACGTCTGCAAGCTCTGGAGTGTCTTTGTTTTTGGCTAAACAAAATCTAAAAGGCGACTGATATACAGATCATTCTTGATGTTAAAATATCAAAAAATGAACCATTGTATTATTGTATGACTCTTTTGAGCCTGCAATGGTGGTGCCAGGGAGGGGGTGGGGGGCGTGGGTCAGTCGGGAAGAACTGAAAGGAGAAAACTCCCAGCATGGTTTTAAAGGGCATCACCAGACATGTGTGGTCCTATGAATGAGCCACATCAGTACATTAAGCGCTAAGTGCTTTTCTTGTCACAGGACAATTTGATGGTGGTGAAGGCTTTATATTTCCTCTGTTGTTTCTGAAAAGAAATGGGAAATATACTATTTAGATTCTGAGGCAACTAAAATAGAAGCATTTTGTGGCAGATGGGATTTTTATGAGCTGTTTGTCACCATATACCAGTCTTGTTAAGAAGCAATCGTTTTCTGCTTCATTACACTAAGATAGCTCTGTTTAGGGTTCCACTCAGCTGTGAAATGATTTTAAAACTTCTATAAGGAATAGAGATGGGGTTTTTTATATATAATAAAAGACTGTTGACAAAAATATACTAAAACACACAAAAAAGTGGTCAAACGCACTATTTCTGTGTCAGGGAAATAGAGATATGCTGAGTCTCCTACTTATGCTTAATCTGCTCATTTATGCCAACAGAGAAAACTACATAACACTCTTATTTTCTTCACCTAAGAAAAGTAAGAGTTCCTTCTATGTTTTTACATAGTCTTCATGGCATATATCACATAAATAAAAGGGGTGAGGACCAGAGTGAGGAACAATTTCAGGTTAAAGTATGTAAAAGAAAACAAATTTAATAAATGCAAGAAATACGCTACATTTTTAAATAGCTTTACATGCCTCAAAGCTAATCTACTTTTAGGTTGTATTCATATTTAACAATGTTTTAAAGAATCAGCATTGGGACCAGGAGGAGCATAAGCTTATTATTTTAGAAATTATGAATTTATCATATCATCTTTCCTGGCTCTAATCCCTTGAATGTAATTTGGGGTCATCAGAAGACCTTGGATCACACTGACCCAGCCACTTTCTCATGTGACCTTAGGTATATTAATTAACCTTTCTGACCCTCACTGTCTTCATCTATTAAAAAAGCAATTAATAACACAAACCTTGCAGTATCGGTTATTTATTTCCCCAATAATGCTGCATACCACCACACTTCAGTGGCAGACAGCAATTCACATTTATTTAGCTCATGAGTGTGTGGGGTTCAGGTGATCAAGCTGAGCTCAGTCCAGCTTAGTTGTACACATCCACGTGCCTGCAATGTGGCTGGCCTGTTCATGAGTCTGTGGTTGGCTCTGCCAGGGCTAGACTACCTGCTAATTGATCTAAGATGGTCTCAGCTTGCACAATTCGGGCCGTTTTGTCCTGCTTCATGTGTCTCCCAATCTCCAGCTGGCTAGCCTGGGCTTGTTCAAATGAGATGGTAAAGCCTGTAGTCCCAGCTACTCGGGAGGCTGAGGCAGGAGAATGGCGTAAACCCAGGAGGCGGAGCTTGCAGTGAGCTGAGATCTGGCCACTGCACTCCAACCTGGGTGACAGAGCGAGACTCTGTCTCAAAAAAAAAAACAAAAAAATGAGATGGCAAAGACGCTAAAAGAGAACAAGCCCAGTGTCGAAGTCAAATAAAATTTAGAGATTTGTCTCTAAATTATAATCTGGGGCATACACACAGACTTGGTAGTCTTTCGTATGTCCAAAGAACAAAGAGGAGGTTGGAGGTTTTATAAAAAGGAGAAATATGAATTGTTTTGAAAGAAAGTTCATTGGCATTAGTAAAGTTTTAGGGAGCGGGCAAGCTCTGATTGGTGAGTGACAGCCATAGACAGAACTAGTCTTAGAGTAACAGCAGGTTGTTTCAGTAACATTAGATAAAACCAGTTTCAGATTACAATAGGTAGTTTCAGCAGCCAGGCTTGCAGAAAATTACATTCTTGGATCAATGCTACATGCCCTGAGTGCTTTCTCTCCCTGGTCCCTTGCCCCTATTTTAATTGGGTATGACAAGAATGACCCAATTTGTGTGATTAACTTCCAAACCAATCACACAATATTTTTTCATCCCTTGCTTGCATCACATTTGCTTGCATTCACTTGGTCAAAGCAAGTCACAGGGCCCATATATAGTCAAGTGGAAGGGTGCTACTCAGTTACATGACAAAGAATTAAGAATCCTGCCATTAACACCAACAACCTGCAGGCTTGTTGCCTCTTGTAAAGACTGAGACATCTTGTGAACACTCATGAAGCCACTGGTTTAACAACTGGCACCCAGTAGGTCCTGAGTGTTAATTTCCTTCCCTCCCACATGTACCCGTCTCCTTAAGCCCCACCTCAATTAATCCCCTAGGATTTTAATTTGTCTGTTCCAAAGGCCAAATGAAAATAAAAGTAATATGAAGGACTTACAGTTTTCTCTCCTTCCCAGGGTATTCACTCTCAGGGAGACAAATCATGTGATGCTCCATCATCAAACATTTCATGAAAAGACTGGGGAAATGAGATACAATTTTTATACTGAACTACATGTTGATATTGCATTGTCTACTTTGGAATCCACTGAAGAAAAGTTTGACAAACTTGAGAGCTGAACCTCTAAGTTAAGCCTGTTCTGCAGAGGCAGGCTTATATACGCTGCTTCTTAAACTTCTCCCCCAAATGCCAAAGCTTAAACTAGTAAAATCGGCTCTGAAACAAAGTCGAATATTGACAGAGGGAAAAGCACACCTATATTTTTCTCGGAAACATGAAGTTTGGCTAAACGGTTGTAGGATTCTGGAGAGGGTCTATTCAGAGGAGAGGGGAGCATGCCTTTTGTCTCAGAAGGCGGGAGCAAGCTCACCAAAGAAAAGACTATAGGCTGGGCGCGGTGGCTCCCACCTGTAATCCCAGCACTTTGGGAGGCCGAGGTGGGTGGATCACAAGGTCAGGAGATGGAGACCATCCTGGCTAACACAGTGAAACCCCGTCTCTACTGAAAACACAAAAAATTAGCCGGGCGTGGTGGCGGACGCCTGTAGTCCCAGCTACTCGGGAGGCTGAGGCTGGAGAATGGCGTGAACCCGGAAGGCGGAGCTTGCAGTGAGCCGAGATCTCACCACTGCACTCCAGCCTGGGCGACAGAGTGAGACTCCGTCTCCAAAAAAAAAAGAAAGAAAAAGAAAGAAAAGACTATAGACTCGCTAGTCCTGAGTGCTGTTGTAGGAGCTTCCAAAGCCCCCCAAGAAGCTGGAAAAGACCATCCCTACCCATCCCACCCACACACAACAGTCCTGCTGTTCCTTGGCTGGCCAGGTCCTTCCAACCTGAGAGTGAAATGTTCTGGCTGCAAATGCTTAGATCCATGGACCACAATAGCCATAGAGGCAAGGGTGAGGAGAAGGACCCAGTGCTTCCGAAGATGGGATACACCAAAGGCCACCCTCCCTACTCACTCAACCTCTCTCCTAACCCTCTTTAAGGCCTCTTTTATAACATACTTGTAAATTCTGAATTTCACTTTGTAAAGCTGCTTGTTTTAATAATGTAAATTTCTTTTCAATCTTTGAGAAAAATAGATGCACCAAGAAAAAGAAATAATAACTTTGCCCGTGCTTTCCCTGGGTGCCAGAATAAGCAGTAAACTCCAAAGCTAGAATAAAAGAACAAAAACTCGAGAAAAGTAAGATTAGTATTCCCAACAGATTATCAAGAAAAAGGAGCAAGAAAGGGTTCTTGGAGATGAAAACAAGGTTGCCAAAATAAAATAAAATATTTAATATGTATAGCATGGTCTGATTTTGTAACTTGTGTGTGTGCACCTGTATATCTATAATATGGCAATATATATACACACAACATGTATGTGTATATGTTAGTTGTGCATATATATGTATATAGTTGTGTATATGTATATATACATATAGTATATATACAACTAATATGTTATATGTTAGTTGTATATACATACATATATAAAAGATACATGTTAGTTGTATATATATACACAGCAACTAGTTGTGTTTTATTAGTTGTATATATATGCATTTATATGTGCAAATATACATATTATATATGCATATATATGTGCAAATATACATGTAAATATGTATGTTTGCACATGGACAGCTCTAAAGTTTATAACCCAAACATTTGACAGAAAGTTACCTGTGAGAAGTGGAATAGGATTAGTGGCGTGAAAAGAGGGCAAAGGGGAGCTTTTACTATTTAATGTAGTACTTAAGAACACAGGGTCTACAGCAAACCTGTCATTGTCCACATCCCTGAACTTGTAGCAAGTTACTTAATTTCTCTGTGCTTCTATTTTCTTATCCATAAACATGAGACTCTTCATACTACCTAGTTTATAGGACTGAGGCTGAAGTTTAAATGAGTTCATTAATGCACTCAACAGAGTTTAGTACATAAATGTTAGCCATAATTCTCAAATTGCTATCATTGTTTTAATGAAAATGTATACATATACACAGTAGATAGAATTATTGGCCCCAGTTTTTCACCCCTCCTTATTCTACTCCTTTTGCCATGCCACTAGGCTGCTCCTCCCACTTTTGCTATTCCCCACCCCTTGACTCTTGGCTCCTCTGTGATTTGCCTTGGCCAATGGGATCTTAACAAATGTGATGCAAGAAGATTTGAAACATGCTCGAGTTATTGCTTGCATACTTCTGCCACAGCCGTTAGAAGAGCTGCCTCTTATGGACTGTTTATGTCCTCCCCAAATTCACATATTGAATTCCCAACCTTCAATGTGTTGGAGGGTGGAGATAGGACCTCTAGAGGTAATTAAGGTTAGATAAGATCATGAGGGTAG
>NW_016805440.1:70131-88567 GCF_001698545.2 Rhinopithecus bieti | reverse complement strand
AAAAAAAAAAAAAAAAAAAAAAAAAAAAGATTGTAAGTGTGTATACTAAAATGCTTACCTTTAAATGGCAGGACTACAGTTTTTTCCTTTGCTTTTTGGGTTTATGTTTCCCAAGTATCTTATATTAAAATTATAAGGAAATGTTATTTCAAAAGTAAAATATAAAAAAGTCAAGTGTTTGGGGAGCTAAAATGTAAGGAGGAAGAGAAATAAAACAGTTGAAAATCTGAGTTCCTAAGTGCATCATAGATAAAACCACTAAGATTCTTAAAAAATAAGTTCTCAGATTAATTTATACAGTCATTATATACCCTTTGATTTCCTTATTTTCTTACACTTTATCTCCTTTCAGGCCATCTTTACTAGAGAGAGGACAAATGAAAGACATCATTTGTTTTACCCTTTCTTACTAATAGATTTAGAGAAAAGTTCAAATCAGGAGAAAATAGTATTTCCTTCTTGAGTGTCAGAGAGAAAGAGAGAGAAAGGAAGCTAGCTGACAGAGCCTGACTCCCCATTTTTGGTTCTGTTGCAACAGCAGAAATCATACCTCTACAGAAACTGTAAGTTCTAAAACTTTGCTTAAATTCTTGGCCCAACAGGGATTGCAGGATCATCTGAGGATGCCCTTTATCCAGATCATTATCACATAGAAGCAAGTGTGCACCAAGTTCATATGTGCAACTAGAGCTCCTCCTTACTCTCTGCAAGGTGCTCCTGAAAGTTCTGGGTAGTTACTATGATTTAAAGCTAGCACATATTGCCATTGCTTTTGGTGTTTTAGTCATGAAGTCTTTGACCATGCCTATGTCCTGAATGGTATTGCCTAAGTTTTCTTCCAGGGTTTTATGGTTTTAGGTTTTACATTTAAGTCTTTAATCCATCTTAATTTTGTATAAGATGTAAGGAAGAACTCCAGTTTCTGTTTTCTGCATATGGCTAGCCAGCTTTCCCAACACTATTTATTAAATGGAGAATCCTTTCCCCATTGCTTGTTTTGTCAGGTTTGTCAAAGATCAGATGGTTGTAGATGTGTGGTGTTATTTCTGAGGCCTCTGTTCTGTTCCTTTGGTCTATATATCTGTTTTGGTACCAGTCCCATGCTGTTTTGGTTATTGTAGCCTTGTAGTATAGTTTGAAGTCAGGTAGCATGATGCCTCCAGCTTTGTTCTTTTGCTTAGGATTGTCTTGGCTATATGGGCTCTTTTTTGGTTCTACATGAAATTTAAAGTAGTTTCTTCTAGTTCTGTGAAGAAAGTCAGTGGTAGCTTGATGGAAATACTATGCAGCCATAAAAAATAATGAGTTCATGTCCTTTGCAGGGACATGGATGAAGCTGGAAACCATCATCCTNCTCTCTGCAAGGTGCTCCTGAAAGTTCTGGGTAGTTACTATGATTTAAAGCTAGCACATATTGCCATTGCTTTTGGTGTTTTAGTCATGAAGTCTTTGACCATGCCTATGTCCTGAATGGTATTGCCTAAGTTTTCTTCCAGGGTTTTTATGGTTTTAGGTTTTACATTTAAGTCTTTAATCCATCTTAATTTTTGTATAAGATGTAAGGAAGAACTCCAGTTTCTGTTTTCTGCATATGGCTAGCCAGCTTTCCCAACACTATTTATTAAATGGAGAATCCTTTCCCCATTGCTTGTTTTTGTCAGGTTTGTCAAAGATCAGATGGTTGTAGATGTGTGGTGTTATTTCTGAGGCCTCTGTTCTGTTCCTTTGGTCTATATATCTGTTTTGGTACCAGTCCCATGCTGTTTTGGTTATTGTAGCCTTGTAGTATAGTTTGAAGTCAGGTAGCATGATGCCTCCAGCTTTGTTCTTTTTGCTTAGGATTGTCTTGGCTATATGGGCTCTTTTTTGGTTCTACATGAAATTTAAAGTAGTTTCTTCTAGTTCTGTGAAGAAAGTCAGTGGTAGCTTGATGGAAATACTATGCAGCCATAAAAAATAATGAGTTCATGTCCTTTGCAGGGACATGGATGAAGCTGGAAACCATCATCCTCAGCAAACTAACACAAGAACAGAAAACCAAACACCGCATGTTCTCACTTATAAGTGGGAGTTGAACAATGAGAACACATGGACACAGGGAGGGGAACATCACACGCTGGGGCCTATTCGGGGATAGAGAGCAAGGGGAGGGAGAGCACTAGGACAAACACCTAATGCATGCAGAGCTTAAAACCTAGATGACAGGTTGATAGGAGCAGTAATCTACCATGGCACATGTATACCTATGTAACAAACCTGCACGTTCAGCACAGGTATCCCAGAACTTAAATAAAGTAAAATAAAATTAAATTAAAAGGCTAGCACATATGAACTATGCTAGGAGAGTTTGCATTTTAAATAATCATATGGTGAATCTTTTTATAAAACAAGTTATTAATACTTAGTTTGCTTTGTAAGAATTGGATTTTAATATGTGACATGTTTAAAGTGGGATAAATCTACAATTCTGCTTCATAAACTGTGTTTCATAGAAAAGTTCTGAGAATGCAAGTGTCAATACTCATGACTCCATGAGATATGCATCCTCATGCCTTGAATTAAGCAAATGCATTTTAACTCCTAAGGGCAGAGAGATGTTGGCCTGGTGTTTCCCTCCTTCAATCCCACATTGCCTAGGGACTCTCAAGTACTTGTAGAAAACTACACAAACATTCCTGCTTTCCTGTGCCTCAGGCACCTAAAACCCAAATTCCACAACAGGGAATTAATCTCACTCCACTGGGACACTTCCACCTCCTTTCTTATTTTAAACCAGTTTCATTACTACTCTTAAGTTTCTATTTCCAATTATTAAGGAAAACAAGCACCTTACCAAAACCAAATATCCTTTCATAAAAAAAAAAGAAAAAAAAAAAAACTATGCCTACTCTTCACTAGGAACAGAGCACACATTTTGTAATGCTTCTTGGTTTGAGAATTAGGTGCCTGGCTGAATTGCCAGACTATACTGTGTATATGTATACAGTATTCTTAAAATTAGAATATGATAATATTCACTTAACTCAAGAGCCCTAGTCAATATAATTCAATGTTTTAATTTACTGAAACAAACACATTTGAAAAGCTTAACCTGAGCTAGATAGTCCAAAAGGGAGAAAATGTCACTAAAGAAAAAGAAACTGGCTGAGTGCGGTGGCTCACACCTGTAATCCCAGCACTTTGGGAGGCCAAGGCGGGTGGATCACTTGAGGTCAAGAGTTCAAAACCAGTCTGGCCAACATAGTGAAACCTCATCTCTACTAAAAATAGAAAGAAAAAAAAAATAGCCCAATGTGGCGGTGCGCACCTGTAATCCCAGCTACTCAGGAGGCTGAGGCATGAGAATTGCTTGAACTTGGGAGGTGGAGGTTGCAGTGAGCTGAGATCACATGACTGCACTCCAGCCTGGGTGACAGAGCAAGACTCCATCTCAAAACACTTAAGAAAAGAAAAAAAAAGAAAAGAAAAGAAAAGAAAAAGAAACCAAGGTGTTAATGGAGAAAAGCAGACCAAGTGTTACATATTATAAAGGCAGAAGACAGCTCACTCATGGTCCAGAAACCCCTTCTGTGCCCAGTGCCCAGTGCCTTAGGACCACCACTTCAGACATTCATGGCCATCTATTGGGTACTGCTTTGAGGGGGGAAATGTCATAAGGTCTCCTGTATTATATGTACTGCGATTTCTTAAATGAAATTAGCTACAGCTAGTTTTTACATGAAAAAAAAAAAATTAACCCAGAGTCAAATTGGCTTAAAACCTCTAACTAGTACCACAAGGCAAGTGATGCCTTTGTGTGCTGACCTTGATTTTGAATGTTGCCCTTAAAAAATTCATTATGAGAGGGAAGGGACCTGAAGGAATTCCTTCCAGCATATTAATAGCTTTCACCAAGACAATTAGGTCATGGCTAAATCAAGTCAGAAGCACCTCCATCTCTAGAATATATTGAACTTTTAAAAGGATTTTACAGTAGTAACTTTTGTAAAACATCCTCAAATGTGAGTCCTGTCTTACCCTGAGATACTGGGTTTTTTTGGACTTTGCAGAGAATTGGTAAGCCAGCATCCTCATGCAGCTCTGCTGAGCACTTCATGTGGGGAATGACATGGCCATGGGTGTTTCAGGAAATAATTCAAGTAACAATGTAGAGATAATAAAGTTCTGAACTAGGGCATTATCCATGGGAATGGCACAGAGGGAATGAGTCAAGAAATCTTGAAGAGGGAAAATGAACATGATTTCTTACTAAATGGATGCAAGAAGTAAGGGAGATAACAACAACACTTCGAGATTGAGTTAATCAAGGAAAGGCACGATCATGAAATTTAAGATACAGAACAAAGGAAAAGGAAGATCAGACTTGAGGGAGGAAATTAATTCCCTCTTGGGCATGATGAATTGGAAGCACTTTTAGGACATACAACAAACAAATGGAAATTCAGATCTGAAGTTCAAAAGAGAGAAATAAGTTCTGAAGAACAAGTTCTGGGAGCTGTACACATGGTATCATAAAGTTCAACCCAGGAAGCAGAGGTGATCACCTGAGGGAAAGATAAAGGATGAGAGCTTAGAACAGAAGTTTGGAAATGCCTAAATGGAATGAGCAGGAAGAGATGATAAGTCATTCACTGATTCATTTATTCAACAAACATCTTGAATTAAGCAACCTCTCCCTTCTACATTATGCAAGAATTTGTTTAGTGGAGGAGAGGGGATTCCTAGTGGAAGCTTCCTGACTGGCATTCACCACCCTCTGCCCCAATACAGCTCTCCTTTCTTTCTATTCCATCACTGGGGGCTTGATTCTAATATATCTCATGCCTTTGGTTTCTCCATGCATCAGAATGGCCATTTCCAGATTAGCTGCCTGCTGTGCTTGCCTCTGTGTCTCTGTGTCTCCATCTACGCCTAGCTCCTCACTCTTGTTCCTCACTCAACACCTGTGTTGAACCTGAAATGTACACAAGGCTGTAGGTGACTGTTAGCACATGTGTAATGTATACAAATCAGGTAGTGACATCTGTCAGAGGAGATGTTCCTCCTCACTCAGCTGCAAGGAGGTACAATAGAGAGCAGATAATGTTGGCATTAACCCTAGCATTAAAAATCCAGAGCGCCATTGTGGCCCAAGCTAAAGCAACTCCAAAACTACACTAGAAATAAGCAGCTTTCAGAGAGTCATATTGCTTTGAAGACATATATAATTTCCTGAAGTAGAGCCTCCATTTTATGAGCTAAAGCATAAATTCTAATTTTTGCCAATTGTTCAGGATTATCAGGTCAGAATAACCACTTTAAATAAACATTCATAACATTTCCATTATTTTTTGTTTGAAGAGCTGTTCTGATTCAAATATATGCCCTATAACTTTGCAAAGCATTGTTTTTATTATTACCGTACTTGTATTTTTACTACAAAAGTTCATTGTTCCTGATGTATGGTATTTTTCTTGCCATCAAATTATTTGTTATATCTATCTAATCCTTTTGCCCTCTGTATAATATTTCAATTTAGAAAAGAATATCAATATGCAGTTTCCAGTGCTGAGAATACTTTTATAGCGAAAAAATCTAATGGCATATTCAATCACCTTATTATTGTTATCAGTATATCTTTATACAATGGTAAATGTCAGAGAATGCTAAAGTTCTGAGGGAAAAAAAGGGAGGTCATCCACAGGGGATACATATATAGTGATTATTACTGGGTTCATGTTTTCAATTTAATCACTTCCTATGACCCATTCGCCCTGAGGATATGACTGTTGAAACAAAATTATTTCACTTACACTCCTGTTAATGGGAACTGTAACTCTAGTCAGTGGTTTTCTATGTTACAAAAGACTACACCTCCTACCAATCATTCACAAGGTTTAGAAATGCCTTATAATTCAAATAAAATTTCTCTTGTAAGGCAATGGAGCATGTGACCCTTTTATGATAAACTATAATTTTGGGGTGCATAATACAATTGCTCCATTATTTCGTGTTCCTGGAGGTAAAACAGAGATTAATATTAAAATATCCTGCTTTATGTAGTCCATACAACATTACCTAGTAACACATCCCTTTGTTTTCTTGACAGTGATTTAAAAGTGTTACAAACCTCTGCTATAACCAAGGAAGAACATTTTAATAATCCCCTTAATCTCTCTGAAATCTCTCTAGCAGATTGTTCCTCAGAATTATTCTTCATCACAAGCCAAACTAAATAGGCCCCCCAAAAGAAGTCTAGGTAATCTTCTATACCTCTTATTTCTCTATGTACTTTGTTCCTATAAAGTAAATGCGGTAGGATTAGGGCTAAGTAAAATAAGACATTTTTGAAGCGGCTTTCCTGTTGTCCCAGCCAATCTGCCAGAACTAGAACACCTTCCCATTAGTGATGCAACCAAGAGACAGACAGGATCCTGAGTCTCTAAATCCAAGACCACCTGTCTGTCATGACCATGGCCAGCCACTTCCTCCAGCACCACGGACAGTTCACCTACCCCATATTCTCCCAGAGGTCCAAGCAAGAAGACACTCCAGGAAAATGTGCTCTGGGTCCTGGTGCCTGAGTCGGCTTGCATCCCATCCCGGTGAACCGAATGGGAGTTAGCTATGAGGCTCAGGATCTCTCTTGCCTTTTGACACAGGTCTGGATGATAGCCAACTTTTTTTCCCCTTCCATCTGGGTCCCACTGTGATCAAACTGTCCACTTCCTGCTTCCTTTCCTCACATGTCAATCAGTCTCCAACCCAACTTTACCCTGACCACTTACTGCTTGGCCTTCCAAGTTTCTGATAACCTGACATTGAGAAATATTTTCCAACCCATCTTATCACAACTTACCTCACCATAACTGCTGCATGGAGGGAAAAAGATGATAGGGAGAAAAAGAAAGGAAGGAAGGCAGAAAGGCAGGAAGGCAGGAAGGCAGGAAAGAAAAATGGGCAGGGAGGGAAAGAGGAGGGAAGGAAAGAAAGCAGACAGGCAGAAAGATATTGTTACTATTTCCAATTTCACCATTCCTCCAATTAAAAGCTGTATTTCTTACTTTCCATACCACCCATTTAGTGACTTTATTATTTGCCCTTTACCTTTATCTCCTCAACAGGTGAGGGGGCTGGAGAGAATGTTCACCTCCCACTAAAGATGTGAGTACATGACACAGACCCTCCTGGCCCAGCACCCTCAGATAAGATCAGCCCTCAACCCAAAAGCATCTTTCATTGACTGAGATGGAGCTGTTTGGAGCTCCAACAGGAGCAGTCCCTTCTAGGTCCACAGTCTCCTTGCTCACATGACAGGGAAACTAGGACAAATATATTCAAAATCTTTAGCTGTTTTTCTTTTGTCAAAAGAAAGGGGGAAACAAAACAATTAAAAGGAAAACATTTGAAATGAAAAAGGAAACACTAAACTCTCAAGGTACACTAGTTTGACCAAAGCCTATAAGTTTATTAAAATTATACTTCAGGTAGATAGACCGCATTTTAGACCTTGAGGATTCCAGAAATCATTCACTCTCAGTTAAGTTTACTGAGAACTAAACTTAATGAGAGTCACTGGGGAGAAAAGGGAAGGAATCAGATACCCACTCTCTGAGTCAGGGTTCAACCAAGCAAGCAGAACCAGTGGGGGTGTATGTGTGTGTGCATGTATCTGTTATTTGTTACAAGGAATTGGTTTACCCAATCATGAGGGTGGTTAAACAAGTCTAAAGTTTATAAAAGTTTATAGGCTAGATACTTAGAGAAGAAATGAGAAAGCAGTTACCCATGGGCACAGGCTAAAGCTCCTTCCACAGGCAGTTGGGAAGGAAAGATCATAAGTAGATTGGAACTCTACAGGCACAGCTCAGGCTTACTGGCCATCAGGTAGGGAAAGTAATAAGCAGACTAGGACCCCAGGATTCAGAGTAGGGGGAGAGGAACTGTGGACCCAGCAGCCACTTGCAATCTCTAAGCACAGGGGATGGCCTCTTTGACAGGGCTCACCTAATTAGGTCACCCAGGATAATCTCTTGATTAATTTAAAGTCAACTGATTAGAGGCTTTAATGTGCAAAATCCCTTCATGGTGGCACTTAAATTAATGTTTGATTGAATAACTAGGGACTATAATTCAGCCTCACCAAGTTGACGTATGAAAAAGCCATCATATCCATTGTCCCCTAGAAGTAGTTAGGGAATGCTGTTAGTATACTAACATTTATTCTGCTGTAAACAAAGCCCTATGCTACGCACTAGACAAAAGCTACCTTACTGCATAGAAACCTACAGAATGTAATAACAAGTTAAGCAGTAGCAAGAGCAAAAATACCCTCCCTGAAACCAAAAAATTAAGGAGGGATGAACTTAAAACTACAATAAAAACAGACTTTTAAAATTATGTTAGAAACCAGTGCAAAAAAAAAAAAAAAAAGAAAACCCTGGAATCTGTTTTGTTTTTTGTTTGTTTTAAAAAAAGGAAAAGGAAAGATATTCACATTAGAATAGTATCAAAATTATGTTAATGTTGTTGTATAATAGTACTTTCAGAGTACAGATTGGGACTTAGCTGATTTTTTTAATAATGCTTTCTCGACTTACAAACATTTATAAATATGTAAATATGTTAAAGGAGAAAGTATAGTTAAGAGTTCCTGAAACAAACCACTCCAATGCCAGACTATAAAAATTAAATTTCACCCTCAATAGAATTGTATATTATAAAAACAATATCTCCATCACTGTTGTTTAAGTTGCTTGAGTTGTTCACGAGAATTTAAAAAATGCAAAAATACACTACATAAAAGACATGAGTAAAAAAGTCATGAAGATTTTGTATATATTTATCGTGAGAATGGTCATACTCTTATAAATGCTGAACCCTCTATGTTTAGTAGCATAACCTGCATAAAACTGGGCTTCCTGGAAACCAGCCTCAGCACATAATACATCCAAAGTCTCTCACTATCAGCAACTCTTCATCATCCTCTCCCCTTCCCCATATTTCTCTCTCCTTCCCTACATCTCTGCCCTTGAATCTCCTTGTCCACCCTTCTCCTCCCTCGTCTTTTCTAATGTAATCTGCCCTGTTTGCAACTTGACTGCTACCATTCGCCTCCCCGCCCCTCATTCAGCACAACTGAGGCCGTTTCAGGCCAAGAGAACAAAAAAGTCCCTCCTCCATGGATGGCAAGGGGAAGGTACAATTGCAAATACTCATTATGTAAAATAATTTATCCTGACAGAGCAGTAAATCTCCAGTGTATTTGCAAGTAATGAATCAGAACCAGTTCTTTCGTTTCTTAAATGCAAAACAAAAGTCAGAAAAAAAGATAAATATACTCATCCCAGGTGTCACACTTAAATACAAAAAATATGCTCTATTGCCAAACTGCTCTTAAGATTTTTATTTCTCTGGATAAAAGGCAAGGTATTTGGGGTAAGAAAAAATAAAGGTTTATTTTATTTGATTATTTTTAAAGTAATAGAAATGAAATAGTATAGTGGGGGACGGTCTTGAGAGGGAAAACAAATACAGAGTTGATGCCTGGCATTATTTGCCTCTAAGATAAAAGCCAGATTTGTTACAGCTGACTCTCAGTTATTCCAGGAGCCAACTGGGAAATGTGAACTAACTGGAATCTGTTTCCTGTTGCAGCTCCCACTGCCAAGCTGTGGCCACTGCACTGCAGGTCAGGACTTCTGTGGGAGGGCGAATGGAGACTAGAGAAGATGGCACTCAAGTCAGTTGATTCTGCTTACCTGTTACTAAAAAGCTTAGTGTGAGATACTGAGATAAATTATTGAAATTAGAAGGGTAGATCTGGGGATCATTTTAATTACCTCTGCTATTCCTGTCCCTTGGTATTTTTCATATTCAAGAGTGGGCCTCATATTCAGGCATGCAAATTTAATCATCCAAATTCATTATTCAGGCTGAATTAACTGAAAAAAATATATGATAATAACGCAAGTTAATATTTTGGGTCATAATTTCAACATCATAAGTCAAAGGAATAAGGCTCAAAAGTGGAAAGATGAAGATGATTCATTCTACTTATTCACTCAAGGTTTTCTCTCAAGATTTGTATTTCTAAGGGTGAAATGCAAAATTTCCCCTATTTATTAAAAAATTTGTAGTTAAAATTCTCAATATCTTTAATGCCTGCCTTTATTCAAGCACAAAATATGTCCATAGTAATGAAATACAAGAACAAAATAAAAAGTCCAGAGAACTCAATTTACAAAACGTAAAATGGAGAATAAAAATAGAAATGGTGATATGTTTGCATGCAAAAAAAATAGTTGGTGTCCGAGACACAATGCTTAGCACTTTCCCTATTGACCCTATTGACCTATTCCCTACTGACTTATGTGCCCGAGTCGTATGTCTCCCATGCATTCATTTATTCAAGAAATAAGCATTTCTTGAGAATCAACTCTCTCTGAAGCCAGGCACTTCGCTAGGCACTGAGGATACAGATATGAAATAAGACATTGATATGGTTTGGATTTGTGTCCCCACCCAAATCTCATGTTGAAATGTAATCCCCAATGTTGGGGCAGGGACCTGGTGGGAAGTGATTGGATCATGGGAGTGGATTTCCCCCTTGCTATTCTCGTGATAGTGAGTTCTCGTGAGACGTTGTTTAAAAGTGTGCAGCACTTCCCCCTTCAGTCTCTTTCTCCTGCTCCTGTCATGTAAGACAGTGTACTAGCTTCCCCTTCTTCTGCCATGATTGTAAGTTTCCTGAAGCCTTCCCAAACATGCTTCCTATACAGCCTGCAGAACTGTAAGTCAATTAAACCTCTTTTCTTCACAAATTACCCAGTCTCAGGCGTGCCTTCATAGCAGTGTGAGAACGGACTAATACAGACATAATCTCTAGTGAGAGTGTGAGAGGCCACAGAAGACAGTAAGTGACAACAGTGAGGGTTTTCAGTAGCATGATGATAGAGGCTGATTAAGGAAGATGCCCAGCTACCTCCGTACACAGTGCCTTGCTGAGTTACAGAAATGGGGCTGCCGGGCGCAGTGGCTCATGCCTGTAATCCCAGCACGTAGGGAGGCCGAGGCAGGCAGATCACGAGGTCAGGAGATTGAGACCATCCTGGCTAACATGGTGAAACTCCGCCTTTACTGAAAATACAAAAAATTAGCTGGCCATGGTGGCGGGTGCCTGTAGTCCCAGCTACTCGGGAGGCTGAGGCAGGAGAATGGCATGAACCCGGGAGGCGGAGCTTACAGTGAGCTGAGATCATGCCACTGCACTCCACTCCAGCCTGGGTGACAGAGTGAAAAAAAAGAAAAAAAAAAGGAAATGGGGCAAATGTGCCCAGAGCTAATGCCCTGCATGTGTGTAGAGTCTAGGCGTTCATGCAACGTTGAAGCAAATGATTAGCATTGCCTGTAAAGAAGCTAAAGGGAGACTGTAAAACAGCTACAGGAGACCTGCCTCAGACTTTTGCTTACAAGAATGGCAGACTAGGGAATTTTGACCAGTTCTCCTAACTTTGTCTTTTCTACAAAGTCTACCCGCAAACCTGTTTGCTTTCGGTTACACCAGACCCCACCCGGAGCAGGAAGTATATCCAGGGTCTTCCACCATCTGGTGGGGCTTTTCCTGGCTCTTGTGGATATATCCAACAGACCTGGCACCTGGTTGATAAGGCACCAAGCCTAAGCATCTAAGTGGCCTTACTTTGACACCTCACTCCACAGTCCACCCAGTACCATTGCCTCCCCCTCTTCATTCAATAAAGATTTATTGAGTGCTCAGTATGTGCCAAGTACCATGCCAGTGCTGGGGATATAAAGTTAAACAAAACTGAGACAGTACATGTCCTTATGGTGCGGACAGGTTCTAGAACTCCATCCTCAATCCTAAGTCATTTGGCTCAACACTGAAATCAAATCATTTGACCCAACTCTGAAATCATGTTCTTGCCAGCATTCTGTGCTAGAAAGTGGGAATGAATGGATCCTATCCAAACTTTCTCCCTTACACAGTTGGGCCAGGCAATAATATAAAGCTAAGGGAGGAAAGATAAAGAAAAGGGGTCATGTTTAATTTCAGCCATGGGGAATGCTATGTCACCAAGCCAAGAATATAATCTGAAAACAAATCCAAATGTACATGGAATCCATGAGCCAAGTGGTTCACACAAAAGCTAGGTCACCAAAACTGAGAAGAGTTTCCAATGACAAGTCAGGTGACACCAGGCCAAAATCAAGACTTAAGTCTAGTACCCAAGTGACAGAGGAGAAGATAGGGCTCTAAACCAGTGTAGTTGGAAAGCCAGGCCCTACCCCTACCAGCTATGTAAGTCTGATCACATTTCTTAATCTCTCTGTACCTCAGCTTCCCCATCTATGAAACGGAAACAATAAGAGCACTTCTCTCATGAGGCCATTGTAAGTTTTCAGTGACTTAATGCATTAAAATTTTGGTGACTAGAACACTATAAGTACCTTAATAAATGTAGCTCTTACAGTTACGCACACTGAAGAGGTCAGAGAAACACCACCGCCCTACCCCACCCGTCCCCACCCACCCCCGCCCAGGGGAAAACCTTTATTTATTTATTTATTTGTATTATTCTTTTTTATTTTTAAGGTGCAAAGTGGTTTTTTTTTTTTTTTTACTTTAAGCCTTCTTAGGTACATGTGCACACAATACAGGTATGGTCGTATATATGTATACATGGTGCATGTTCGGTGTTGCTGCACCCATTACTTGTTCATTTACAGGTTAGTATATTACTAATGCGTATCCCTCCCCCTACCGCGTCACAGAATAGGACCTGGTGTGTGATGTTCCTTCTCTGTCAAGTGATTCACTCATTGACGCCGCATCAGTTCAATTCCCACCTATGAGTGAGAAGACATGCCGGGTATTTGTTTACTGTTCGTTCGACGTTGCGGAGGGAATGATGGTTTCCCGGGACGCATTCCTTGTCCTACAAAGGACATGAACTCCTCGCTTCTTATTATGACTGCCTAGTCATTCCATGGTGTATATGTGGCCACATTTTGTCTTAATCCGTCTGTACTGATGGACATTTTGGGATTGATTCCAAGTCTTTGCTATTGCTGAAAGTCGCCGGCAATAAACGATACATGTTGCATGGGTGTACTTATAGCATGACTATAACCTTCTGGGTATATCCCCGATAATGGGATGGCTGGGTCAAATGCTATTTTTTTAGATTCCTTGAGGAATCGCCCACACTGTTTTCCACAATGTGGTTGAACTAGTTTGAAATCCACCAACACGTTGGCAAAAGTGTTCCTGATTTCTTCACATCCTTCCAGACCTGTTATTCCTGACTCTTTAATTGATTTGCCATTCTGCTAACTTGGTGGTAGAGATGCGTATTCATGGTGTGGTTTTGATTTCTACTTTCTCTGATGGCCAGGATGATGAGCATTTTTTATGTGGTCTGTTGGCTGTATGAGTCTTCTTATGAGAAGGTGTCTATTCATTATCCTTTTGCCACTTTTTGATTGTGGTTTTGGGTTTTTTCTTGTTAATTTGGATTGAGCGTCTCAGTGTATAGGTTCTCCGATTTAGCCCTTTGTCAGATGAGTATGATTGCAAAATTTTCTCCATTCTGTAGGTTGCCTGTCTCACTCTGGTGGTAGGGCTTTCTTTTTTGTTGTGAGAAGCTACTTTAGTTTTAATTAGGATCAATTAGTCAACATTTGGCTTTTGGTTGCTGTTGCTTTTTTTTTGGTGTTTTAGACATGATAAAGTCGTTGCCCATACCGTATGTCCTGGTGGTTATTATCATAGGTTTTCTTCAGGGTTATTTAATGGTTTTAGGTCTGAACATCTATAAGTCTTCTAATCCTCTTGAATTAATTGTTTCTATAAAGGGAGTAAGAAAGGATCCAGTTTCAGCGTTCCTACATATGGCTAGCCAATTTTCCCAGCACTCATTTATTAAATGTAGGGAATCCTTTCCCCATTTCTTGTTTCTGTCAGGTTGTCGCAAAATCAGATGGCTGTGTGAGATGTGTTGGTATTATTTCTGAGGTCTCTGTTCTCGTTCCATTGGTCTATATCTTGTTATTGGGTACAGTACCATGTGGTTTTGGTTGACTGTAGCCTGTAGTAAGTTTGAAGTGTGATGACCCACGCTTGTTTCTCTCTGCGGCTCTAGGCACCTATGTCCCTGCCGCACATAGTTGGGCTCTCTCCTTTCGCGCTTCCATATGAATTTAAAGCAGGTTTTTTCACCAATTCTGTGAAGAAGCTCATTGGTAGCTTAATGGGATTGCATTTAATATATAAATTATCTTGGGCAGTCTATGGCCATTTTCACCAGATTGATTCGCCCCTATCCATGAGCCTCATGGTATGTTTCTCCATTTGTTTGTGTCTTCTTTTTAAGTTTCACTGGAGCAGGTGGCTTGTAGGTTCTCCTTGAAGAGGTGCTTTACATCCTTGTAAGCTGGATTCCTAGGTATTTTATTCTCTTTGAAGCAATTGTGACATTGGGAGTTCTCGATTATATTTTGGCTCTCTGTTTGTCTGTTACTAGCTGTATGAAGCAGATGCTTGTGATTTTTGCACATTGATTTTTGTAACTGAGACTTGCTGAAGTTCTCGTCTTATCAGCTTAAGTAGATTTTGGGCTGAGACAATTGGGGTTTCTAGTTAACATATACAATCGTGTGATCGGCAATACGGGACAATTTGGACTTCTTCTTTTATAAGCTGAATACCCTTGGATTTCTTTCATGGCCTGGTTGCCCTAGCCAGAATCTTCAACATATGATTGAATAGGAGTGGTGAGAGACGGGGCGCTTGTGCCAGTTTTCAAAGGGAATGCTTCCAGTTTTGCCAATTCAGTGATGAGTATTGGGCTGTGGGTTTGTCATAAATAGCTCGTTATGCTGATTGTTGGAGATACTTCCATCAATACGAATTCGCGGGGCTATCAGAGTTTTTAGCAGACAGGGCTGTTGAATTTTGTCAAAGCTTTGCATCTATGACGATAATTCATGTGGTTTTTGTCTTGGTTCGCTGTTTATATGGCTGGATTTACGTTGGTATTTATCAGTTTGCAGTCTGGTGTCTTTTAATTGCAGCATTTAGTCCATGTAAACATTAAGGTTAATATGCTTTGATGTGTGAAGCCTTGATGCCTGTCATTGCATGGATATCTAACTGGTTATTTTGCTTGCTAGTTGATGCAGTTTCTTCCTAGCCTCGATGAGCTTTACATTATTTGACATGTTTTTGCTATGACTGGTACCTGTGGTTCCTTTCAATTTAGTGCTTCCTTCTGGATCTCTTTGGTAGGGCAGGCCTGATGGTGACGAAAATCTCTAAGCATTTGCTTGTCTGTAAAGGATTTTATTTCTCCTATCTACTAAATGAAACGTTAGTTTGGCTGGATATGAAATTCTGGGTTTTAAAATTCTTTTCTTAAGACGTTGAATATTGGACCCCCACCCTCTTCTTGGCTTGTCAGAGTTCTGCTGAGAGATCTGGCGCTGTTAGTCTTATGGCTTTCCATTTGTGTGTAACCCACCTTTCTCTGGCTGCCCACTTAAAGATTTTCTCCCTTCCATTTCCAACTTTGGACGAATGTGGACCAATTATGTGTCTTAGAGTTGCCTTCTCCGAAGCAGATATCTTTGTGGCGTGCTCTGTCTTTCCTGATTTGAATGTTGCCTGCATATAGGTTAGGGAGTTCTCCTGCGATGATTATCTGTTCGGAGTGCTCTTTCCAACTTGGTTCCCCATTTTCCTCATCACTTTCAGGCCACACATTCAGAAGTAAGGACTTCGGTTATTCACATAATCCCATATTTCTTGGAGGCTTCTGTTATTTCTTTTTACTCTTTTTTCTTACCTTCTCTTCTTGCTCATTTCATGTCGATCTGATCTTCAATCGCTGATACTCTTTGTCCAGATGGACGCGGCAGGCTGTACTGAAGCTTGTTTGCATTGTCACGTAGTTCTTGTGTTATGGTTTTCATCTTATCAGTTCTTTTATAGGACTTCTCTACAGGTTTATTCTAGGTTAGCCACTTCGCCAAATGCTTGTTCAAGGTTTTTAGTTCCTTTGTTGTTGCGTGGTTACATAGTTCGCCTTCCTTTAGCTCTGAGAAGTTTTGGACTCGATGAAAGCCTTCTTCTCTGACTCGTCAAGTCATTCTCCATCCAGGTTTGTTCCATTGCTAGGCGATTGAGCCTGGTCATTCCTGTTGGAGGGGGGAGATGTGCTCTTGAGTTGTTTGGAAGTTTCCGCGTCTTTCTGCACTGCGCTTTTTCCCCATCTTGTGGATTTCGTATCTGGGTCTCTGGTCTTTGAGATGGTGACGTACTGATGGGGTTTGGTATGGTGGTTCCTTTCTGTTTGTTTAGTTTTCCTGTCTAACGCAGGTCAGACCTCAGCTGTGTAGTTGTGTGGAGTTTGCTTCGAGGTCCACTCCAGACTTTTGCTGGGTGCATCAGCAGCGGATGCTGCAGAAGATAGAATATTGCTGAAGCGGTTAAGGGCGCTGCTCTGATTCTTGTCTTGAGTCTCGTCTCAGCGGGCGTATACCCAGCTGGGTAGAAGGTGTGAGGTGTCGGTCTGCACCTAGTGGGAGATGTCTCCCAAGTTAGGCTACTCAGGGGTCAGGGACCCACTTGAGCAGGCAGTCTGTCCCTGTTCTCGATCTCTCGAACGGCTCACTGGGGAGAGTCCACTGGCGTCTCTTCAAAGCTGTCAGGGACGGGTCAGGCTTTACCTTCTGCTGAGGTTTGATGCGTTTTTGTTGTAGCTATGACCTGATCCCAGGAGAAGGCCAGTCTATGGAGGCAGGCAGGCCAGCCTCCTTGAGCTGTGGTGGCTCCACCCAGTTTGAGCTTCCCAGTGGCTTTGTTTACCTACTTAAGCCTCAGCAATGGCAGGCACACCTCCTGCAGCCTTGCTGCTGCCTTGCAGTTAGATCGCAGACTGCTGTGCTAGCAATAAGGGAGGCTCTGTGGGCGTGGGACCCTCTGGGCCAGGTGTGAGATATAATCTCCTGGTGTGCCATTTGCTAAGACCCTTGGTAAAACACAGTATTAGGGTGGGAGTTATCCGATTTTCCAGGTGTTGTGTGTCTCAGTTTCCTTTGGCTAGGAAAAGGAATTTCCTTCCCCCTTGCACTTCCCAGGTGAGGTGATGCCTCACCCTGCTTCAGCTCTCGCTGGTTGGGCTGCACCAGCGGACCAGTGCCAACTGTCCAACACGACCCAGTGAGATGAACCCGGTACCTCACTTGAAAATGCAGGAATCACCTGTCTTCTGTATTGCTCACACTGGGAGCTGGAGGCTGGAGCTGTTCCTGGTCCGCCATCTTGGTCAAAGGATTCAAAATCTTTATTTTATATTTAGGTTTGATGAATGAACAGCCATGCGGAAATGTGATTGGACACAAAGGATCTGGCTTAACAGTGATGGACGGAGTGAGGAAACCCGGTAAGGTTGCTCTGTAAAATTCCCCTTCTCCTGGGTATGGGGCAGGACTCCTCGGGAATGAAGGTCTTCCAGGGAGAAGGGAGAGAGTGACCTTGCTAGGTTTTATGGCTGGCTTTGGGAGAGAGGAGTTCTAGTTTCTATGACCTTCCTTGAGGAAAAAGAATTCCAGTTCCTATGACACACTTTGGGTGAGAAAAAGGGGCAGGAACCAGGAGGGAAGGACAAAGACCTGGCTACTGAGGCCTTCCAGTTTCCTCTGGGTCAGAGTAGTCTGCATGCCAAAGTGCCATACTTTGGGGTTTAACGAGCCCTGACAGTAGGTCCTTGCAGATTTCACAGGCAACTTGTGATCCAAGTAATTGACTTTCAGTGCCCCAATTTCAGAGGATTTTAGCAAAGCCTGGCTGAAATGGCCAAGTGTAAGAAGAAATTCTTCAGAGTTGAAATTCATCGAGTTCTTCAACTGAGGGTGTAAGAATCCCAGATGTGGCAGAGCAAGATGGCCGAATAGGAACAGCTCCAGTCTCCAACTCCCAGCGCGAGTGACACAGAAGACCGGTGATTTCTGCATTTTCAACTGAGGTACTGGGGTCATCTCACTGGGGAGTGCCGGACAATCGGTGCTGGTCACCTGCTGCAGCCGGAGCAGTGAGAGCTGAAGCACGATGAGGCATCGCCTCACCTGGGAAGCGCAAGGGGGAAGGGAATCCCTTTTCCTAGCCAGGGGAACTGAGACACACAACACCTGGAAAATCGGGTAACTCCCACCCCAATATTGCGCTTTAAGCAAACGAGCAAACCAGGAGAATATATCCCACACCTGGCCCAGAGGGTCCCACGCCGACGGAGCCTCCCTCATTGCTAGCACAGCAGTCTGCGGCCATCTAACCACAAGGCAGCAGCGAGGCTGGGGGAGGGGCGCCCGCCATTGCTGAGGCTTAAGTAGGTAAACAAAGCCGCTGGGAAGCTCGAACTGGGTGGAGCTCACAGCA
>NW_016805440.1:36045-65654 GCF_001698545.2 Rhinopithecus bieti | reverse complement strand
AGAACTTGAAGTATAATAAAATATATATAAAAAAAAAAAGAATCCCATATGTAAGGTTATCAAGAGTTTGGAGTTCTGGAGTCTTCCCCACATGCCCTGGCTCTTGAGCATTAACAGACCAGAAGCTCACAGTATCTGATCCTCCTGTGGCTCAGCAGAGATGTGTCTTAGAGCAGCATGTTCAGAATGAAACTAGCACACTTAGTGGAGCCTCGAGGGCCTTTTGAAGTCACTACTGGCCCACGCTGGCCTCATGGGAACATAGGTGCTCCAGCACCCAATGTCTTCAGAAGTAGGTGGAGGGGAAACTTCCACCCTGAAAACATCCCCCTGCTATCTAGACCAGTCTGCCCCATGGCCAAGGGCAGTGAGAACCCTGGCCACCCCTTGGATTGCACCCCTGCCAGTGCTAGAATTTTGTGCTTCTTGGGCAGAAAAGCTCAACATTTGGCTCAGGGCATAACTGGAAAGAAATACCCGCCATGTTTTTTTGCTGTGGGGCATGAAAATACAGGGAGGCAGGAGCCTGAGGTGTCTGTGGCCACCCAGCTAGAGGCAGATGGACTACGCTTCTCAGATTGCTTTGAGGAACGTTCCTTTAGTTGGGAGGGAGTGCCTTTCCTGAAGAAGTCCTTGTGCAGAACATGCTCATCCTGAATAAGTCCTAAGAAGTACAGGTTTCCCAAGACCCAGAGAAGACAGCAAGCCTGTCTTCCAAGCCAGCGCTGGTGGCAGATGGGTTCCAGGCAGGTGGAGATGACATGGCCTGGAGCCCGCAGCCACATTGGTCAGAAAAACTTTCTAAGAAGGCTTCTTGAGCTCAGTTTTGAGGGACATTTATCTTCTGCTCCACAAACTGCATACTGCATTCACATTCATGGGGAAACCATTAGGGTATATAGGTTCTCTTGCTGAGTGATATGGCTGACGGGTACTCAGAATCTTAAGGCAAAATGATAAAGAGGGCTTTGATAAAATGTGAAATATTACTAATGTTCATGGAGGGTGTTCTGCAGTGGGCAGGTTTATGCAAACCTATCCCCAAAAGTCTGAGGAAGCTGAGGGGCCAAAGAAAGAGGCTGACAAATTCAGTTTTTTTGTTTCTTAGGAAGAAACACTTAACAGGGATTTATGAACAAAGGACATGTCTGGTCTCAGGCAGCTGCAAGGCAAGATGATGGATCCCCCCCAGTAACCCCCAGACCCAGGGATTATAGACCACAGGGAAAAGAATGATTCAGAAGGGATTTATAGGGCAATTGAAGTATGATAATGATAACATCAAGATTATTTTACCCAAGGGAAGGATTTACAGTACCTGCTCTTACACAAGGAAGGGTAGATAAACTGTAAGTTTTAAAGGCCTTCCCAGAACAAGAATTAGTCAGAAGCCAACGTGTTGGACAGATTAGCTTCCAAGATGGAGTTGCTTTGGCCTCCGCAGTGGGCAACATGGAAGAGAATATCGAAAAATAGGGAAGTTAGGGAGAATGTGAAAGGTTTACAATGAGAAGTAGCCCTAAGGGAGCAAAACAGAGGAGCCCATAATGGGAAAACCAAATGGAATCTCACCTGAGAGACACAGCTTTAGCCCTACTGGAATGGAATTGCTAATGGCTGATCTTTCTGAGAGAACCTTTATGTTTAGTTGCCCAACACTTATAGGGATTGATCTATTTTAAAAATCAAATAAGGCCAAGTTGTACCTCAATCTTTTTGCTTGGTCCACTCTTCTATTTCCTGCTTCATTCAACTCCATGAAGTCTTTCCTCCATAAAGAATTTTGAGGCACTTTAGTCTGTCCTACAAGACTCTGGCTTTTGTTTCCCCCTCAGTGACCTGCTTATGGATCTTGTTATGGATCCAATTTTGTGGCTCACAAACAAAATCTCCTCAGAAATGTCCTGTGAAGCAGCCTCAACAGGGCTGCCTGGGACTTGAGAGCTTTCATTTCCTCCCCCATGGAGCTCTGCATGATCAAGTACAGAGGACAGAATGGGGAGGATGGGAGGGAGGGGGAGGAGGTTGCATTTAGCTGTCAGAGCTTATGTTTGGCAGTTTGCACTCCTAGCTACAATTCCTCAGCTCTTTTCTGGGGTCATGAAATAAATTTTGACCTCGCATCTTAATTGGCATACAAACATAAATTTACCAGAAAATAAGGCATGTTTTAAGGGGCAGTTGAATTTTTACTTTATTCATGATACCTATTTATATTATTTAAGGTGATTCGGTTCAATTGTGGTTTTGCAAATAGATGGAATCATTTCCAGAAAAGTAATAATAATAAATCAATGTCTTATTTCAGTATTATAAAAGCATAAGCCTCTTTTTAAATGACTACAGTTGCATGTCAGAAAATCTAAACAAATGTGTAGTTAAAAAATGATTGTTATACCTTAGGGACTTAGTTTATACAAGACAGATTAGCAAGATATGAGCCTCATTATGCATGAAAGTCATTTGTTTTTCCATGAATACAGCATAGCACAAGTTCTGGGGTTGCAATTCATAAAGAGAATGAACGTGAAGACTGAGCACTGTTATGACATTAATCTTCATGAATATGGAAAGAAGTGAATTATTATCTTTTTCTTTATGAGGTGAAGAGAACTGTCACAACAAATTTGAATCTTGGTGTATATTGGAATGTGAGAGCTGGAAGAGCCTCAGAGAATTAGCCTAACCCCTTCTAATTACTGAAAGGCAATTGGGAATCAACATTTTCAAGGGACTCACTCACCTTTATGTGGTGAGTTAATGGCAAAGATGGTACAGACCTCCAGGCTCCCAAAATCAGGACCTTTTCACTGACCCACAAAAGGGGAGAATTTTCCCCTAATTCCAATTTTTTTAAACATACAAGAGTCTTTCTTTTATGTGAGTGCTTTTTTAAATGCACTTAACAAGAGCTCCTCAATGACATATAAATATCCAGTCAATCCATTTTTGAGCACTTATGGCCTAGTCCACTTCTTAGTATTTATCTACTTTTTGTTTATATTCATGCTATGTGAATTCTATTGTTAATAAGTTATTGGCTCTGTTAACATTGTCTATAGCTATACACCTGAGCATTTCTATGTAGGTGTTTAGTGTTATGACCTTACAACGAAAGCTTCCAGGCTACTCACCATCGGCTGTGTCCTCATATATTTAATGCCTGTGTTTAAAAGTTCCACTGAAAGTCCATTGACATTCCATTGCATGTAAGGAATTGCAATCTCTGAGGCTGTTAGGGCCCTTTTTGGAGAAGCAATACTCCTTAACAAAGAAATAAGAAATATTTTAACAAATTAAAGCAAACTGGCATTTCAAAATGACTTATGTTGAAATAGAGTTCTCTAGCAATAGAACAATTACTAGTTATCAACATTTGTTCTACTAATTGTTGCCAGACATATTAACTCATTAAAAGTATATACCTATATAAAGGCATTTGGAAACTAGAATTGAAATCAAAAGACTTTAATGTTAAGCATTGGTTTCCTTGATGGGGAATACAGTGAAGGAAGGACCATGTGATGAAGAGAAACCAGCCTGGTTCCCAAGTCCAATCTCACCAGCTACTGCTTGTGCAACTTTGAGCCCATGTCTTAACCCCTAAAGCTCAGTTTCCTCCTCATTCGTGAAAGGGGATATAATTTCTACCTCAAGAGTGGTTGTAAGAATTAAACCAGATAAAGTATACGAAGCACCAAGTAGAGTGCCAGAACCTTAACTGGGACACAGTAAATGTTAGTGTATTACCTCTTCACACATCCCAACCTTCACTCCCCCTAATCTCTCTGCCTTGGCTCCTAATCTGAATAATCTGCATTACAAGAAAACTGGAAAAAGTAATTACAGGATAATGCAAGAAAATATTGGGAGCATCTGATTCACTGCAAAAATCCTTCCGTAGGAAAAGGATTGCTGAAATAAAATTACATAGCAAAAAGATCTCCTTCCAAGACTTAAGACAAGTGGAAGAGGCATAGGTAATAGAATTAATTGGTAACTGTGTAAGAAGTAGCAAAGGGAACTTCTGGGAGATGGGGGAAGAGTCTCGCGACTTAGGCTCTGAGTGAACAAAAGTGCCTTGCACTGAGGTAAGCAAGGAAGAGGATAGGATGAGTAGAGGATGTGAGGAAGGATGGCAATGGGTTCAGCTTTGGATGGTAACAGGTTGAATTTTAGACATGTTGGGTTTGGATTTTGTGCTTCTCTACGTTGTGGTGGTTTTTTTGTTCTGTTTTCTTTTTGAGACACGGTCTGTCGGCCAGGCTGGAGTGCAGTGGCGTGATCATGACTCACTGCAGCCTCAACCTCCCCAAGCTCAGCTGATCTTCCCATCTCAGCTTCTAGAGTAGCTGGGACTACAGGTGTGCATCAACAGGCCTGGCTAATTTTTGTATTTGTTGTAGAGTCAGGGTTTTGCCATGTTGCCCAGGCTAGTCTCAAACCACTGGGCTCGAGCGATCCACTCACCTCAGCCTCCCTCCCAAAGTTCTGGAATTACAGGGGTGAGCCACACCACCCCCAGCCTGGACTTTGTGATTCTCTAATCATCTCCCCATCTATTCCCCCTCCAATTAGACAGTGGCCTCTAAACAAATGCTTCAAGCATGTGCACTCCTTTAAAAGGACTTAATTTTCAAGAAACCCCTTTTATAAAGCAAAGAATTGTTTGATAAAGCAACTCTTTAACATAGCTATTTTGTGAATTGCAATTTCAATGTATCTGGTTTTCAAGGAAAGCACATCTGCACATATGTTCATGATGATTATTAAGAATAGATTTTCTAACTCATTGCTTGGGGAATGATGACTGCCAACTCTGAAACTTATTTGAGTTGTACATCATGACTTCTATTTAATCCCATTTATCATTTCAAAGTTAAGTTGTGGTGTTTGTTCAAAAAGAAACAATTTGGTCTTTAGCAGCACTTTTGGAAATTGCATATGAGTTTCTTGAAAATTATCATATTGAACAATATTGCTTTTAATTTTGACCAAAAGCTTTCAAGAACTTTTTCCCACACCTAAAACTTCCTCTCGTAGCTGCATGCTATGCTACCCCCAACCCCTATCCCCACACACACACACACACCAAATTTTAAGATCTTTGAAAGATCTAGGGCTTCCTACTTTGGAGGTACCACCTCAATAACATATCAAATGTATTAAAATAATTTATGAAATTATTTACAGTTTTACAAGTTGAATTGCAGTAGACTGATATAATTTTATATTTTAAAGATATTTAAATTAAATATTAATTAATCTCAATTTTTCAGGATATTGTTGTTTTAATTTTGGAGCCAACAAAGGAATTTAAATTTTTAAATGTTTTTTCTAGGCTCTTGAAAAGCTTATTTAAGCTTTAGACCCTTGAAAAGTACTTGTTCATTAAGTACTTTTTCTGTCATTGCCAATGAGTAAAACAGTCCCAATAACAAATCTCCACTCAAAGAATAAAATAAGACATTAGTACTTTAAGAATATTTTGCTGGTTTTCCCTCTCTACAACATAAAGCATTTACATCATTTTAAATATTTCTTATCACATGTTCTTTTTTCCTCCTGCAATAGTTCGAATGGAACACCAAGATGTTTGGGAATTATCAATTAGCTAGCTTGTCCTGGCAGTGAGGGTGTCACCTCTTTTCCTGCCATGGGATTTACCGTGTACAGAGGCATGGTCTGGAATAAGGGTACCCCTGGCCAGTCTTATGCACCTCTGTCCTGTTATAAGACTTTCAGAAAGCTCATTAGGGCCATCCAGATGGTCCAACCAAGACCTAAGATAGATCTTAGTCATCCAAGAACTTTGCTCCAATTTCTATACATTTTGGAATATGTTAACAGGAAAGGAATTACCAAAAGCAAAATACTTATTTCACCAAATTGTCAAATATGCAACATAAACTATATAAATACATCTTAGTTATTTGCCTTGGCAGCAAACTACTAAGTTTCTCGATGTTTATAATGAATTTCAGAAGATCTCTTTTGCTGGTTTCTCCCAGCTAAAAAGCCAAAGGCAAGAAGGACCATCAGTTGTTCCTTCTGTTTCTCCTTCCTCACCCAGTGCAATCACTCTGCAAATCTAAGTAATACTTGGAAAAAAAGAGAACAGAAGGAAAGAAAAGGCATGGGATAAATGGAAGTGGATTTAATGTTGTATGAGAAGGCACCCTTCCCTACACAGCACATGTCCAAATCTGCATCCTTCTCTATGGAGACAACTTGAATTAAGCCAGAAAGAAGCAAAAGCCTATCTAGCCAATAATGTGACAATATTCTCTGGATACCCTTTTCCTCAAATTTGAATAGCCACTTTCTTTTGACAATGAAAGAAAAGTAGCTCTTATAATGTTAATTTCTCAAATAGCAAAGTTGTGTTGAATTTAATGTGTTCACTTAAGATCTGCTTTTTTTTCCACAGTGTTAGATAATTGATTTTAAAAACTGCAGCACATGATCATTGCAATTTACTGATGGTGTTTTTTTGTTTTGTTTTTTGTTTTTTTTACTGTTTTATCATTTTGTATGCATTTTTAAAGACTCAAGAACTTACATGTGAAAGAAGGGAAATTATTTTAAAGCAAAGCTCGTTATTTATGTTGACAAAAGATTAAAAAAGGGGGGGGGATTTTTCTTTTTTTTAATTTTGTTATTGTTCTTCTTAATTTTTTTGTACCAAAGGCAGGAATTTTTTTCTTATCTATGAATAGAAATTCTGTGTGATGTTATAGCTAATAAATAGAGTGTTGATTTTTCCCCCTTTCCACTTTTGAAATGTGCTTTTGGAACTGACTTTTATGTATTTTAAATATAGAAGTCTGTGTTACATTTAGGGAAACATACATATACTGAAAATATATTCTCCCAAATGGGCCTATGTATTTCAGTTGCCAGAAATCTATTTCACAGACGTTAGTCTAGCATCAGTCTAACTGTGATGCCTGTAAAAAGAATAAGATGAAATTGGAGAATTCAGCAATAACTGCCCAATAAAAAAGATTGATTTTATACCAGAAATAAAGTTAACCTGATTTTTAATTAAAGGCAAAAGATATATTGAGATGACCAAGAATACTTACACATCTTGAGATGCTTTTCCATTTTCTCTCCTCACTCCCCCGCCCCAATCATATTATTTGCACACTGTAAAATAATTAGCTTTAGTAGCAAGCCTGGCAGGTCCTGAAACTGACATCTTCAATCTTCTTACCAATTCAATCTCTGAGGACAAAAATATAGGATATAAAATATATATACATATGGAAAGAGGGAAGGATTTTACATATTTGAAATGAGACTTTGTAAAGTAACAAAAGCTAAGTGTGATCTCTTTATATAAACTCGACCCAGAGCCCCCAACTTCTGACTTAATTCCTCCTTCTTTATTCCGCCCAACATTTAACATGGTGCACTGCAAAATAGAAGCACCTGAAAATGTGTGTGTGTGTGAATAGATGAATATGTGAAATTTCCCATAGGAGTGTTATCCTTTCCCCAGAAAACTATCATAGAAATATTCTTTTTCTGAGGGGTGAGAGTGGAATAACTAGTATAACAAAGAAACATGACAAACAGGGACCCCTCGAGAATCTCATTTATTCCACTCAGAGGCAACAAATTAAAACAGGACATTTTAGTATTCTTCCTAACTTAAGATAATGGCAGTTTGTAACTGGGAGAAACTCCCAATTAACAGATGATGTTGCTCATCTTCCCAGCTACACCCAAAATGACTGATGATCACCTGAAAGGAACTTGCATGCTAATAATTATTAACTCCATGGGTGCCTCAAAAGCTTTGCACCAAGATTGTTACCTTGGTTAATAAAGTTTCCTTGCAAATAAGAGGTTTTAATCTCCAGTAAAGAGTCATAGAATTACAGAAAATTTTTTTATCATGAAGCGTAAACGTTTGTTTCTTTCAAAATAAGCTTAACTTTCAAGGAAAAAAGGACATTTAAATAGAAGGGAGGAAATCTTTTCTAAACACAGTTTTTCAGTTTTCACAGTGCAATAACTGAAACTAAAGCTCCACTTGATTTAAAAGTAAGTAGAATCCTAAATCTGAGCCATGCCTATTGCAATGCGCAATCGGTTTATTCTCCAGAGAATGCTCGCGTAAGGAGATTGGGAGGTCTCTTACTTGTCAGTCAGGGTGAAAGACAAATCACCAAGGTGTCACTTAGAGAAACATATTCATGCTTCTCCAATGCCTTCTAAAAGTCCCCTGTCAGGAACACTACACGCATTCTGGCCTTGTTCATTTTATCTCCTTAAACATCACATATCATTAATCATCTCAGTCTGTCAAGACAAAGAGCTGAAAAACATTTATATTCCAAAATCTCTCAAATATCAAATAGGTCTCAAATACAAAATACACTCTGGCTACCAATTACTATTGGGCATTCAAGGTGACAAGCTCTGTTCCAGGCTTTTAACTTTGCCCTCCCACCATCAGGCTCAGAAGATGGCACATCACCGACAGAAAAACAGCCATCCTCATGCACGTGATGAACTTCACCCTATGGAATGAACAGCCTCTTTCCTGTGACATGGAGAGAAATGTACCACCCACTGTTTCCATGACTCCTCCTGGGGAGATGCCCAACACTCCCCTGAATGCATGGCTGGCTCTAAGAGAAGCCCACGTTCTTCCTCCCCCTCAGCCAAAGCTGCCTCCCTTGATGGCCTGCCACACATGAGACACTCTTTGAAACAGCTTTTCCCATAACCAAACATCCAAGACATTGCACTACTAGTAAGGACAAAGTTAGGTGGACACACCAGTGAAAGGGTCTGGATGGCCAGCACAGAACAATGAGTGTCTGCTGAGGGAGGGAGCACAAAGGAAGGACACGGGGTTGACTAAAGATAAACTTATCCTACTCTATAACTTCTCCCTGAAACTGCAGCTCTGAGATCTGGAAGGATGATGAGAATAGCATCAGGAATCTTTGGATGTGCATGTGGTAAACATAGGAACTGCTGCCTTCTATGGGCCTACTTCAGGGCTCTTCCAACCATCACTCTAAAACAATTTTGAGTTGTGTCACTACACACCTTTCAGTACTCAACTCCCAAATCCAAACAGGTAATCTTCTTAGTTTATAACATAGCTTTTTCACTTCTAAATATATTTTTTCCCAAATAGCCACGTGTTTTCTCATCTTCCTATCTCTGCTGATTTTGTTCATTCTGCAATAAAAACCCTCCAACCATAATAGCTTAGCTAAATAGTACCCATCATTTAAGATCCAACGACTATCGCATCTCCTCTGTGAAGAACCTCATTAAAAGGGAAGGATCATCATCAAACCTGCACAGAATTCTCGTGTCATCTAAATTCTGGATGCAGATTGGACCAGCAGAACATTGAATATGCCCCATCTCAGTTCCAACAATAACTCACAACAGGGCATTTAATACATGCTAGTACAGATAGCTAGCTCTGGCCAATTCTGCAAGGAATGGCTTTCTAGAATCCTGATATCACACAGGTCTAAACAAAGTTACTTTAGCCTTGAACTAATCATAGCAAATAACTTTTGCCAAAATTAAAATGAGACTGCTTCCTTATAATTGGGAATATATATCTTCTCTATGGTTGCTCTTCTCTCTGGTTATATTGCTTTCGCTTCACTTTATATGCCAGTTCTGCTATTTTCTCTTTCATTAGCGTACTACCAGATCTTTCAAATGAAAGAGATAAGGTAGATAATTTTCTATATTTTTCCTTAAAAATTCACTTCAGATTTGTATGTAGTTATTAAATGAAAATAATTAAATACTACTTCCATAATACAGTATTTTTTGGATAGCAAGATAATCACTTTTTAAATGTTTCTGATTTGGTTCAGCTCTAAGGAACTAGGTGTTTCCTATCTATAATCTATTATATGACTAATGTGTATAGTGTTAACCTTCAAAAGCATCCAAAATGAGGAATTCATATGTTAGCTCATTATTTATATTCCCACTAGCCAGGCAATTAAATTGGCTTTTTGCTTTTCACAGTTTTTTCAAGTCTTTGATTCCTACTACTACGCTTCTTAATGGTTATGTGTTTTCATTGACAATATTAATCTGAAAAGAAATAAAAAATGCTAAAGCTTTAAAGATAAAATGACAATATAAAACATAAACTATATTAAGAATAAGGAATTCATGATACTCAACCTTTTGTAAAGGAAAGAACAGCATATTCACGAATTTATGTACATCCATATAAAGTTTATAAAAGGTTTAAACACTACCTTCATAAAATAAACCCAGATTTTAAAAAGAGTTTTGTTATACTCATATAAATCCCTCTCATCATTATGATGGATCATGTAAATGTTGCATGATTTAAATACAGCAGATGAATTTCTTACATTTTAGATACTGAATAATATTAGCTCTAATGAGAAGGAAGAGGATTTACATTAATTGGGCACTGACTGGAGCTTATCAGTCACTTTTAACATATTATCTCATTGCATAACCATCTGCAATGAATATTTTACTCTACATTTTACAGATTTAAAAATTGAGGATCCGAGTGACATCCCCAAGTGGTTGAACTAAAGTTTGTATTTAGTCTGACCCCAAAGGCAATGATCTTTTCACTACACCATGTGGCCTGCTTCAGTTGAGCCTTTCTTGTCAATAAGCCTGTGAGGACAGATATAATGTGATACCTAGGAGGAGACAAGGAGAAACTAAGAGGAGATAATCAACGTTTTCCCCAATTTTTAGTCCACAAAAACCCTGGGAGATTTCAACCCAATTATGAGGCCATAAATTAAAACTTACAAATTATCTAGTTTACCATGGAATTACAGCATCACAAAATGACTTATAATACTTCTTTATCTAACCATATATTGCATGATGAACTCTAGAGTATTTTCCAGAACAAGATCTCACTCAAAGCAACTACTATTAAAACCATCTAAAAATAAAATAAGTCTCTGTTGATGTTGATATAGGGCCATCCTCCTTGTGAAGGTAAACCAAACATTAAAGTTTAGAGACATCATTTCTTTACTGTGCATGCCCATTCTTTTACGTAAAATCAGTAGAAAGGGAAGATATAGAGAATGAAAAGAAGGGTCGTGATCCTAGAATAAACAACACATTCATCAGCACAATCAGACACCTGCTAGAATGTGGCTTTTCCTGATTCAATATCTGTCTCCAGTCTCTGGAGGAGTTACCAAGAACTAGGCCCTATATAACACACTGGAGATCTGGAGTGGACTCAGATAGTCCTGGCCTTCCAAGATCCCACAGTCCAACAAGAGAGATAGATCAATTACACTAATCACTGTAACTGTAGATAAAGCAACATACATATCATGGAGATATACAAGTGTCCAAAGGTAACAATGACCTCATGGTCACCATTTGGGATAGGTCAGGTGGTGAGTATATCAACAGGTGGAGGTGGGGCCCCAGCAAAGGAAGAAAAGGGCTGGTGTCTTCCAGATCTGGCATCTGGCTTCCTGGGCTGCAAGTTGCAATAAGTCTCCAAGGCAGTTGATTAGTTTCACACTGGGCGGGGCCTAGCACATGGCAGTAAGGATTATGTATCAAACTGATGACCTTTGAAAGAGCTGTTTCTATAGGATGGAAAGGTCTAAAATTAAACCACAAAGTGTGATTTGCATTTATGAATCCAGTGACCAAGCCTCCCACCCTCTCCCTTTCTCTTGTCAGTTGCTGCCAACATCTGAAGTTTCATTCAACACCTTGAAAGTCATTTCCTTACTCCTCATCCCCCTTGGAAGATTTAATTAGAGATATATTCAAAGTAGAATAAACAGAACAATAAAGAGAGAAATTAAACTAGTGTCAGGAACTGTCAGTAGGAGAAGATTGACCAAGGAAAGAAATCAATGGATCTTGAGGATGGGAAGGAAAAGTCTGTACACCCAGCCATTCCTGCCCACCCCCACCCTTCATACTTCCCTGCAGAAAGTGAGAATCAACCAGTGAAAAAAAAGGAGGCTCTAGGTTTCTTAGGAAGTCACAGGCAGTGAGCACAATAGTTAAATGCATCAATTTGAAATCAGACAGATGAATATCCACTTACTGGTTGTGTGAACCTCAGCAAGTTGCAACTACTCTGATCCTCGCTTTTTTGCCTTTAAAATAGGGATACTAGCAGTACCACCCTTACAGGGTTGTTGGAAAGAAGAAAAGAGATGATGAAAGAAAAAGAGCCTGGCCCAGTTAGCCCTGTGGTGGACTTCTGTTACTAGCTAGAACTCTAGATGAAAACAGAGGTCAGCTACCCAATCCTCTGCTGCATTCAGATAATGAAAAACACAAACCTTCCCAACCTCAGTGTGTGCATGCATGCATGTGTGTGTATGTAAGTAGAAAAATTCCATTCTCAAACTGATTATTGTTTTCTTATAAGAAAAAACACTCCCTAGAGCCATGAGCACCTTAATGTCATTCTGGGGAAGAGTTCAAAATAAAACCACCACTTAAAAAAAAAAAAAAAAGGAGAATATTAAAAATTAAGAATTTATTCTTGTGGAAATGTGGCATCCAAAGCACAGGACTAGAAAAAACTAAAGCTAAGTTGACAGAAGTAGGATTCTCAGGATGTGAAAAGTGAATATGCACTCTTTTCTGTGAAAGAGACACTATGCTCAGTACCCTAGTTTAACTGTTCCTCTACATTTACAACCAATATGTGCTTTCACCACACACACACACACACACACACAGGCCCATACCCAGCTCACACCTGTTCAATGTATTACTTTCACTGTATTACTTTGTGTTTCAATGTGTTACTTTGTATTTCAATGTAACACTTTGTAGTTCAATGTATCACTTTTTCCCATTACTTTCAATGACAAAAACTGCAATTACTTTTTCACCAACCTAATATTATCTGGAACACCAGATGTCATGGTTCTCCAGAATGTACCACGTGAGGCCAGAGAGCACTAACAAGACCAAATGTGCAGGAGGAGTGCAGAGAGACCAGCAGCCACAGGAGCAGCGGTATGATGATGTCAAGGCTGCATAGGAGGAACAGGGCTGGACAATTCACCTTGGGAAGTGGGGGCAACAACTCTGTTTAGAGCAAACTAGGACTATGGGTCTAGAACCCACTCCTATAGATGGAGGCCTGAGGGGCTTTGTATAAGGCCACATTTAACTCATAGATTCCTTCCCAAACACCTCTCTCCCTGACTTGAGGAGCTCAGTACCTAGAGTATGAATCTCACTGTGCCTTGGCTTTTTTTTTAAAAAAGTACCCAGGGCTAAAGCACTTAAGAAAATTTAAATATCCCAAGAATGACTACCCATGACAATTCAAAAATGCTACTTCAGGCTACTCTTCAGAAATAGTTTTACCCAAAGAACTAAAATGCAAATGGTCATTAACAAGTATTTCTCCAAAGAGGCTAGTGTTTGACTGAATGCTGTATTTTTCAAGAAATTTTATCTGTGTGTAGACAGAGCTTTGGTCTTGTTTACATAAGGCATTCAAACACTTTGACAAATTAACTGTCATCTGCCAAGCCAAAGTCCAAGAACTTCCTCAGGGAAGAAGTTGGGCACCATTAGCAGCTTAACAAAACACAGCTGCAATACAGAAAGCACCTGAATTCTAATCCCCCTAGGCTTTCAACAGAGGGAAAAAACAATGCAACTAAAAACATCCCAAGGGTCACTAATATTGAGGTCACAATATTAAAGGGAAGTTTCTAACAGGTCCTGGAAACACCCGCCATATCAGAGGAATACTGACAGCCCACATCCCCATTCAATACACAGCACATTTGTGCTTCTCCAGAACCTCAGTCTGTGGTTTGAATTCATGATTTACTTCGTTAACATTCCTAACATACCCTTTCCCAGACAAGGTAAATATATCCGTGTAGTCCGTCCATGAGAAGAAACTATTGATTTTATTATATTTTATTATGGAAAAGCAGACTTGGTGAACTGTACACTTAGATTTAATTACTTTGGTCAGAAGTCCAATGACTTCAAGGATAAAGCTGGAAGAGACATCTATAGCAAATAAATGGAAAATCTCCAGCAGCTCTGACTTACTGTAGTAGGGTATGGCCTCAACTCAGCTGGAGTCAGATTTTACCTTCAGTGCTGTTTTTATGAGTCTGTTTGAGGAATGAAGAATCAATTATTAAAAGATCTTAAACTTGGAATGAAAAATCACAACTTAACATAATGAGTTTGGTTTTACATACTGAACCCCGTTAAAGCTAAAAGAGTCCTTTGAAATCATCTCATCCAGTTCTTTCATTTTACAGATGAGGAAAGTGGGATCCGAGGAGCATTGACGACTTGCCCAAGGTCACTTCTTTCCTTAGAGACACTCTTTCCAGTACACAAAAGGGACTTCAGATTGAAATTTGCTGAGTAAAATGCCATCCCCTTTACTGTTGGTACTAAATGACCACAGGATCTGACATATTGGCTTCGCCTTTTCCTACTAAAGAGATACTATGCTCATACCCTGGTTTACCTGTTAAGGACTTCTGCATTACAACCAAGTAGTGCTCACAATCTTGGCAAAGGAGTGGGTTAAAATTTGAATGGCATTGTTCCCATCGAAACAAGTTAGAAGTGGTGGGTTGGTGCCAAGACAACTCATAGAAATATATTTAAATTATGATAAAACTGCAGTACCATTTACTATATTATAGAAAATATAGTAAAAAGTAGTATTTTTACAATTCTTATGATTAACAATTCAGAGAAAACAGAAAAGCAATCGATTCCAAAGTAAAGTTTCAGATTTCTGTTATCTTGAATGTTGATAGTTAAAGAAAAGCAGTTTTTTGGCCTTTTTTTTTTTTTTTTTTTTTTGAGACGGGAGTCTTGCTCTGGCGGGCCCAGGCCTTTGGAGTGGCAGTGGCCCGGATCTCAGGGCTCACTTGGCAAGGCCTTCCGGCCTCCCGGGGATTTGACGCCATTCTCCTGTCTCAGGCCTCCCGGGAGCTAGCTGGGACTACAGCCTGGCCGCCTCGTTCGCCCGGGACTGCGTTTTTGTATTTTTTTTTTTTTTTAGGGTAGAGACGGGGGGGTTTCCACCGTATTAGCCAGGATTTGGTCTCGGCATCTCCTGACCTGTGGATCCTCCCGTCTCGCCCTCCCACCAAAGTGCTGGGATTACAGGCTTGAGCCACCGCGCCCGGCCAAGAAAAGCAGTTTTAAAAAGTATTCATTTAACAAGAATATCCTGGTTTCCACCAGATTGACAGCCTGCCACCAAGAAGCTATAGAAGTCTGGAGGGGTGGGAGGATGACAAGAAAACAGAATGAGAAGCCTAGAGATATGCCCTAAATACTAAAGAAGTCGAGGTGACTTCTAATCCTGTAAAATGAGGAAAAGAATATCACCCCAGACAGGAGACAGAAACATGTTGAAGTTATTCTGATGAGAATTGGAGTACTCTCGGGGACTAATTATTTCTCATTTCACTTGAGAATGCAGAGCTTCCCTTTTTGCTTCATACAGATACTTCAGCAGCATTGCTCATGCTCCTCAGTCATGACAAAGGTTGTACTTAGCTATGAATGAAAGGGGAAAAAAGCAGCAAAAGAAGAAAAGGTAACTGAGGAAGAACTGAAAAGAAGACAGGATCACCCAGCTCAGATACCATGCATTTGCCCTCCCTGCAGGAAGCCAGGTTCTTCATTCATTTATAGTTTAATCTTCCAGAGCACAGTGTGCAGCATATATTAGTATTCAGCCAATGTTTATTTGTTTAAAAGTCACAAGATTCCACAGTGAGATACTACTCCACACCCACAAGGATGGCTGTAATCAAAAAGTCAGATAATAACAAATGTGAGTATAAGGGATACGGAATAAGTGGGACTCTCATACACTGCTGGTGGGAATGTGAAGTGGTGTAGGCTCTTTGGAAAACAGTTTGTCACTTCCCCAAAATGTTACACATAGAGTTACCAAATGACCCAGCAATTCCACTCCTATGTATATACCCACAAGAAATACAAATAAAAATGTGTACCTCAATGCTCTTAGTAGCATTATTTAAAAGAGCCAAAAAGTGGAAACAACCCAAATGTCTATCAACTGACGAATGGATAAATGAAATGTGGTTTATCTATACAACATAATATGATCAGACCATTAAAAAGAATGAAGTACTGATACATGCTACCACTTAGATGAACCTGAAAATGTTAAGTCAAAGAAGCAAGTTACAGAAGATCACACATGGTATGATTTCATATATATGAAATATCCAGAATAGGAAAATCTTTAGCGATAGAAAGTAGATTAGGTTTGCCTAGGGTCTGGGGTTTGGGGGAAATGGAAAATGACTGCTAACGAGTACAGGGTTTCTTTGGGGGATAATGAAATGTTCTAAACTTAATCATGGTGGTGGTTATATGACTCTGTGACTATACTATAAACCATCGAACACTACACTTTAAATGGTGAACTATATGGTATGTAAATTATATTTTAATGAACTTTAAAAAATGTCACAAAGTTACTATACCTATGAAATTCCTTTATCTATTTATTCAACAAATATTTTAAGTCCCTCCTCTATGCCAACTATGTTAGAGGCCTGTACAAAATGATAAACACAACAAAATTCCTGCCTGCTCTCAAGGCATTTATACTTTAGGGAGATGGGGAGCAGACAACAAGTCAAATCTCAAGGAACTACATAAACACAATGAATTTAACACAGGCCCTTCCGTATGCCACCCTCTCCCAAATTCCAGTAAAGTGACTGCCAAGGATTTAAAAGGTCTACAAAGAAGTGACAAAGAGAACAAAACAGAAAATAACCCCAGACAAGCCATGACAACAAAAATTTTAACTATGGAAAACTGATAGAGAAATAGTATCTGATTTAGAAGAGCTGAGAAATATGAAACCCAATTGCTTACAGTGTGAAAAGTCATAAGAAGCAAGTTTCAAAGCCCCAGAAAGTCTTGGAATGGAAGCACAGGGCATCTCTTAAGGTTGAGCTTCGGCGGGTACTGAAAACAGGAGCTGGGTTGAAAGTTGAAGGAGCAGTGAGACAGCCATCTCTAGATTTCATTCCCCAGGCTTCCACTTCTTCTCCTCTGGCCAGAAAACAGGGGTTTGCGCTTTGCAGAGGTTGAAGCAGCGAGAGTCTGGACCAGGGATGAAATCTGGAGCAGGGCAGAGGCACTATATTGAAAATGGGTGTTGAGTAAAAGTAGGCGTACTGAACAGTGAGGTCCCAGTTCCCTTCTGCTGATCAGCCCCCAAAACCTTGGCAGTTGGCCTCAAACATCCCAGGCAAAGTCTGGATGATTCCTTTCTGGGGAAAATGAGCCCACCAATAGAAAAGAACTACACATACTGTCATTACTGAGTGTCCCAATAAAACCCTAGGTAATCCATCAGTTAGTAAACTCTGCACATACAAGCATAACTGCCAATTTGATTTTTAGTGCCTCACCCCTAAAGTAATGATTCAGAAATCTTAGGCATAAATAGATAGCCAAAGATCATAAGATATTTAAGTAAATTGTCTATCACAGAAGACAGAAATCAAACAAGAAACAGGGAAAAAACTGCAAGAAGTTTAAACAATTCAGGGGACAGAAAAAAACCTTTTTAAAAAATTCATAATGAATAGCTTCAAAGAAATAAGAGAAGATATCACATCCATTAATAGAACAAATCACTACAGAAAAACATTCAGGGAATAAGAAAGTGTTCTTTAGAAATTACATAATTAAAGCTAAAATGTTAAAATATCAAAGATTTGAAGACAACGTTAGGAAACTCTCCCTGAAAGAAAACAAAATAGCTTTTCTTTCTATTTGGAAAGAGATGGAAAATAGCTGATAAAAGATAAAGAAATTAGTGAATCAATCCAGGACTAACAGCAGTTGTAGACAGAGCTAGCAGAGAAAATGGCAGAAAGGAAAGTATTTGAGAAATAAGTTACATAAAAGATATTCTAAGAATTGAACAACATAAATTACTAGATTGAAAAGGCCCAGCAAATGTGTTGTGAGATTAGTAGAAAAGACCTCCATTAATGCACATACAATGAAGTTTCAGAACATAAGGGAAGAAGAAGAGCTATTTATAAAAGGTCAGGAATCCAGCCGGGCGCGGTGGCTCACGCTCCAGATGACAGAATTTCAACAGCCATACTGGAACTCAGTAACTTCAAAGCTCTGAGGGGCAGTACATCCAATCTAGAATTTTATAACTAACTGAAATATCAAGGATGAAGGTAGATTACAGACATGTAACATCACAAGATATAATAGTGCCTTTCATACACTGCTCCTAAGATATTAAAAGATGTGCTTTGCTGAAATGAAGACATAAACAATAAAGATGGCAATGGAATTTGGAAAACAAATTTCCAACATAGGAAAGAGGAAAAGGAAATGTCCAGAATGATAGGAAAGGCAGTCCCAGAACCATAACTGCCCAACGACACAAATTGGGCAGGAAAAGAGAAGACTCCATCATCGAGAGTTCCAAGATGGGGAGAGAAAAAAAAAAAAATGAGTTAAGAGACTGCCTGAAGTATTTGCCTATTCTGAGAGGACATTTGTAGGTGTTGCTTTGCTTTGTTTTGTTTTTTCCTCCAGACATTTAGAGGCTAAATTAGGGGATAAATCAAAAGAAAAAAAAAGCAAAGCACATGGTTCTGTAAGAAAGGAAATCTGGTCTTTACATTTTGAAGATCAGTTATGAAACAATATTTACAAAATCATCATGTAAGATTATTTAGAATTTTGAAATACAAGAAATCTAAGTATATGCCTCTAAGGAAAAGGTATGAGGAAGAATGGAAGAGAGGATGAGAGGATTACCATTTTTTAACCTAGATCTTGTATTACTATTTAACTTTTTAAACTATGTGTACATATTTATTAAAACAAAATCAAGTTTAAAAATCAAGTAAATGAAAAACAAGACAAAAGTTTCAAATTGGGGTGTTGAAAAGGAAATAAATAAGATGGTTTGAAGGTAAGTAAGTGGGAATAAATAATCCTATGTTAAATAAGATGGTCAGGGAAGAACCCTTGAAGAGATAATGTTTGAACTGAGATAAGAAAGATGAAAGGATGCAACCATGACACAAGCCTGGGGAAAGAGTTACAGGAAGCTGCAATAGTGAGTGCAAAGGTGCTGAAACTGGAATGTATGCAGAGTGTTTGAGAACAGAAAGGAGCCTAGCACAGCTAGAGCTTAGAGAGGGGGGCCAAGTGGTAAGAAATGAAGAGGAAGAGGTAGACGGAATTTATAGCATAAAGGAGAGCTCAGTAGCCAAGCAAAACGGTTTCTCTTCTATTAAAAATGTGATGGGAAGTCACTAAAAGTTTTCAAGCAAGTGGAGTGAATTGAGTTAACATTGAGACAATTGCTCCGGCTGCTCTGCAGAGAATGGAAAATGGAGCAAAAGAGTTGAAGTTGGTAAAATAATTCGATGCTATTACCATAATTCTAATAGGTGAAGATGCCACTTGGACAGTGAAGACAAAAAAATGGGGTTGGATTTGAGATATGTCTTGAAAGTAGAACCAGTGGGACTTGCTAATGGTTGACTGTAAGGCATGAGGAGAGAGAAAAATCAAAAATGACCATTAGATATTTCAGCGGAGCACTTATGTGGAAGATGTACCATTTACTCAGATGAAGATGCAGTGGGGTGGAGGACAAAGGTTTAAGGATGGGGGCCAGGCATTAGGAATCAAGTATTCCATTTTGGATGGGTTAAGTCCGATACTCCTGTAAGATATCCAAGTGTCCAAGATGAGTACCAAGTAAAATTGTTTATATAAGTTTGGAATGGAGATACAGATCTGGGAGTCATAAGCACATAGATGGCGTTGAAAGCCATGGAACTAGGAGAAGAGGGCCAAGATCCAAGCCCGGAAGCATTAAGAGGTGAACCACAGGCCTCACAGTAAGCAATTATTTACGGAATGGAATTGGCTAAGACATATTAGACCCAACACTTCAACAGAATACATTCATAGCTGTTCAAAGCTACTCAAGGAATTTGAGGACAGAAGAGCCTGAGATGAGATATAAAGGGGAGTCAGCAAGGAAATGGTCATTTGCTTAAGAATGTGGAAGACATTTAAACATTAGATTTTCACAGAGAATTCCTGTGAAAAAGAATGAAAATGGAACATTATTCTATAATTGATATTTTATTATACAGAAAGGAAAACTGTGATGCTATGTGGTCTTTGGAAATTATTTAACTGGTTTTTTTGTATTTTTAGTAGAGACGGGGTTTCACCTTGTTAGCCAGGATGGTCTATTTAATCTTTTTAATCCTTGATTTCCTCATCTATAAAATGGGAATAACAACAATATTTACCACAGTTCATGAGGAACAGAAGTACATGTAACAGGCTTAACCCAGTGGCTGCCCCACAGTCAGCACTCAATAAATATTGCCTATCACAATAATCATTATCACCAGCATCATTTCTCATGGACAATGCAAAATGCTTCATATGCATCTGAAAATATTTATTCTTAATTTACTGGACCAACATATAAATTGTATGAAAATTGATTATTTGATCATTCCAGGCATGTATAGCCCACTTTTTTTAAATTTATTTAATCTGTTAATTTCTGAACAAGATGTATTAAAGTGTTCTAATATGAATCTTATATTTCTAATAGCTTTTGCAAATATTGTTTTAAAGTCTTCTTTTGGACTTTAATTTTGCTTGTGAAATATGTCATTCTCCAGAAGTTTTAAATCATTCTTTCCTGCTTGTACTTTTAATGCCATGCTAAGAAAGTCCTTCTTCATTCAATATAAAAGTATTCTCTTTCCTACTAGCATCTTTCCATATTTGTATGTATATCTGTGACACAGTAAGCAAGCCAAAGATTTGAACAGACACCAAAGACAAAAAGTTGGAGCAATTATAGAAATCGCCCCATCTGGGGTGGGTGCAGTGTGGCTCAAACCTGTAATCCCAACTGGGAGGCCAAGGCAGGAGGATCACTTGAGACCAAGAGTTCAAAACTAACCTGGGCAACATAGCAAGATCATCTCTACAAAAAATAATAATAATAATTCAAGTGGTTGTGGGCACCTGTAGTCCTAGCTACTCAGGAGGCTGAGGCAGGAAGATCACTTGAGCTTAGGAGTTTGAGGCTTCAGTGAGCCATGATCGCGCCACTGCGCTCCAACCTGGGCAACAGAGTGAGACCCTACCTTCAACAAACAAAAGAGAATTTACTTCATCTTTTCCCTGTCTTTCCAGGATCCCTGAGCTTTGCTGTGTGATGTCCAGTCTTGAAAACCGACTCACTTATGTTTCTAACACATTTAATATAAATGAGAATGTGCTAAATATATTGTATAATTTCCTTTTTATATACAATATACATGCATAAATACATACATACTAATAAATGTGCACATATATTTCTAAGTGCCTTGAAAATAAACAGAAATGATATGTACCAAATTATTAACAATGCTTGCCCTCATGAGTGAAGGAATAAAAGTGAAGCAGGGATCACTTTTTATTTTACTTCATATATCCCTTCAATGCGTTAATTTTCTATAGTGTTCATATATTACCTTTTTAAATTATTGTAAAAATAATAAAAGTGTCGATAAGAATGTCTTGAATCATTCTCTCTGACTACCCCTCTTCAACTCAGTAAGCTGTGTTGAAGCAGAGGTGTTTGTCTGTGACTGACTGGCTCACATATCAGTTCAAATGACATTGTTTCTTTCACATTGTGATTTCTTATTAAGGCCTCCTAGACTTTATCTGTCTCCTATGTTTTGAAAAGCTCATCATTTAATTCAAATAATATGAGAATGAGGACAATTTAAATCAACAGATATATGCTTTTAAATTCAGTTTGAGAAAAATAACTCTATCAACCATAATTTGAAATATAGCTATGGATATTACCATCTCCACTGAAACTTTCTTGCTGGTAGAAGAGCTGTTTTGTCTCCAGAGAAAATTGAGATACTGTCAAGCAATTCCACTACATGGTACACACCCATCTCTACCATCTCTAAAAGTCTGATTTCTTGTTTTGAATACTGTATTTAAATTAGATGACAGGTTTTGCATTGTAAATTGAGGGAAAAAATTCTTGTGCAACCAAATGTCAATCTTATTTCCAGAGTTAGAGCCCAAAATGTAAATTCCACTATGTATTTTGAATGCCCTTTGAATAAAAAAAGTTTAGCAAAACCATTTGGTCTAGATGTAAAGAAATACTTCTTAATGTGTCTCCAGGTAGGATGTTAATCCCTCAAGTGTTTTGAACCTAGGGCAGGTCACTACATAAAATAAAATATGTCGAGTTTGTCCTTTTATAGTCAGAGAGGTGACATGGATGCTCTCTGGAGGGCCCCTTAAACTTTAGGTTCTATTTAAATCTATCATGTATTTTGTACTCCCCCCACACACACACACACACTTACACACATACACATATTTACTCCTGTCTTACTCGGGGTTCTCCAGAGAAACAGAACCAGTGGGATATATAGAGATATATGTGAGAAGATTTATTATAGGAATTGACTCACATGGTGATGAAGGACAAGAGGTCCCAAGATATGCCACCTGCAAGCTGAAGAACCATGAAGCCAGTGGTGTAATTCGGTCCTATGTCTGCAGGCTGAGAATCAGGGGGAATGATGTGCAAGTTCTGATCTGAGTCCACAGGCTCAAGAACCCAGAACACTGCTGTCCAAGGGCAGAAGAAGACGGATATCCCAGCTCCAGCAGAGTGAGAAGTTGCTCTTTCTCTGCCTTTTTGCTCTATGTGGGCCCTAAAGAAACTGGATGATGCCCACCCACACTGGGGAGGGCAGCCTGAGTTACTCAGTCCGCCAACTCAAATGCTAATCTCTTCCAGAAACATTTTTACAAATACACCCAGAAATAATGTTTTATTGGCTATGTGGACATCCCTTAGCCCTATCAAGTTTACACATAAGATTAACCATCACAATTCCTGACTTTTAACCTCAAACTACTGTAAGAAGTCCTAGCCAGAGCAATCAATCAAGAGAAAGAAATAAAAGGCATCCAAATAGGAAAAGAGGAACTCAAACAATCTCTTTTCATAGACAATATGATGCTATTCCTAGAAAACCCCATAGTCTCTGCCCAAAGGCTCCTAGATCTGACAAAGAACTTCAGAATTTCAAGATACAAAATCAATGTAAAAAATTAATAGCATTTCTATACACCAACAACATCCAAGCTGAGAGCCAAATCAAGAATATAGTCCCATTCACAATAGCCACAGAAAGAAAAAAATACCTAGGAATATGGCTAACTAGGGAGGTGAAAGATTTCTACAATGAGAATTAGGAAACACTGCAGAAAGAAATCAGAGACAACACATGTAAATGGAAAATCATTCCATGCTCATGGATAGGAAGACTCAATATTGTTAAAAAGGCCATACTGCCCAAAACAATTTACAGATTCAGTGCTATTTCTATCAAACTACCAATGACCTTTTTCACAGAATTAGAAAAAAATCTATTCTAAAATTCATTTGGAACCAAAAGAGAGCCTGAATAGCCAAAGCAATTCTAAGCAAAAAGAACAAAGCTGGAGGCAAGACACTACCTAACTTCAAACTATACTACAAGGCTACAGTAACTAAAACACAAACTATACTACAAGGCTACAGTAACTAAAACAGCATAGCACTGATAGAAAAACAGACACACAGACCAATGGAACACTTTAGGGAACCCAGAAATAAAGCCACACACCTAAAACCATCTGATTTTTGACAAATCCAACACAAACAAGCAACAGGGAAATTATTCTCTATTCAATAAATGGTGCTGGAATAACTAGCTAGCCATATGCAGCTGGTCAAAACAGGATCCCTATCTTTCAGAGGGTCAAAACTGGACCCCTATCATTCACCATTTATAAAAATCAGCTCAAGATGGATTAAAGACTTAAATGTAAAACCTAAAACAATGAAGACCATAGAAGAAAATCTAGGAAACACCATTCTAGTCATCATCCCATGCAGAGATTCTATGAGGAAGACTCCAAAAGCAACTGCAACAAAAACCAAAAATTGACAAGTGGTACCTAATTAAAATAAAGAGCTTCTGTACAGCAAAAGAAACTATTGACATAGTAAACAGACAACCTACAGAATGGGAGAAAATACTTGCCAACTATGCATCTGAGAAAGGTCTAATATCCAGAATCTATAAGAAACTCAAATCAAGCAAAAAACAACCCCACTAAAAAAAAAATGGGCAAAGGACATGAACTGACATTTCTCAAAAGACGACACACACGACCAACAAGCATATGAAAAACTGCTCAATATCACTAATCATTAAGAAAATGTCAATCAAAACCACAATGAGATACTATCTCATACCAGTCATAATGGCTATAATTAAAAAGTCAAAAAATTACTGATGCTGGCCACCTTGCAGAGAAAAGGGAATACTTATACACTGCTGGTAGGAATGTAAATTAGTTCAGCCACTGTGGAAAGCAGTCCAGAGATTTCTCAAATAACTCAAAACAGAATTACCATTTCACCCAGCAATTCCATTACTGGGGATATACCCAAAGGAATATAAATCACTCTACCATAAAGACACCTGCACGTATATGTTCATCATAGCACTATTCACAATAGCAAAGACATGGAGGCAACCTAGATGGCCATCAATGGTGGACTGGATAAAGAAAATGTAGTACATATACACCATGGAATACTATGCAGCTATAAGAACAAATGAGATCGTGACCTTTGCAGCAACATGGATGGAGATAGAGGCCATAATCCTTAGCAAACCAACACAGGGACAAAAAACCAAACACCACATGTTTTCACTTATAAGTGGGAGCTAAATATTGAGTACACATGGACACAAGGAAGACACTAGGGCCTATTTGAGGGTGGAGGGTAGGAGGAGGGTGAGGACTGAAAAACTCCCTATAAGGTATTGTGCTGATTACCTGAGTGACAAAAGTATCTGTACATCAAACCCCCACAACATGCAACTTACCCATGCAACAAACCTGTACATGTACCCTTTGAACCCAAAATAAAAGTTGGAAACAACAAAAAACTACTATAGATTTTGAGTAGATCCTAAACTTTCAAAAATGCCAGAGTTATAGCCATCAGGATTGTAGGAGAAAATATAATTTAATACTGAAACCCAACTGACTAACTTTTGTGAAAGCACCTAGAACAGTGTCCAGAACCTGATAGAAGCCAGGGATGACATTCAAAATATTTTACCATCAATATGGCATAGTCACCTACCAATCAGAACACACACCAGCTATAAAACTTTGGGATTATACCACAGCATACTGGCTAAATTGTTATTAATAAAAGTTCAATAAATGTTTGGAATTTGTATGTGTGCCTTTATTCACAGTTTGTCAAAATATTTATAAGACATTATAATAATAAATATGCTTTTTAATTGAGTTACAGGTTGGTGCAAAAGTAATTGCAGTTTGGGCCCTTAAAAGTAATACAATAAATATTTAAATGTACTTATATTTTATCCACTAATCTCATTGATACTGGAAGACTGCAGAAAGCTATCTCCCCAAGAACTTCAAAATAAGAGAAATAAGATCTGCCTCTAAATAAGATCCGCCTCTGAGAGTTAAACTACAAAATCAACTTTTGCTGGGAGAAATTATCTGTCATAGTAGCTGGAGAACTTCCTCAAATTAAGTAATTGGAGGGTAACTCAAAGCAAAGTTTATGATTATGTTAAAGCTGTGGAATATCTAAAGTCCAGAAAAGAGAGAAATAGAGAAAAACTCCATAGAAAACATTCAGAACTGCCCCCATAGGGGGGAAAAAAAAAAAGAGCAGATGCTGACCTGGAGTACCTTGGCCCACATCACAGCTGCCTCTAGAGGTGGGGAGCCCCTGGAGCAATATCACTAAGGGATGTTACCCTGAGATTAACTACATTTCTTTCATTTTGACCTGCTTACTGATTTGGTACCCAAAAATGGGGGGGTGGGGGTGTGGAGGGGAATGATCTGCTCATATGGACCTAATCATACTCTCTGGCTCCTGTGAAGCTCCTTCTCATTGTAGATTAGTAAATCGACATTCTGGTGCCCCAGTCAGCCCCAAGTACATTCTAATTAATAAATATCAGCCACTCAGGGCCTGATGACCTTCCGGTACTGATTAGAGAGAGAAGTGGTAGAGCCTAGTGCTGAAGACTACAAGATTTTAAATCATATAGAGCTAGATTCAAATGCCAGTTCTGCCTTTCACTATGCCTATGATTCTGAGCAAGTTTTAACTTTACTATGTCTTGTTTTACACATTGATAAAATGTATATACTAGTTCTTCCCATATAGGGTGATTATGGATTAAAAGTGTGAAAGTTCATGAAGTGCTGTCATCATTAAGGGAATCTTTGGGTTTTCAGAGCAGGAGACACATCCCTATGACCAGACCCCAACATACACTCACTTTTCCCTGTCATCTGCAAATGCCTAAAAATGCGCTGAATTATGTTTACATGGTATCTCTTTTGATGGACTCTGAGCTCATATTCATCTTTTCCTCCTCAGTGTCTCTCTCACGATAGGTTTACTTAGTTCTCCTAAGTTGTTTTAAATCCTGAGAAAACAAGTATAGTGCATGCACAATGAAGCCACAGCACATCTGTAGAGCGTTTTCTACACTTTTAATATAACAATTGTTACTGTAGCACAGTGATAATTTAGAAAAGGAAGGATGTACACAATGACTGATAGCCATATTACTAGCATTTGCTTATTTTGATTCTCATAGAAATCTGTGCTGTCACTTTATTATTGACCCTTTATTTCTAGATTTTTTTTTAAAAAGTCATAAAATCTAAGTAGCTTACAAATCAGTCAGATATGAAACAAATGTTCTCAGGTGCTTCCCATGTGCTTTTGACATCACAGTACTACCCACAATATGCATACCTGCACACGGGCATGCATACACACACACACACACACACACACACACCCAAACTGGCTGGTAAGAATCTAAAGTTACCAAAACAAACATATGTCAGCAGAGATCAGTTGGCAAGAAAGAAAGAGAAGCAGATTCTTAACAAAGCAAGACAACAGAAACTGAGTCGATATCTTGTAAATATTAAGAGCCTATGTTAGGTCAAGGGAGCTGCTGGAGAAACACTTCTTTATTTCTGGCTATTCTGCCTATGGGAAGGGAGCTGAATAGCGTAACTCTTGGTTGGACTCTCTGTGCCTCTGTATTCACTTCATCTCTGAAGAGCTGAAGGGATGGATCTGATTGGTACATTGGGGGAAATCAAGGCATGCTCTGCTCTGCTTCCTCATGGGAATCAAGCAGCTTGAAGGATGCGGTGTTCTCTACTGCTTTCCCTCAGATACTGAGTCTTCCAGGCCATGACTGCAAGGGCTAGTCTATCCAATTTGTGCATTCAGTCTTCAGGTCTCTTTGGCTCTCACAATAAGCCATATTTTCTAACCTTGCCCTTATTAGTAATTAAGGTGATCATCTGGCCTCCACTTGCCATTCCTTTGTCTTATCTGGAACTCAGGCAGGAAAAAGAAATATTATTTATTGAACTTAAACACTTCTAAGTGGAAATTCTGATATTAGCAATGTCACCTTGGACAAGTTGGTTATCCACCTGGTAACATGGGACAAATTAATCTCTCTGGGCCTCAGTGTCAACACCTATAAAGAATACATAACACCACTCAGGTTAGGTCTAAGCATGAAACAAAGATTTTAAATAGATTTATATATTTGCTATGGTGTGGCTCTGTCTCCACCCAAATCTCACCTTGAATTGTAGTTCCCACAATCCCCATGGGAGGGACCCGGTGGGAGGTAATTTAATCGTGGGGATGGTTACCTCATGCTGTTCTTGTGATAGTGAGCAAGTTATCACGAGATCCAACGGTTTTATAAGGGGCTTCCCCATTTTGCTCGGCACTTCCCCTTCCTGCCACCATGAGAAGGACGTGTTTGCTTCACCTTCCGCCATGATTGTAAGCTTCCTGAGGCCTCCCCAACCATACTGAACTGTGAGTCAATTAAACTTCTTTCCTTTATAAATTACCCAGTCTTGGGCAGTTCTTTATAGTAGTGTGTTAACAGACTAATACAATATTGCATATTATACATTATATATTTTATATACTATATTTCATATATATGTATATATACACACACACATCTCTCAAAGGTTCTGAAACTCTCAACCTGAATCAAGCATCAGAATCACCTGGAAGGCTTACTAAAAAGATTTCTGGGCCCCACTCCTCCCTGCCAACCTCCAGTTTCCACTTTGGCAGGTAGGGCCTAGAATTTATTAATGCTGTTAAATTAGGAACCACACTTTGAGAACCACAGAGATTATGTACACACACACGCCCACACACACACATAGAGAGATCTTAGTATAGCACCTGTCTCATGGGATATACTCAATAAAATATTTAATAAAATATTCCGTAAAACAGCTACTGCTGGTTTTTGGTTGTTATAACAACAGCAGTGGTTCTCAACCAATGGAGGTTTTGCACACACATACATTCACACACACATAGATATACACACACCCACAAGGACATTTGGCATATATTTTTTATTGTCCCAACTGGAGTGTGGGCAAACTGCTCCTAGCATCTATTGGCCTACTGAGTAGAGGCCAGAGATGCTGCTAAACATCCTACAGTGCACAAGACAGTCCCCCACAATAAAGAATGGTCTGGCCTAAAATGTCAGTAGTGCTGAGATTGAGAAATCCTGTTCCAATGCCTCTCCTAAAACCCTCCATCTATAATTCAAGCACCTATGGCTGCCTATTTTCACACACGGCCTCTCTTACTATTTGATAGAGATTTGACCCATTAGAGACTCATTAGGCTAAGCAGAAACACCTTGTGTAATAGTCAAAAAGGAAGCTTACATTTGTTTTATCAGATTATTTTCTTATATTAAAAAATGTCAGTTCAAGAAGGGTTTTGATAAAGGAGAACAGTAAGTCCTGGAACCACTGGTGTGTGGGTGCAGAAATTTTTTAAGAGAATTGAGAGAGCTTTTAAGAGAAATTTGTGAATAAAGACATAAATATCCAGGATAGTCATAAAATCATTGTTTAAATGCAGAAATAAAAACAAATTATGTACAAGTTTCTTTCTCATTAAATTTTCATGCTTGAGTATTTAGAAATGTTAAGACGCTAAGGAAAAATATATTTTTCTCCCTGAAGATTCTCCGAGATTTTCTACCAGCAAATAAACAAGACACAATTTTAGTGGTCAGCAATTTTAGGAATATAGAGTTGTTTGTACTTTTTTCCATCTATTTGAGAAAATTAGATGGGCCTTCTGAAATAATTATTTTGAGTGATTTCTTCTCATTCACAGCTTTTAAGACCTAGCACAGTTTTATCACTTCTGATGCAACCTCTCTGAGCCTTCGTTTTTTTATTAATGTAGAACATGAGATTCAGAAATTATAAATTGACAGTACCTGGGCAAATCTCGTCTTCATAATTGGTATTTTTTTTTTTTTTTTTTTTTTTTTTTTTTTTTTTTT